>NW_008794603.1:2678295-2721535 GCF_000699145.1 Aptenodytes forsteri | reverse complement strand
TCTCGGCAGGGGTGCTCTCAATCCCTTCATCCCCCAGCCTGTATTGATACCGGGGGTTGCCCCGACCTGGGTGCAGGACCTTGCACTTGGCCTTGTTGAACCTCATGAGGTTCACACGGGCCCGCTTCTCGAGCTTGTCCAGGTCCCTCTGGGTGGCATCCCGTCCCTCCGGCGTGTCGACCGCACCACTCAGCTTGGTGTCATCTGCAAACTTGCTGAGGGTGCACTCAATCCCCCTGTCTATGTCATTGATGAAGATATTAAACAGTATCAGTCCCAATATGGACCCCTGCGGGACGCCACTCGTCACCGATCTCCATCTGGACATTGAGCTGTTGACCACTACCCTCTGGATGCAGCCATATGCCTCTGTGTATGTGTCTAGAATTAGTATTTTAGGATATAGCCTAGATCTTTGTGCTACACTGAGATGAGTCACTCCATTTCTCTCCCTTTGAGCATTGAGGAGAAATTTTATAAGGCAGTGCAAGACTGCAGCACTTAGATTTAACTTCAGTTACAGGGGACAGGGTATGAAGTAGCAATACCCAGCTTGGGCAGAAGCGATCTGCTGACAAACCAAAATTCCTAGTTGAACAAATTAAGTGCATGGTGGTTAAAAATGTCAGATACAGTATCTGAGGAAAGGTACAAGCTGACTACAGTTCAGGCATGCTCTTAAAGACAAATAATAGAAGTCAAAGAATCATCTCATGAATGCTGTCCTGAAAAAAATTTCTCCTCTATCCTTTCATATAGACTTCTTGTATGTAACTATATCAATTCACCAAAATTTCAGGTCAGACTGTTGAGAGTTACGAACATTCATGTATGACTTACATTGGCTAACTTGTTCATAATGGACACTTCTCATTCAGGCAGGAGTGAAGACCGCACACACACATAAAAAGTATCTTTTTAGAGGCCAGGATTCTTTTGAGCCTATTTAAATAATAATCCTAATTCAGTTAGGGTTGTATTTAGGCTTTCTACAAGATAGAGAATCATGGACACAGGTTACTTTAAGCACTTGTTTCCCATTGTTCTCTGGCTCACCTCAGTGAGCATAGCTGTTTCACTGAGGTCAATGCTACTTTCAGTTGTCCTCCGTGGGAGTGATTTACACAAAAGGACACGTGCAAGTCTGCTGTTGAGTCTCGCTGTACACATTCTCAATCTGTTCTAATCCGAACGATAATTTAACTCCCTGCTTTTGAAGTTTAGTTCCTCTTTTTCTTTCACCATATTTGCAATTATTAGAAAGGTGGAAACAAAGTAGTGAATTTCCCAGGGCACTATTACTATTTAACTTCCAAATTAGCATCACCTTCTCTTAAGGACATCCACTTTTCAAAAAGTTAACAATTTTTATCTTTCTCAGTGGAGTATCAATCTGAATACAAAATTGTGAATACAACACATTTTAAAAGCATTCAGCGTACATTTATGCTCATGACATTTTGAGACAAGCCCAAAAGCCAGACTGCACTATGAAAGTGAACTATGAAATGAAATTCTGCCCTACTTCTTCCCCACTTCCACACATTCAATCTGAAACTACACATAAAGGGAAACTAACCAACAAATACACTGTACAGATAATTTTAATCAGTATAGCACCAAGACTGTAAAAATACATAAATAAATGAGACGAATAAAAACAAATGAAAACTAACATAATGAACTCTATGTATATATTCTACAGCATGAAAGATCCAAATTGGGGTGCTGTCCCAAATCTTGCTGGTTTTGATCTTGATGAAACTGCCTCAGATGAGAAGCAAAAATCATTCCATCATAACAGCTGTTTTGTTGAAATGACTATGTCCCTCTTTTTTTGAGAGTTATTAGCAGGTTCAAAGCAGCAAATAGTAACAGGCTATGACCTTTTCAGTCTATTATTTTGTTATCTGAAGCTAATTTAAATCTTCCTGGGACAATGAAATGCCAAATAAGTATATTTGGCTCAGAGAGCTTACCACCTTTAGTAGGTTATAGGCGTACCAGATAATCAACATTGACCTGCATTGGTCTGTGTACCAAAGCTTGCACATGACTCTGAAGGTAGTTAGAACAATGATGAAAGATCAGTGGCGAAATTATTGTCACAAGAAACAAACTCGAAGTCAAGTAAATGGAAACTATTTTCTATCTTAAAAGAAAAAATAAAGTCTTCTAGGAAAGAAAAGGCACCATCTGCACAATACTGGCCCTCAACAACACACGTCGCACCGCAGCCAGTGGGGAATTGCATGGCTGTATATCAAAGACCTAACTTGCTACTTTCACTGTGCTGTTTACCCCTTCATTTCTTTTCCCTTTTACAGTTGGGGGGCTGAAGTAGCCCAACCAATTAAGGAACAGTAAATTTGCCTTATAATCTAACCTTGGAGCAGTTCTGCTTACCTCTTCTCATTTCACTGATGCAATTAGGGTATTTGGAAACACTGAAAACCAAGGAAAAGTGCAATGATGGGGAACAATAAGTATGATTACAGACAGTATAAAGTTAACAGACTCTACGGCATGAGGAAAGTATGCGATTTAGTTACTTAAAATAATCAAAGATTTTTATTGTAAATAAATCCAAGCAGAACGTAGTCAAAACGGAGACTATAATTTCTATGAAAGCAAGATCATCTTAATTTTCTTGGGGAGAGCAAGGGGAGGAGTAGAGGAGTGATGGGAAGAAAACAGGATAGAGTTCTGAAGTATCTTGGACTGCCCGTATCAAAAGTAAAAATACTAGTCTAAGGAATAATGGGAGGAATGTACATAATTTCACACTTTGGTCTGCCAGCCTGACTGTCAGAATATATGCACTGAAGAAAGCTGGGAAAATGGCCCAAACGTTTTGATATATTTAACCTGGCTTAAAAACATGCAATTAGACTTCATATTCATGGTATTTGTTTCCGAATATCACACACAGAAAATAATAAAAAAAAATGAACAGGGAACAGCTTTCCATGGATGAGACTTCCATATTTATTGTTATTCCATGTGCATAGAAAATGGCAGTGAAGTTTCTTATGAAATAGGCAGGGAATGGGAGAGGTGTAGACATACTGGACTGGACTTTGTGCTTCAAAATTACACTATTCATTTTTACAAGTTTTTTTTTTCCTTTTAAAATTTATAGTATTTTCTTGGAATTTTTTTTTGTGCATGATGTTTCGAATTCCTTTTAAAATGCCAAACTGCATTACAAATGGATGGCACTTTAAACCAATGTGGCATTTCCATATTTACACCAACGAAAGAAATTTACAAGACGTAATAGCATACAATCTTGACATTTAGTAATAGCAATAAAACAAGGGCATCCATTTTATTTTTTCTGTACAAACTATCAGAACAAGACTTTTATTCACATAAAAAAAAAAATCAGCTTTAATTTGCTCTGACCTACACACTTTCCAAATTCCTTTTACTCAATTCTCAAACCTTTCATCACATCGCCCACACCCTCACCAGACTACAGGAGCTACAAGTAATTATACCTAACATCTAAACAGAGCAATTCTTTTATTTCACTTTCACATTTCATAACCAAAACAACAAATGAGGCCATTCCATTTCTTCTCAAGCAAGATGAGAAATACACTGTTGTTTTTTCTCTTTGATGCTACACCCAGGAGTCAGGTGAACCTGGGTACTGTTCTGCTCTATAAGAAGATCGTCTGGTGGAATAAAAGTCTACATAATTTGTGGTTGATTTCAGTCCATATTGTGTTGTGTAATCTGAAGTAGCAGGAAAGTGAACTCGATCATCAAAATATGGGTCTTCATAGCTATGTGGGGACTGCAAGTATAATCTGTATGCATCATAGTTTTTTCTGTTGGTATCTTCTTGACTGTAGTACAATTGCTGATGCTGTCGACAAAATTATAGAAAAATAAGCTTTCAAAATATAATTAACAGAGAAAATACTTGTTTCTCAAACTTACACACATTATATAGAACCTTTCCTAAAAAGTGAAAATACTTGTTTCTCAAACTTACACACATTATATAGAACCTTTCCCTAAAAAGTTAAGTGCAGCTCTACCAATGATGATAGTAACATAGGTTTCAAACCTCCATGAAATGTACCTAATTTTTAAATGAAACTAAATGCAGGAAAAACCTCTAAGCCTGCCTGCATGTCTCCTTCTGCATTCACTGGGAGGCTAGTAACTCTCCAAAAGTGGTACTCTTAGAGCATAAGTAGAAAGTACAGAACCTGACCAAAAAAAAAAAGTCATGTCAAGTCAGAAAAGTGGTCTCAGGTCCCACCATAAGAAGAACACGCTAAAATATCTGCTATAAAAAGAAAACACAAAGGTAACAGAAGTACATAAGCAATTGTCAGTTTAAGTACACTAATGCCCAGTAACAATTAACTATGCTATAGATACACTGTAAAAAAGCACTCTAATACTATGAAGTATACTCAAACTCCCTTAAGTTCTATTAAACACTATATGCTGAGTCTTGCTATCAGTGTAATTTCAAAATAAAATTTTGGAGTCACCTGTAGTCGTCTGTTTTGTTCTCTTGCTGGTGAGGAATAGGAACTGATGTAAATTGGTGAAGGTTTGCTGGAACCTGTAAGAAAACAGTTTATAGCAAAAACTTCAGCCTTTATTCTTTCATCTATAAGTCTATTTGCTTCTGTTTTACCTAGAAGAAATTATGTAGCACCCAAACAATTAAGTCTGCAGATTTTAGTATCTACTAATAATATAACAACACAATACAGGCAAATTTTGTCCCTCAGCAGTAGTTAAATTGAAACCAAGAGGCTTTTTTCTGTTGCTGTTTTTTGTTTTACAGACTAATAACCTTTAAACCAAGGAATTTCCTTCTCTTTATTCACTGTCATCGCTATTGTTTTGCGACTTGTGTCAAATAGTAAGAAGGAAAAGGGAGATCAGGGAAAAGACAAAATCTTGGTATAATTTAATATAATAATATGATATTATAGTATACAACCGCACATTATTATTTATAACATAACATCATAATAATATATAATGTGCATAATAAAACAATTTTCTGTACTAGGATTTTAAATAAAAATAAAATTTCCAAACGCCTCTCACCTCCCAATATATAAACAGATCTTCTCTTATTCTGGTAATGTGTGCAATTTTAAAGAAAATAGCAGAGACAGATGAAAAACCTGCTCTGTTCCACATATGAAGAATATAACGAATAGAAATGGAAAACAACATTAAGTAGTAACAAGCCTGCTAATGCAACTGTCCATATGGTGATTGTATAAACTCCTCATATAAGGAATATTTATGTATTCCAGTTAAAAGTTCACCTAACTGGTATCTTACCGGTATAGATGTCTTTCTGTGTAATGACATCGCCTTGGTTATTATAATACTGCATAGAAGGTTGCGTTCTATCATACTCAGAGCGTGGTTCTCGAATTCCTAATAAAGCCGGTGATGAGGACGTGCTGCCAACTGATGAAAAAAGAAAGATTATCAGTATATACAACAAAAGCCTTTCCCATACCTAACCTCTTTACTCTCTCCTCATCCCTTCCTTCCTCAAGGATTAACAAATGAGAGAGATGTGGGTAGTGGACAAAACCAGTACATAGTTTTTTCTGGATGAAGAACCCCAGTGACAAAAGCCAACAACATACCATGAGATTATAATTTTATACTTTAATGGTGACTCACTGCTCTATAATGCTTACAAGTGAAGTAAGAGAACTTACCCATTTCAGTTTGCATATGACATAATTTGTTTGCATTTAGAAGATCATACTCCTGCTAGTGTTCATGATTTTATGTGAAGTTATACTTAAATAGCATCTTTAAGTCCATCCTACCACTTGGGATAGGACAGAAAAATTTAGTCTGCCTGGCTGAAGTGATCCATGTACACACATATATTACTGTCCGTTGATTAGCATGCAGGAGTGTATCTTGGACATTTTGTGCTCCAGTTGGCTGACAATTGTTGTAAGATCATAACAATGGATTACTTGCTTTATATTCTTACAGTGAACAGCTGAATCTCTACCGTAGTTGTAAAAAGTTTGTTCTGCTAAATCTTCCCTGTTTTACAGACCACTCAGGTTTTGTTGGCTTAGAGAGACTCCAGTAACACAGGAGAAAAATACTTAAAAAATAATTTCTAGAAATTCTGCTTCAAAATATTAATCAATGATATCTTCTTCCATTAGCTGTGTCCATTACATCATATCTCACAATTTTGTGTTGTTATGGACAGTTTAATTACTGATACTATCCTGGCATATTCATGGCTAAAAAAGCTAAATTTGGGGGTGTCATTAAAACTCTGACACGGGTCAACATAATGTCTGTGTTAATAATTGAGTGACTGAAACCAGAACAACTAACAGTTGTTAACAGAGGCCAAGTGTAACTGTTCTACCGTGCAGCTACTGTGCATGCTGTAATCAGCAAGGCTGCTACCACAGTACCCTCTGTGGACGTGTTCTTTGCACCAAACTTCCACCTTACTAGTTTAAGCTTGTTCATGCTCTGGAACAGAAAAGCAGACACTTCCTATTAGGATTTTTTACTAAGCGTTCTTTGAAGTACAACAGCCTCTGAATATTATGTTAGAGATGCCCATCTTACTTCCTGTTTGTAGTTCAAAGAACTGGAGTAACACAGTTGTTCTGCGAGCATATCTTGGGAGAGAAAGTGCCGAGGTAAGAATTTGACAGTAGGTATTGGAATATTCTTTTACGCTTTGGTAGAATCTGGTCAGTTCCCTGAGCCTAAGCCGTATTTGCTTCCTTATCATTGCTTATTTTGAGAGGGTATTTTTGGCTCTGGCAGTAGATACATAGCTTAAACAGCGTGAATTCAAGGCGGTGGTTTGATGCCAGTATGTGCAACTTGGCAACCATGTGTAAAAGTAAATCTGCTTTCAGTATCCTGTGGTTTGCAAGTGACAAAGATACTTGGTCAGGACATTCTTTCAGAATCCCGAAGGGCTGGGAGAAAACCGAACATGGAACACAGTAAGATCGGAGTAACAAAATCCTCTAGAATTGGTTACTGCAGTCTGCTGTTGTATGGCACTAGACAAAGGAATCAGTCCTGTATGGTGGTTGTCCTACTGTGATGGTTGAGAGGAACCCTGGGCATGGAAGATATGCTTTCTTTCCCTTCTTAGGACACTATAGGTATACTTCTTGTAGGAAAAGAAGTCCCTGGTTGAGTCTTTGTTTTTCAAGTCAACCATGTCATGAAGGAATGTGTGAAGGTTGTTACTTTTATGTAAAGAAGTAAACAACAGTATTGCAGAAACTGGTCACTTATTTTAGCAGTCATGGTAGATAAGATATTTCTCAGTATTAACAGGTATCTATTCACATAAAAATAGAAGAGTAAATTGGATAAAATAAAATGCCAAATGAAGACAATATACAAGGTTTCAAGTAGGTTTTGTATCAGCCCCCTCATGAAGATCTAAATCCTAGCACTGAAGATGTTAAAGGAACAAAGGCGAGAAATAAATGAGAAGGAGTCAGAAAAGTAAGACTTTTGTATTGTCTTGCTCATCCTAATGGGACATTACATAATTGGGAATGAAAGTAGGTTCCTCACTATTGGTCTGTTGCTTTCTATGCTATCAAGTACCCATGTTCTGTGAGGCTACATCTGCAATGCCACATCATACAGCACAGGAGTGGCGGCTTTGTAGAGGGAAATAGTTGGTAACAAAGTCCAGGTGTGTAGTCTGAGGATTTTACTTAGCACCAAGTCTGGCCTGGTCCCATGAACTGAATGCCCATTAGCAGCTGGAGTATATTAGTGGTCTGGAAGCACACCATCTGATTTAGTTTCATCCAAAAGGAATACAATTCACACATTCTGAGACTGCAGTTTGATTTGCATTAAGGAGGAAGTGGGGAGACTTCCTTCAAAGTGCTCCTTATCCAAACTGAAATGCTAATATAGAGACATCCACAAATCCTGTGGAATCTGAAGCCTGCCAACAGTAACAGCTAAGGTAACATTCAGAGTACATGAAGTACTTATGTTTAAATACAGAGGAGAGACAGCATGACCTCCGTGTTTTAGACAGAATTAGGAGTAAACTGAGAGGTTATTTTTACTTAAAAAAATGGAATACCAGGTACCCCCTTCAGTAAATCTTTTCACATTTCTTGACTGACCTGACTGTATGATGGGTGACATCTGTTGATTTGTTGTTGATAAAGAAGGATGTGATTTGAATCTCTCTCGCTCTAGTGTTGATACTGGTGTAATAAAATGACTTTGATTCCATCCATCCTGTGGAGTGGCAAAAAGAAAAAAACATCAAAACAAATCGCTTTTCATTAAATTAGAGTTTTTGTAGAACTGTTTTCCAGTGTAGGCTAATTTTGTAATTTACCTTCTTATAAATGCTACGGAGATCTCGATATTGCCATAATGTATTCAGTACCTGGGCAGCTGCCTTGACAACTTTCAGTGACGATCTAAGGAAGTGAAGAATGTTACATTATTAGAAAGCCACTTCATTCCACTTCAAAAGAACAACGTTCCTGAGCTACAAAATAGCCTAAACCTTGATGCTGTGAAGCAAGTCAGGTCATCTCTCCAGGTCTCAATAATGCATGCCTGCATTACCACAGTGTGAACAGCAGCCTCACCAAAAGGCTGGTGCAGAACCTGATTAAGCATGACAATCATTTCCCTCTCCAGCCTAGGAATTTTCTCTTCGGGTCACCCACATGAGGAATAAAGGGTTGAAATAGCTACTGTCATTGTCTGCAAGAATTAAAAATCATTAAAAGAAACATGCTATTTAGCACATTTCATAAAAACTGAGACTACATACTTGAAATCATTGTACAAAATTCCTAACTGTAGAAAAAGAATAAACAAATAAAAGAGCGCTGGTATTAAAAGTCTCCAGACATCCTCATAGTGACACTTTGTTCTCAGTTCTGTGTTGCACTACTGAAAACTTTTATTGGTTGGGAAAACACTTTTCCACTCTCAAGAGCAAGGCTAGGAAAATTGCTCTCACTATTATTAAAAATAAAATCATGCCATCTTTTTAAGGAGAAATGGTAGTAAGCTGGTGGTGGTACTGAAGTAGTGATTTGACATTAAATGCCACAGCACGACATCTGTGTTAAACATATGCCTTTTTCTGTCACTGTGAAGATTCATCCAAATACAGTTTTTGAAAGAAAAGCCCGAAAAAAATTGCAGTTGATAGTGTTAATCAATGAGTAGACACTCTTAATACGTTCACAAGATTTTAAACTTGTTTAGTGTACCCTGTTGCCTCATAAATATAAGTGCAGATGCAACTTTACACGTTGTCTCCACAGACCAATGAAGTCATATAAAGGATCACTCCATTCACACCTGCAGTTGAAACGAGCCTGTGTCCCTTGAACATATAAAGTATTACAAATTGTGGATACTCAAAATATAGCCCGGTTCCTTTTGAGACAAAGACTTTGTTAAAAATGTGGTATGTTTAATTCACACTGACGCACTTCTCTGAGAAGAGATCCTTTTCTCTCCTTTACCATCTGATCAAATGCTGGGAACAGCACACAGGGCTGGCTATATAATCAGATTTCTGCTATCCATAGAAAGGAGATCTGCGATATCCTCGTTTATACAAGAGTCCCGCTAATATGATTTGCATCAGTCACATTGCTAAGGAGTACAGAGCACTGATGCTGATCAAAGCCAGATGGGGTCCATGAGGCTGACTTAGTGCTGACCCTGCACAACTCAGGAGCCATTACATGTTCCTGTTCCTTGATGCTCAGCTGCCCAGTTCTGAAAGGTTTTATTACTACTAAATAAACACAATGCTTGATCAAGCCCAGAGCTGAATTCAGCTAACAAAACCCCTAGCACAGGGGTTGGCACAGCCATCCCTGAGTAAGTCTGCAGAGAGCCAGATCTTCTCAATCAACACTTGCTTTGCAATCCTATTCGAGAAAATCCCACTAGCTAGGTAAACTGCTTGATAGGCCAAGTTTTCCTTACAACCTACCAAATGGCCATGCTAGATATAAGTAATAGCTATTGTGATACATCCTGACAAAGGTGCTAACATCTTCTGACTTTGAAAAGCTCTAAATATTCTATTAATCTTGTAGGTGTTTAAGAGGGGACAATTTTTTTTAAATACCATTTAACCTGAATGGGCCCCATTAACGTGATTACTGCATGCAACTGTAAAAGCCTCCAAAAGCTTTAGATAGAGAATACACTGCAAGAGAATGGTGTTACTGACTGCTTCTTCCTTCCCAGTATGATTCATTCAGACTTTGTTAGCTACTCAGATCAGGACTGCAAAAGCAGATCCTCTTTTTACGCAAAAAATCATACCCCATATTCTTGAGCATTTTAAATGGAATAGAGAAACAGTTTAGGTATGAACTTTGTTGCCTACTTGCCTGTCACCTCTTCCTTTCGTTATGTTCACCAGCTTTTCTATTCCTCCGGTATCAGCGAGGGCTTTGGCATTTTCCATGTTTTTACTAGTGACCTCGTGCAAAGCACAGCAGATTGCCGCTACAGTCTCATCAGACAATATGCTTGGACCATTGCCTCCTGGAAGTCGATTAACCAGATCTCGCATAGCATATTTACCTATAAGAACCCATCAACAGAACCAAGTAAAAAAAATACATTTTGGTACTTAAGATTTGAAATTACAGGACTCATTACAAAACTGCATCTGAAAGCAATAAAAAGAAAGACAGGATCAAAACCATGGAAACCTTCCAAGAATTCACATTTTACACAGAGTCAAGAGAGACTAGAAATCAATTTTTGAATATTTTTTTTTTTTCCTTTTAGCTTAAAAATGTGAGACGTATTTTTGCATTAAAACAGAAGCATTTGTAAGCAGGAATTATTTGGAGAAAGCAGAATCATTCAAGGAAAAATGTTACGCTATGTATTATGATTGAAGGAGTAGTGCACATTCCTAGGCTTCATTTATGGGAGTGTTAAAGAAATCCTTACAGTAACTTGGAATTTTTTTCTTTCAGACATTCTGTTCACCTTATTGGTTACTCATAAGAGATCAGATCTCAGCTCTTTCAGATTTCAATTACTGACTGTTGCACAAGAATAACCACACTGCAGACAAAAGAAATTAACTAAAGCTAAGGTAATATGCCATCCCCCCCCCCCCCCCGCTTAGGCTGTGCTGTTAATTGAATGATTAATTGATTTTATTGAACACATGTTTGTACATAACAGTGAATAATGACTAAGCTTTACACAAAGCCATTAGCTATCTATTTGCATAACGTGCCTAAGGGGAAAAAAAAAATCCAAAAAGGAATTCTGCAAACAAAAGGAACAACTTTTCAAACACATTGGAAAACTATCACCAACAATGCTGTATACAAGTAGTACCCTGTCACTGCTAATCTTGTAGCAAGCTCATCAACACGTTTGCATATACCAATTTATATTGTTATTTCTTGGAGTCGCCAATCCCTTATTTTCTTCAGAGTTTAGACTATGTAAACCCATTATTCCTGCCCTTACCAACAGCAGTAAAGTTGCATAAATTAGATTACTAGCATGGGGTAATTTATGACTCATTTCATGTCTCAAAATATTTTATACAAAGATTGGTTTCGGAGTATATCTGGAAAGCCAGTAATTCTTTCACAGTTAAGGCTTTGACAGGGAGAGGGAACAGGTGGAGGTGCATTCCTGAACTGAAAAGTTCTGCCAGGAAGGGAAAAAAAAAAAAATCCTGAAAAGAGAATATCACCGGAGTATGACCCGTATATGGCTGGTGCTACAGAACAGAATTTTCTTTTTACTAATTTCTTGTGTATGTAAGAAAACATGTTCTGAACATCCAAGATGAAGAAAGCTTCAGTAATATATAATAAAAATCTGTTCACCTCCATTTATCTTTTTGAGAATAATGATACTCTTATCTGTATAAATAGTTGTTATATACTTATCCCACTAGTCTACAACACAGAAAATGCTTCTGTAACAAAAATGAAACTTTTGTAGATCATGACATGTGTTAGCAGGGTTCATTTAGGCCACAGCAGTCTGAAGCTGAGGGTGAGGCATGTTCAACACTTGCCATAATAGACTGAGATTCCTGATCAAGGCAGGAAAAATGTTGTTTGGGTTTCTTTTAAATGCTAGATGAGAAAGGCTCAGATGAATGCTTAAAGTATGAAATATTAAAATTGACAAAAGGGAAACTAAGTTTTTCTAGCAAGCACCCTTATTGATTACTTAATTCAGCAAAGACACATATGTACTGCTCTGTATGTGGGTTTTCGTGGAAATATTTTACTAGGAGAAGATGTCTTCCCTCTCTCCCATAAATAAAGTATTTACTGATGCACTGGCAGCAGAGCTCTCCTATCCTCTTAGAGTATGTAAGGGACCTTGAAACCCTCCGAGAAGGTTACCGTTTAGCTCCAAGGAAGTAGAGTTGTGTTTTCCATCATATTTTGTGCTGACAGTTTCCTGTCCAGTGTAGTTTAGCTGAGGTGACTTCCATCCATTGTAAAGAGATTGCCATGCAAGATGGCTAAAGGCAAACTAAAATGTCAGTATTACTCTGAAAAGCTACTGTTGTCAAAAAGATTAATTTCTGTGACACAACTGACATGATATAGTAAAAGCAAGTATGCTATTTCTATTGGTAGAATCTCATCCTAGTATTTTTTCAATACAAGGTCTGACACGTTGGTAATCGTGCTTTCTTCGGTACAGTTCTGTACTTACCAATAAGCTCCTTATTACGAACATCTAATGCCATATTCCTTAAGGCAGTTGCCACAGATGAAACAACTCTGTCATTATCCATTCTCAGCAGCTCCACGAGGATTGGTAGTCCTTTTTCTTTTCTTACAGCAGCTCGAATGTATGCTGCGAACTATAATAAAACTCCAGTTACTCACAAATCTACTACAACATTCTCATTGAAGTAAGAATTACAATCTAGTAAAAGATTAAGTATGTTAGGGGGCATTTTCCAAAGAAAAGAGGACACGTTAAATGTGTATCTTTTCTACTATTATAAAGGGTTGGCTCTTTGTTGTTTTTCACTCATTCCTCTTACAAAGCAATGTTTAAAAAAGGTGGTCTAACAGACAAAATATCTTAATAGATGACAAATCAGTTGAAAAGGGAACAATTTTGGGTTGTTTCGTTTTGTTTTTTTAAAGACCAATTTTATAATGGTCACAAAATGAAAAAGTCTTAGCTGTTTTTCTACAAGCAAAGGAAGCAATTAATGTTTTTTTTAAATCTCCCCATAACAAATACATAACATTAATAAAGTGTTCTCATGTGGTGCTTTTGTAACATATTGTATGCAAGGGCCACAAGCAAGAATGTATGGAAATAAATAATACAAATATTAAAGCTAATACAAACAATTTATTTATGCTGGTCTTACTTTGACAGTACCTTCCCACCAGAACTCACAGCTAGAAGATGCTAGAAGATTATTTTGACCTATTATTCACAGGAAGAAAGCTTTTTCTGTTTATTTAAAATAAATGGTACCAATTTCAAGGCCAGTTTCCATATTGCTCTTCCTGTCTACCATCTTTGTCGTTGCTTTTCACTGTGGAAATAACATTACTGCAGCACATAAACACTAATGATACACACTAGAGAGAAACGCTCAGATGCATACTAGAAAGTTACATGTTCCTTCTGAACACATTCCAGTATCTTATTAAAAAAAAAAACACCTAAAATACAACAATAGGAGGAAGAGTAGCAGTTCACATACCTTCCAGTTGCCTGCAGAAAGATTCTGGAGAGATCCTGCAGAGCCCTCTAGAGTAGCTGGATTAGAGCTTTCTGCTAGAAGCGTTAGGTATGGCTTTACCACAGATGGGTGCCATAGCATTTCCACCCCTTTAGGAGACTTGGAAAATCCTGGTATAGGGCCAACTCCATCCCACTGAGAAATGAACGCGTATTTGTAACTACATGAAACCTGTATATTTTCATTCAACATACGATAGTTCTTCTTCAAGCTATGTACTCCCCCCCATCATTAGCTAAACTACAGTTGATATATTTGTAATACAAGGAAAACGGCAAACCTGATCCTCCTGTGAAGTTTTTTTTTTCTTCTTCTTTTTTTTCCCCCAGCAACTTGGCTCTGAATCTTTGCTAGGTGATTCTTTTCCTAACAAGTCATCCAATTCGTTGATTCCTAGCAGACGTGCCTGAGGTACCTCCAGTTCCAAACGGTAAGAAAGGTTTCTCAAGGTACACACACAGTTTTCCACTGTCTGAAGCCAAACCAGAAAGATGTCATGTAATTAGTTACTTTCTTACATAGTGGTAAAGCAAACCAAACAAATGAAGCAGAGGTGAAAAGGCATTTGGAGCACAAGCACTAAATTCTAATTCTTACATAGTGGTAAAGCAAACCAAACAAATGAAGCAGAGGTGAAAAGGCATTTGGAGCACAAGCACTAAATTCTAATTCTGGGCCTTGGGCATTGCTTTGTCTGTTTCTCTGGGAAAACTGCAATCTCTTTCCTGATAGCCTCAAATATGAAAATATTTATAACAGTAATCTCTACTACAGTGGCTTATTTTTTAGTATTCTGAAAATGAAAAGCACAAGAGCTTACTATTATTTTATTAAAGAATGAATACTTCAACACTAATGAAAATGAAAAGCACAGAACAAGTTCCACTATTATGCAACAGAACTTGATTGTGCATCAATTAACTGGGGTTGGGAGAGAAGACCAGTTGAGCTAAGCACATGACAGTGCTAAATTATACTATATAAACCCCAAAGGATCCTATCAGACATACAGTTTAGCACTAAAAATCACTTAGATGAAATGTGCACACACCTTGCTGTCATAATCTGATGTGTTCACACATGTGTGGATCACGTGTAGCAGTGAATCAACCAGCCCTTCACAAGACCTCATCTGCTTCCGGGCTTCTTCACCTGCAGAGCTTAGATTCCTAAAGGGTTGAAATGATAAAGGAACACAGTGTATTCACAAACAGACATACATACAATAATTTTATAGATAGTTTGCGGAAGTTTTTTATACAGCTGATTGATAATTGAGAACTTAGAAGGAAACACACCATTTTGTGCAGCAACCCACCCCCAATTCTTATAAAAGATAAATACGATTCAGAACTGCAATTTCAAGATAGCATCGACTCATTGACAAAAACGACCATAAGTAGAACCCCTTTCCCGCAGACTTTTCCATTCCAAACCCTCTCTGTTGTACAAGCCCAAATCTATGGTTTGTATGTGCTGTAGAATAGATTGCTGAGCTTGTCTGTGTTAGAAATACCCTTTGTTGCCTCTTTTTTAAATTGGATCCATTCGGTGATCTGTTCTGTGGTGCAGCCTCATTAACATTTGTAGTAGTGCTACATAGACAGAAGTATAAATGTATAAATTAGAGTGTAGGGAACGGAAAAGGCTGCACTGTGCTTTAGAATAAGCAGCAAAGGGTGTAGACAAATATTTGCCTTCAAGGTCACCATACTGCAAAACTTGAAGCTTACACTGTGACTGGATGCACATTGAAAATGGTACTGCTGCTAAAGAAATGCCACCGCGCCTGTCCATAGAGGTGCTTTTTCTCTAGACATCATGTTTGCACTACTACGCTAGCACAACCCTATGTTCAAAAGCAGTGTAAAAATCGTCATCTTGAAAAACAACCCAATGAACAACAACAAAAAATAGTTTATGAAAATATTCTGAGGTTTAGAAGGGTTACCAGCAAATAAAAAGCAGTTCCAGTTCTGTTTAAACACAATGGCCTTACTCTGCTGTTTAATAGAACACAATTTGAAATCTAATAAATTATAAACAAACCTACAAATGAACAGAAATAGCTCATATACTACCCCTGGCCCTTGAATTCTCTTTTCAGATACTTTAGTTTTGCCTTTTATTATTCTGAATACTTTTTTTTCTTCTTACTGCTGTTTGAGAAATCCACAAAGGTAATAGTCAAACACTTCTTTACTGATATGTATGCATATACAAACATAATTATTTAAATGTATACAACAATAAAGAATCACCAAATGCACAATTTTTTCCCTAAATAATATTCGTAAGCCCTACACACAATACAAAAATTGCAGTAATTAATAAGGGAAAAGTGCAATGATCATAATTTATAAAAAAAACAACCAAAATTTAACCATTAGCCATTATAGTTAGCATCTCTTAGTGACTAACTTTGTACTTTTCATATTTTTCTAATATGGGGGAAAAAAAACCCCAACCAAATGCAAAAGCTGCCTAAATGATAGAACTATATGTAATTTATAGAATGCAACAACTCTTTTGTCTTAAAAATTACAGTATAAAAAGGACCTGTTGGATAACACAATTACTCTGAAAAGGGAGTCTTCTAGAACAGCAAATTACCTCAGGCATCCTGTAGTATTGCGTAGAACTAGGGAAGTCTGAAATTTAATTTTATGATCATCATCAAAGGAAGAACTGTTCCATCCAGAATGTGGCACTATCACAGTGTTTGTTAGTGTTGACAGAGCATCTCTAATGATTGTCATCTTTACTGCATCACATGAAGACAAGTTCCAGAGAACTCCTTAAGAAAAGATTTCCATTGCAGTAAAGTCAGAAAAGACTTGGCAAACAAATATAAAGCAACATTAACAACTGAAAAGACATCTCTTTAAACAGGAGAAAGATAATTTACCTATGCAAAAGCAGAAGAAATATAATTAGTCTGCAATGTAACTTTAATAGCATTCCAACATTATTGGTCAGTAAGTGGTCAAAGCTGTCATCAAAAGATTCACTTTACAGTCTGAAATAAATATTTCTAAACTTCAGATTATAATGTATTCAGCAGCCTTCACTCAGCTGTCTGGCTGCTGCGTAAGCTCTTTGATAGAAGAGATGGAATGCGAGGTGATAATCAGAATAACCCTAGTAGATCAGCAGGTAGGTCTCCCACAATACTGAGAAGGAAAACACGCATATCAGTGAGTAAATATTCCTCTTTTTTCTTAAGGAAAAATACTCAGCAGAAACACACACTGACTGACAGGAGATGTTCCCTTCTTTCCTGAGGTACAGCTCATTCTGCTACCCGAGAGGAGAGGGGGAAGTCCCCACTGCACTACAGGAGTCTAGAGGAATATTCTCTACAAGCACACAAACTCATCTCGTTCACAAAACACCCTTCCATCTTTCTGAAACCTGTGTGCCTCGAGCTCACTGTATGTCTCTAATGCTAGTATCTTTCTTAGATATCTAAAGATCAACCCCATACTGACTACCTGTAATGGGAAGAAAAATCTGTCTTTTTTTGTAGTATGCCAAACAACATGCTACATCAGTGCAAGCTGGTATAAACATGGCATAGCAGACACTTCTGTTCCTGAAGAGGTCACTAGTGGATTTGCCAGATTAATTCAGCACAAAACTTCATATAAAACAAAAAATGAAAGTAATTTAGTCATTTACTATTAACTAGAGTTTTATTGATGCCTGTCATCTATATGCACATTTGTAGGTGTGCACGCACAGTCACTGCAGCTGGAATGGGGTACCAGTGACACTGCTTCCCAAGTGTGCCCGGCAGGACTGGCACCCTGTTTCTGTTTACACAAACAGAAAAAATATCTCTGAAGAAAGCAGCTGCTGGTAACCTCCTTCCAATAACTGTTCATAAGGACATTACAGCTATGGTTGACCATCAGCAGTAAGCTCCTGACTTATGTGGTCAGGTCAGGTCAGGTCCATACTTGTACCCACTGTCTGGTTACTTTTTAAATCACCTGCTATTTCACAGAAATATTACTTCTGTGGAAAATTACACATTTCCTTCCAATAGTTTGTCATAGAACAAAATAACAAATTAATTTGTAAACAGCAAAAAGCAGACTATCTCATTCACAGTCTGATAATCCTAAGGAACTAAAGAGTAAAAATCTACAACAATGGATACTTCACATGTTAAAGTGTTCAGGGATTCTTGATACTTTTAAAACAGAGACTCATTTTACAGCCATGTTAAAAGTATTATGACTTTTAACTCCAGCTCCCGTACAGCAAGACTTCCAGTAACAAAAGAGAATTGATTACAAACTGGGAAATAAAGAAAATAATCTAAAAAAAAGTACTCTTTAAAGCTGTTGTGTAGGGTTTTTTCATAAAAGTTTTGAGTGATTATTTAATATTGTTTATGGCTTCACCAAACTTTGTGTTGCATTACACTTACACACTCAAAATAAGCTGAAGTTTACTTATTCTTCACGTTTAACAGTTTGATTACATAAAGCAAACTATTTCAAATACATATCCAATTTCCTACCATAAATATCTTCTGTGACTGTATGCCCTCGCTAAAGAAAAGTACTTCATGGGTAACTAACAGTGAGAAATCTAAATGCTTCACTGGCCTATCGCTTTTAAGTTTTTGAAACAGTATTTCATGCAATTTGTGATGCAAACTAGAAATTAGATCTCACCTAAACCTCCTCCCCACCCCCTAAACATTTGTTGTTGAAGCAAGTTATTGCAGAGAAAAATTCTATTTTGAGTCTCAGACTACTATTGGTTACCTAACACATACAGGAAAATACCATGCTTGATTCTATGTGACCTAGCTTTGAAAATATTACTGTATGGTTATTCACATAGAGGTAAATCTCTCAGCCTTGCTAAGTATGACTGCCTCTAAATATTTACTGGCTAACCTATAGCTTGTGAAAAAGCTGGGGCAGCTGGGTGCTGTTTGAAATGCCAAGGCAACAAAAGATGATATACTACATACCCAGGCATTGTTGGACCAATGCAGTTAGCCGCAGCAGCACTCGCTAGACCCATAAGGGTCATGGCATACACCACCCTACCTTACCTTCAGAGGAACACTGTAACTCAGATGCTTGCTAAGGAATTGGAAGAGAATAGCCAGCAGCATCTTTTTTTCATATGTGGGCACAATAGCACGGAACTGAAAAGACCAGCTAGAGGACCTCCCTAAACTCGATCCCTCCAAGAAATCTGTTAAACTTTTGCAAATATTAACTTGTCCATGAGGATTAGCCTGGGAGTGTTCGAAGAGCAAATCACTAGAGTTCCACTGAGCAACTATGTCAAAACTTGCCCAGAAGCTGGACTCTCAAGGAGGTAGCTTGATTAAATGATGAATGATTTATTACCCCTGTGTTCATTATGTGAAGGCAAAAGCTCTCACTGGGACACTCTGTTTCTTAATTTGGGAGAAGTTTTCAGCTATTTATTTTACAAAGTAGAACTGCATATTACAGAGCCCTTTAGTCTTCATGTTAAAAATGAGAATACAATCTGATTATTTGTAGAGTGCTTATTTTAAGATAATTGGGACCAAATTTAGTGCTTATTAGAAATAAACCCTAAAGGCAAAGGCAGTTATAATTTGGGAAGTTTCCATTCAAAGATAAGGAAAATGGTGGAAGGAGCTGGTACAATGCTGTATTAAGGTAAGGTCTAAGAGACTTCTGGGATTACAGTATAATTTTGTATGTCATTTAAATAACAGTGCCTTTTTATTCCACATTGTTGTGGAGGTACACTTAACAACAAGTATTTAACTGTTAGAGATTCACCTGCCAAAGTCCAAAGAGACAGTTTGAAACTGTAGGTAAGAGGATGAATTTCCAAAAGATTATTTTTCAACAGCTATTAGCTGCAACTTTCATCATTCTGGAAGACTGGTGAACATCCCATTCACAAACAACTCTGTGTAGCAAGGGGAGTGCTAAGTCCATTTACCTACCTAAGCAGATCTCTAGTCCCTACCATCTCTGGGTTTGGAAGGAGAGGAACTGCTTGCTACTCACGTTACACTTTAGTTTGTGTGTAACTCAACTGATTGCTTCAGCTGGCCTCAAGTTTCTTGCTTAGTCTGTGAATGTACTATAAAATACAGCAGAAAAATCACAAACCACTATTAGTGCTTGACATTGCCTAAAGGTGAGGAAAACCTGAGAAGGCTAAAGTTCAAAAGATACCAGCATTACCAAGCATGGGTAATTCTTAATGGAGGAAGGAAATCAGCAGTAACAGCACTGGGGAGGTGGGGGGGGAGAAATCGGTAAGCTTTGCAGGAGAGTTTAAAATGCCACATGAAAAAGCTTCTGTAGTTCTAATGAAAAGTAGGTCTTTTTGTTTTCTTTTTTTGATCAGGGATTGCCTGCCCTATTTTTGCCTGAAATTCTGACGCTTACAGCTCTCAGAGATGACCATGCTAAAATAACATTTCTGTGAACGTTGTCCAAAATAATCCTAGTCAGGAAATTAAAATAAGTAGCATGATAAAGTTGAGAGCCTTATCTACATGAAAATTTGCAGTTCCTATCATTGACAAAACTGCTTTGGTGTTAGCAGTGGTTGGACATTTTTGTCATAAAATTTATTTTAGACAAGACAGAGAATTTACCTTGACGTTTGTATCTAAAGTGACAAGTAACACAAATCTTTAACAAACACAAATACCCATCTCCAAAGTTTTAGCCAGTCATTTAAATTTATTAGATCATAAGAATAAAAATGAAAACAACATTTAAGGAATATGTCTGCCTTCTCAAAAACGAAGAAGCTTTCCAGGTCATATTTAATATTACCTAGTATAGAAAAAACCTAGATGTCTGGCTCTTGAATGAAATATTCTAGCATAAGTATTAAAAAATAATGAAAACATGTATACCTGATTTAACTATAGATAAAATGCTTTTAAATAGCCGAGATGTATGTACAAGATATATAATACAATACAAGCACTCATATCAAGCTATGTAAACTACTTTGATGAGCCAGAATATGTTTTCCTCTAAAGAGGCTGAATGGGAGAGAAAAAAAAGTTCAAGATCATGTGGGAAGATGAAAGCAGAATAAAAATGCTCAACAGGTTATTCAGAGGTACATTTTAAGTTTAAAGACGTAGATATACATCTTCTATAAGATCAGGTCCCAACTAAGTCAATATAAAAATCCTAATAGCTTTAATAAAAGAATCTTGATGGAAAGTGTATAGGTTTATGCACTAGATCTTAAAATTAGCAAGATTTAGGGATTATACATTGGAGTACTGACAGAGTTAGATGAGTCCTTTAAGTTACACTGAAGGTATTTTAGAGTCCCCTCATCTTTTTCTTATCCTGTCCTGAAACAATTTTTTAGAATTGATGTAACATCACAAATCAGGGTGTTAGACAAAGGTAAAACATGGACGTGGTCCTGGGCCATCTGCTCTACGTGACCCTGCTCATGCAGGGGGGTGGACAAGATGACCTCCAGAGGTCCCTTGCAACCTCAACTATTCTGTGATTCTGTGAAAACAAGGAGCCCGAAGTCCTGCATAAGAGGACTCTCAAAGAAGAAACAATTAAAACAGTCAAAAATATTGAATTATACACCCTCCTGAAGCAGATCAGAGACATTGTTCTTTGACCCCATCTGTCAACTTCCTTGTCATAACAATACCTGCTGACAGCAGATCTAGCTATTGGTATTTACAGGGCTTTGAAGTTGTTCTGGACCTCAGATAAATAAATAGGAGACGCAACAAGGGACAGGACCAGCTAGTAGTAGCTGATAAAAGTATGTGGAAGTAACAATAACCTTGTAAATGGGAGGCAACAACAAACCATAACCCTCCAAACACAATACCATGAATGAAGTTGAGGACTACTGATACAAGGACAAGGTATTTGAGGTTTGCCTTACGGATGCAGAACAGAGTTCTGTTTTAACACCATCAACTTCACAATAGATCTCATGTTTGAAGTTAATGGGTTCAGATAGGGTAAGGAAAGCCAAGGTACTCTATTCTCTAAAAATGGTGGCAACTAGAAATAGTACTGGTAGGTATTTTGAGGATATTTTCCACATAGATTTGGGACATACATTAACACTTGCAAGTGAAAAAAAAGAAAAGCCTTGTCTATAAACTTCTGTTTCTCTAGACTGAAACCCCTACTACTTAGAAAATAAAGAGAGAAGAAATCTTAAATAATTTAGATCCCATCCTTGAACTGACAAGCCTTGGTTAAAGCCAAATGATCTTGACTATCTAACATAAATTCTGTTCCAGCAAAAAAAATTTAGAAAATAGGATCATCTGAAAGACTTTTCTGAGGAACTGTCTATAGAAGTGAGTGCTTAAAAGGAGCAGAGATGAACCTAACTGAAGAAACACATGTACATAATAGTGCAGCAGAGGGAGTTTGGTTTAACAGTTTTCTCCTGAAAATTTGAAAGAATCAGCTTTTTGTTCTAAAGCTCCTGGGTCTTTGGCTCTAAGATGCTGGTCAAACTGTTCCAGTACACCTTTAATAATAGAAATTGATTTTAATTGATGACGTTCCCTCCTCATGTAGAAGACACTTTAAAAGTACTTGAAATTTCTACAAACTGTAACAGAGCAGAAACAGAGAGACAAATCTAAACCGCTAAGTTTCAGTGGTTGAGGTTTTTGGGGGTCGTTTAATGTGTGTTCTGTTTTTCTCTTTTTTTTTTTCCTTCTTCCCCTAAGGATTCAAAAAATATTTAGAGAATAATGGAGAAAAGGATTCTTCCCAAGAAGGCAATTACTATTAAAAGGAAAAAGGACAAGACCATGAAGTAATATAGTTCTCTTTTCAGTCTTCATGTTTTTGTGTCACTTCACTCGGAACATATCTGGAGGTTCAAAGGTCTGTGATGAGGAAATGTCTGCCAGTTAGGTCCAGAGATCAAACTCCGCATGCCAGCTATGATACTACCTGTAACACCAGGGAGTGGTGGACACTAAACAGCTGATATAGCTGTATGTAGAGAAGACAACTTGGGTGAACTTCTGTGAGGATGGTCATCAGTCAGTGGGTGGTAAGCAATTGCATCATGCATCACTTGCTTTGTCTATTCTTTTATTATTACTGTTATTATTACTATTTTATTTTATCTAAATTATTAAACGGTTCTTATCTCAACCCATGAGTTTTCTCACTTTTACTCTTCCAATTCTCTCCCCCCCTCCCACCAGGGAGGGGGGAGAGTGAGTTAGCGGCCGTGTGGTGCTCAGTTGCCAGCTGAGGTTAAACCATGACACATATGCTTGAATTAACTCACACAATGTACCAAAAAATTATGTAGAAACAAAAAAAAGACCTCAAGGATCAAATTTTTGTCCTGGAAATGTGATCCAGACAAGGTGATATGAAGTAGAATGAAAAAAAATCCAGAACTGGAACATCTAGTGAAAACAGGTAGTTTGGAATCTATAAAGACAAAACAATGTTACTGCATTTAGTGACTGCAGTTGTTTTTAATCAAATCCTACTGCATGTAGATAGGTCATATCCTACTGCATGTAGATAGGTCATATCCTACTGCATGTAGATAGGTCATAGAAATACTGAAAAATCAATTGAATTTTCATAATTTTCCACAGGGTACTTTCAACTGGGGAGAAATTATTTATGAAGAACTCTTTTTTCAACATGCTAAATGGTAAAGGTCTGATTCTATATGCTGCTTGCTGCACATAATGCTCTGGGGTGGAAAGGATGCAAGCAAACTATGCGTAGGCAGATGGATCTGTGATTATACACAAGACTACTACACTGGGCTCAACAGACTATTACTGGAACCCATGACCTGACCAACAGCTGTGAAATGCCTCACTTGGTGCTGTAATGTATGGAAGATAGTGTGCTAATTTAGATCTGCAAGGGTCAAGATTTGTCCTATAATCAATTGTAGTAACAGAAGGAAAAAAGAACAGCTCTGTGTTCTTATAGCACTTATCTACTGTAATCTGAGCTTGGAAAGGCTGTGTGTCCAAAGCTATTGTTCTTTGTAAATCTCAGCAATCTGTTAATTTCTATTCCAGTGCAAATCAAATCGACACTAGCATTTGCTTTTCTACTGTGTTGACATAAAGAACTCCATGTATATGAATTATATCTTATATTAGTGTTGAAACACGTTGGTGTCATATACCTCGCAAGAAAAATATATGGACATTTTCTTTTGATACCTTTAGCATTCCTTCTGCTAGTCCTATTCTAAAAACAGTATCTTTAGGCAAACAATTGAAAAGAATCATCACTTTAGACAATTTGATGTCTTCTCAATTGCAATTGTAAATCCTAAATAAAAGGTTATGTGATTACCTCGTACAAATTCATTAAATCTCTTAAAGGTTCAATATATGCTTTTCAGTAATGAGTTTAAGCCATCTCAGATGTGCAATTAATAATGCTACTCTGACAGCAGACATCAGGTAAGACTGAAATTGAGACCCAAAATATCCTCATATAAACCCCCCCAAAATATAGCAATCTAGTTTTATCAGCTTGTAAGGAAAGAAATATAAGTTTCTATCTAAACTTTCCAAATACAACAATGAAAGCTCTAGAACTAGCATAAGTATGGAAAAAACAGTGCCATGATTTTTAACACCACCCACCACCTCCAATTCTCTATAAAATTGCTGCAAATTACTCTGGAGTAACATATTCAAGCATTCAAACTGATGGCCTTCTATATAATTAAAATAAATTATATTTAAAACTCCGCTCAGATTAATAAATGCAGAAAGCTTCATCTCCTATACTAAGGTATGGAAAAAGACTAGCATTGTAATAGCATAGGCGTAGTGCTCTTTCATTTACTTTACAAATGGCAGCATCAGCTGAAAACTAACAGCAAAGTATATAATATACAGTAGAAACTAATAGTTAAGTAGATCATAGGTCATCTTACTGAAACACAAAAGTATGAAACTAATGTATATGAAATTTCACTGGCCTTTTTCTACCATTACGTGGTAAGGCGTATGGAATGCAGAAAATAGTGCAATAGCAGTACATCACATGTAAATATTTTATGAATTAATATAAAAGTTAATAGTTTGTTAACTAGAATTTCTCAGATTTACAACAGTTTTGTTGTCACAGACTGTAGCACCTCATGAAATACAAGGTTTTATTTTTATTGATTTTTAAAGGTCAATGCCTATCACAGTAATGCTGCTTGAGGTCTTTGGGCCCTGGTGCAAGAAAACCAGTAGATTCCACTTTACAGCAACATACAAAAACATCAAACCTAACTGCATCAAATGCCAGCTACTTCACTTACAAATCATCATTTTTCTTCATAATAAAGAATTTTCTATCCACTTCTGGACGAATTTGGACAAAATTGGTTAGCTTCTGTAACAGCAAAAATTAAGCAGGCAAGATAAATAATTCTGTTTAGATCTTTTGCCACTTTACTAATAGTTGCTGGAGTTACTAGAAGAGCTGTAATCTGTAAGCAGAACTTTGGCTTCATCCTTCTCACTGCTCATCAAAAGTAAGCCAGGACTGAATGAGTTTGTTGATCCTTAGCAGCTCCTCATGGATGACAGGCTAGCAATGTTCCTCAACTGAGAGAAGAAGTTGCATGGGAAATATCCCCTAACATCTCCCTGTCTCTAACATTCTCTCCTCAGGGAAAAATATTAAGACAATTGTGTATTGACTGTTCTGATGTATAAAATTTTTGATATTTATTCATAATCCTTCTGGACTTGGATCTACGGTAATATTTTAAGGTTACAAATCTGTCCCTTCCAATAGATAGCAGTGAAGTGTGAGGATAATTAAAAACCACCTTCTCTCCGATTCAGTAGCTTTTAGTTTTGTAAGGGTTTTCTTTTGTTGGTTTGTTTCTACTGGTTACAGGTTCGGTGTTGAATTGGTTACATTACTCATGTAACTCAAGCAACTGTAATAGGAAAATTCCTCCGATGGCACCAGCCCCTGAGTTGCTCTGTCCAGAAAATCCCTTATGTGGTAACTCTTCAAAGCTTCATTTTGCTACCTAATTCAGAGAATAAATGAAACGTATATGGTAAGGCAGCAATTTCATTAGGACTACAGGACATAAATGCATAATGATGTCTGTGTCTCCAGTCAACAGCTTTAGCTGTTTAAAATCAAGCTTAAGTCATGGGTTAACAAACCCCACACCCCCCCCCCCCCCCCCCAAAACCCTGCAGATAAAATTTCTGGATGGGAAAGAGAAAAGTAGGATTTGCTCATTCCTTGCTGAATGGCTTTGTACTCCGGGGTGTTGTGGGGGATCAACTATTCATGGAACCCTGGCATTACCAGAGGCAAAGAACTTCGTTTCTCCTCTGTATCCAGCTGCATTTTTTCATGCTCTACTTTGGTTTTGAATCTTGGCATTTTAACCCAGATTTTTAAGACCCTAGATGAGTTTATGGCAATGAATTCCACTGCCACTGCTTACATCAGTTAGTGTTAACCAAATGGGTAGCAGGTTTATTAAGAGTTCTTCAGCAGCTGCACCAGCTTGGAGGTCCACTGCTGAACATGGATGATCATATGCTACCTCTGCAGGTTTTACACAGTTGATCACAAAGTACTTTGGATTGTATACAGAGTAGAATTGAGGTAAATATTATAGTAACATGAAAGTTGTGAAAGGAAACTATACCCATTTCAGAGAGTGCTTAGTTTGCAAAATTGTGTGGGACTTGCAGCTATTTCTGTACCTTCTCAAAAGTTACCTCAGGTTGCCCAGAACTGCAGAACTCCAGGTCCCTTTTCCAAAAATACACAAGCAACAACGCACAGTGTCAACTGCTGCAAGAATGCAGTCTCTCACAAAGATGACACTGTGTATACAAAAGATCGTGCTGTTGGACAGAGAACAGCATTTCTCAGCTGAACTGGCTGAGATAGTACTAATTTGAAGAAATAAACTACGAAGAATTGCCAGGACCATCAACGACAACCTCTTTCCCCTTTACCACACAGCTAAGCTAGTGATTAATTGTTGCTGGAATTTGTGCTCATTCTTCCTTCCTTCCTTCCAGCTATAAAATCATACTGCTCCCCCAAGTTCAGCACTGTCACTTGCTTGACATTTCAGGGAGGAATCCTGACAGAAAACCAACCATTCAAAAGAGTAGATGAGAGGTCTTTCTCTGGAGAGGGCATGGTTTGTGGCTCATCTCTGCTGCTGAAGATCTGATGAAAATCAAGAAACTACTCTAAGGTAGGCATCTGACTCGCTTTCTCTGGAAAACTTGCAGTAGTGGAGTACACCAATGTTTCTTACATTTTAACATATTAAAGGGCTGTTTCTGAGGGTCTCTTGAAAGTAGACTCAATTGTTAGAAACTGCACTTGGGTTCAAGAACATGCATATTTTGATTTCTACTTCATATACATTTTTCTGCCATATAAGCCTTCCAAGACATGAGATCCTGAAATTCACAGATTGATTCCACGCTGTGCTGACTGCAACTTAAAAACATAGCCAGACATCCTTCATGTCACTTACTAGGGAATGGAGCTCTTGTACACAGTCAGGAAGGCCCCAACAGTATTTCTGCTGCCTAGTGCTGAAGCTGCGCTGGAATGTGAAAAACAGTAGCCTCCAGAAAGCACTGGTGCTGAAATCTAATGAAATGTGTTGCAGTTACCAAAAAAAAGAGTAGTTTCCCTTCTAAGGGCTCTTTGACTGCAGAACACAGGACAGCAAGGCTACTATGGGTCAGCAGCGATGGACGCTGCATGCAGCTGGAGTAAGCTCAGTGAAGAGTTATCCTCTTCCAATGCATTCCAAAGTCCAATTTTTAAAGACTTTTTAAAAAAAAATAGTATTAGTTCATTTTCATATAATGATTATGGAAAGTGATTTAGCACGTTTTATTTTCTGGATAATCTATAAAAAAGATTACTTGCTTCCCTCTTAAAACATGCTTGTGGTTTTGCAATTACACCTTCTGTATTTTTTAATGTAACTTTCTATTCAGTTTCCGCTTCTTTATCTCTCTGCATTTCAATCTTGTCATTTCGGTTACTGTTAATTAAATATAGACCCCAGTACTCCTACTGTTTTCTAACTCCTCTAAAACATGTTTGTGCAATTAAACCCTCCCCCAGTATGCTAGCTTTTCAAACTTACTATAGATAATCTTTAGGGCATGTTCCCAAATAATTTCTTAGGTTAAAAGATTGCTTTTGACTAAATAATTCCTCTCAAATTTTATATAAAAGAATTAATATGAAATATATCTATGCAGATTGCAAGAAGTTTGTTATTCTAATTTCACTTATCTGGGATAACAAAATTTTCATCTATCTAATCTAACTGCATATCAAGGTAAACTGGATGAATTTCACTTGCAATGACACCAGATACAGCTGTTATCTTTCAAAGGCAATTGATACTGCTAATAATGAAAGTATAATTCATTTAGTAAGGAAGAAAGACCATCCTCAGGAAAAAGAAAAGCATTGTACTTCATTAAAAAATGTTACACTAGAAAATCCATTTTATATGAAAAATTATGAATAAACTACAGCAGTAATGAATAGCACTGATTTTAAACTAGAAATCAGACATAGAGTGTTTCTAGTGGTATAGATTGATACTAATTTCTCTGTATTTACATTATCTTAATCTGGGAACATAGTAAACTGGGTGTGGTTTGCTAGTTTTAGTTCTGACATAGGTGGAGATTTTTAATTATTAAACAAATAATCATTGGATCTTTTCCACTTCTTTTCTTTATATTGCTATTTATAGAAAGCATTTAAAAATCCCTAAGCTCCAAAAGTCTGCTGTGGATTCTTCTCAAGCATTCAGTATTGGTCTATCTCTAACAGAAGTCAATGCCACTGACTTAACCAGAAGACAACTAGGTCAAAACTTTCCATTTTGATGTAGCTGGTTAAAAAAATTAAAAATACGTGTGTGAAAAAGTAAGAGTCACTTTTTCTGAAGTAGTCATCTTTAACTATAATTCAAATTAAATACCATATTTATTTGAAAAATCTTTTCACTTACAGATGATGTTCAATATCTTTTTTGAAAGATAACAGTGTAGGGTTTCATTTTTTTTGTTTTTTTTTTAATAGTGACTAAATACCTTCTGTAATTAAGAATTTGACTTTGGCTTTGTCTGTGGAACCATCCCTAACATCTTAAAAGCACAAGTAATTTAGATGCATAAAATATGAATTTTATAGAGCAGCTAATGTGTAATTCTAGTTTTAAGTATTCTATTTACATAACTTCTTAAGGAAAAAAACTGTATCCTTCTAGAGAGAACATGAAAGCTGCAGGTTATCTTAATGCTTGTTTATGTGGAAAATACTTAAGGAAAATAGCCTGCATATGAACTTAAACTTAAATGCTTTGGGTACATTCTGTACAGAGTCCTTTCTCTACTTAATAGCTTTTCTAAACAAGGAAATAATTTGGAGAGGCTCCCAATATGACACCTCTTCTAACTTAAGCACTGTTGTACAGCTTTGCTTAGTAGGTAAGTAGTTAAGCTTCGTAGCTTAACAAAATCAAACGAGGGAGCTACTAAAACTTGGAAGAGGAACTGTTTAAGGAAAGTGAAAACACTGCTTTTTTCTATCCTCTTACATTTTTCAATTCCCTAAAACCTTCACAGACAAATCACTCCCATATTAAGAAAAAGAGATAGTAGATGTATGCAGTACCCAACAAATCCACCTTGCTTTGATGGAAATGGAGTTCCTTCATGTGTTAGAACTGGAAATCATTTATTATTTCTGCACTTTCTGTCTGCACCAAGTGCCAAGTAGGTCCGTGGGTTATAAGCTAAATCTGCTACCTCATACTCAAGAGACTAGGAGTGTGTACACAGTCACTTGCCATGACTGTACTAGCAAGCTGGGCACTAAGATGCTTCTATAATTTGCATACTTGCAATTTTCTGTCTGTACTTTAACAGACATTTACATAGTTTGGGTCCATCTTAAGAATTCTGCAAGATCGTATTTCCAGCTGTTGTCAGCAGATGATGAAAAAAGCCTGAAATAAAACAAGTGTTAGGAATCAATAAAGAAAGACCTATCCAAGACCTAGCTGCGTATGCAGAAGAATCATACCAGGGGAAAATTTACCCTAAGTGGCGCTTTAGTGCAACTACCTCAAGATTCACTTCTCCCAGTGAATCTATACTTCTATGCTAATACTTTAACTGTCAGTAATCAAAATAAGTGATTTTGTATTCACAAAAAATACCAACGCACAAATAAAAAAACAGTCGATATACTCAATTCCAGTCACTTACAAGTTATTCCAGTCTTGTCCACTTCAGAAAAATAATCTGTATTATAGTTCTCTGCTTGTTTCTATTCAAAACTTACCCGTTACAAGCTCTTTTATTTCGGCATCAACAGATTTTCTCAACAATCGTAAAAGGGCAGGTATCCCACCAACATTCTTCATTGCTATTTTGTTTTCATCAGTAGACTTTCCGTAAACAAGGTTTCTCAGTGCGCCGCAAGCATTCTTCTGAACTTCCAGGACTCTGTGATCCAGGAGATCAACCAGGTGCTTGATTCCTCCCAGCCTACATACCTAGAAAATGGAACGTCGGGAACATCAGCACCCATTGATTTCATCCATTTCACTCTCCAGATTTAAAAGGCTTTTATTTTTATAAAAACAGTAGATTCCATTCTACTTCAAAAAGAAATATTGTTGGTAAATCTTAATAACTTTATTGTTACACTGTACTGAAAATTCCTGTGAACCACTCACATCCTTGTTGAAAAGGCTGATGGACATTTTCAGTCATTTGCTGTGTTCAGAGAAGAACTGTTACTGCTAAAGTTTTGTCTCCCAGTAATGCAGTTTTTGAAGTAATTTCCTATACCTCAGAATATCTTTTTAGGGAATATTAGAAATAAGAAGTTGCAAAGATTTAAATGCCAGCTTTTACACTTAGCCACACACACACAAATCAGATCAAATTAGCATATATCCAGTCCTATTGGCATATCTGAAGTTCTTTTTAAAAGGAAGGTCTACTCTGCCGAAATTCTGTAAAACAAAAAGAAATTTTTATACTGTTTGCTTTGAGCAGGTTAGTTGCATTTATTCTTTGTTATATATTTTTCATTGTGTTTTGAGATCTCATTTCCATGTAGTAATTTTTTGTTCAAAATAACTTACAGAAATGATAAAAGATTAAAGTATTTTAGAATTCTGTAATATTTACTAAATAAAAAATATTTTCAAGAGATAACTAAGTAGTATTACTTACAAGATTAAAATTAATTTTAAATTAAAAATCACCACCAAAAGGCTACCAAAACATTTTCTATGAACTGTTTTAAAAAATATGAGCTATTTTCCAATACAAGATTGATCTATTATAACCTGGTGTTATTTTAGCACAGCCAATAACTTTTGTGCCATACTATCCATAGAATATGCCTAATGAAGTTGGCATAGGATCTCTTTAAAAACCCCACACCTACAGCAGCTAAACTGCTGCTGCCCTAAGAAGGAGATCCCATGGTGAAAAGAAAGAGATACACCATCATTCCTGAATACTTTGCTTATACAGGTTGTAATTCTGGGCCAAACAGTTAGAAGAGATGTAAAACATAGCAGTTCTAAGGATTCTCTACTTCAGCATTAAAAGCACTTTGAGAAGACCCTTTTCTGTTCTAACCTGTATAATACTTAGGCTGGTAAGCCACAAGGCTATTTGAAATACATTAATGTGTACAAGTTTTCATGGATTTTTGGCTTAAAAAGTTCCATGTCTTTTATTGGCCATAACACAAGGAGAATAAAATTATTCTCAATGAAAACGTAACAGATTTAGCCACATCACTTGAAGTTGATACTTTGAAAAACAGAATCTTCTCTCTATTGCATTCTTGAAAATTGCATTGGGTACCAAAACAGTTAGTATCTTTACACTTTAAAACAGCCAAATTGAAGAGGCTTGGAATAAAAAAAAATAATTGAAATGCAAGGTCTGTGACGAACACTGTATGTGATTTTTACATGTCAAATCACCTCTTAAGTAGAATAAAAGAAATAAAATGAAAGACTGGTGACTTGGAAATTTTTTAGACCTCTGTTTAAAATGTGTATTTTTCGAAAGGAAACCTGTATTTACACACCTAGATATATCTACCATGTAAGTTATAAATCCAGGGGATACAAAGTTTGGCATTGATCAATTAAACAAAGCCACTGCTACATCAAAAGCCACCAGGAATCTGTATCTAAAGGCATTCAGTGGACTTTAAGCTTAAAGTTATTCACCTGGCAAGATTTCTGTAGCTAGGAAATGGATATTACCTTACAGATTATTTATTTCATAGAATCATAGAATCATTGAGGTTGGAAAAGACCTCCAAGATCATTGAGTCCAACCACTGATCCAACACCACCACCCACTAAGCCATGTCCCTAAGCGCCTCATCTACTCGTCTTTTAAATACCTCCAGGGATGGGGACTCAACCACTTCCCTGGGCAGCCTGTTCCAATGTTTAACCACTCTTTCAGTAAAGAAATTTTTCCTCATGTCCAATCTAAACCTCCCCTGGTGCAACTTGAGGCCACTTCCTCTCTTCCTATCGCTTGTTACTTGGGAGAACAGACCGACCCCCACCTCGCTACAACCTCCTTTCAAGTAGTTGTAGAGAGCGATGAGGTCTCCCCTCAGCCTCCTTTTCTCCAGGCTAAACAACCCCAGTTCCCTCAGCCGCTCCTCAGAAGACTTGTTCTCCAGACCCCTCACCAGCCTCATTGCCCTTCTCTGGACACGCTCCAGCACCTCAACATCCTTCTTGTAGTGAGGGGCCCAAAACTGAACACAGTATTCGAGGTGCGGCCTCACCAGGGCCGAGTACAGGGGCACGATCACTTCCCTACTCCTGCTGGCCACGCTATTTCTGATACAGGCCAGGATGCCATTGGCCTTCCTGGCCGCCTGGGCACACTGCCGGCTCATGTTCAGCCGGCTGTCAACCAGAACCCCCATTTGATACAGACTATTTGATACACTACATACTGCAGCATGCTATGAAAAAAAAAATTGAGCGTTGTTCTTTTTCAAGATTTCTGTTACTAAATAATGAAGCAACAAGTAACTATTCATACTTTTCAGTTAAATCTCCCTCTTGTATGTCAATACAGCACATCAAACACTACATCTACACTACACATCCATAATACAGATACAAGTTATGAATGACAAAACAGCTTTATCGTTTTTCAATCTGTTCGCAAAACTTGATGAGATACAGGTTTTGTGTATGTATTTCAAAATAAGAATGGATTTCTAGTCCAGTTTTAAGATTTTTATTTTGCTGAGTCATTAACGATTTTAAAACGTAGCAGCTGTTGCTAGTTTGAACAGGTATTTCAATTTCTAAATTTAAAAAAAATCACAATTCTTGTAAACTGATATATTCATGAACTAATATATCAGTATTGTATGTATTTACAGATAGATATTCATTACATGGAAGTGTAATTTATTAATTCTGTGTAGTTTCATATCTAATTTAAACGGTAAAGATTCCCCTCCACAATAAGCACTTTCTTATGCTTACCTTCAGGTTTTAGCAATGCAAGCATTCTAGTTCATTTTGCTAGCCTTTTAATATCCTTAATAGTCTAGCAAATTAATCTGGTCTTTATCACAGCAACAAAATAATAAATTTAAATAATGAATGAAAATACAAAAGCAGTCCTCAAATAAGGCTTTACTGAATTTGGCTCTAAAATAATTATGATCCTTTCCTATCCCAGTTAGCTTCTTGTGCTGGCCTCTACTTTGAGGGGAACATGAATTGCAACTTTCCTACTGCCACAGATACCATCATGTTTTCAAAACATGTTGATCCCTACCCACCATCCCAACTCAAGGGACAGCTTCTTCTTAGGAGACTGAGAGCCTCATCAGGAAACACTGACATAAGGCTCGCTTTCCCAAAAGTGCAGGAATATTCTTTTCTCCTAGAAGCCAGACAATTGCATTCTTTCTGTCATAGTATTCTAAGAATTTCTAACAGCTGATTATTCCCATTCAAAAGAAATAACTGCCAGTACATAAATCTCCTCTGTTTGAAAAGGAGAAATTTTCTGTTCCAGAATTCCACACACTAAGTGGAAGGCAGGCTACATTTACAGTTGTCAGGCTACTGTAACTCATCTTGTCTTCTAAATCAAAAAGAAGACCTTTTTCTTTGGGTAAGATTTTATAAGCTTGATTATATGATATAACATGTCTATAATCCTTTATACCTGAACTGATTTAAAAATATATCAAATATTTCTAATGCTAAGTAGGGTAAACAATTGAGACACCACTTCATACATGACACACAAGTTAGCACCACATTCAAATTCTGCTTAAACTTTGGCATATTTCTTTTAGTTTTGTGTACGTCTCAAAAAATTAAAGCAGAAATTCCATAATTTCTAAAACAAATTCTGTAATAATGAAAGTGGAAACAGTGAAGAAACACAAGATCTCCTGTAGATGAACATGTGCAGACAAATAATATCCCAAGAATTCCTAAATAAGCTGTCATATCCCTTATAAAATAGCAAGACTACATTACAAATCTGTCTACATCTGATTATCACTGCGATCTTTACCAGAACATCAAAACCACCACCATCTTTTCATCTTTTCACTGTTGCCTTCTAGCAACAGTGAATTATGTTGGGCTCTCTTATAAAAGTTGCACCAACATTTTATAAACAAAAATAATATTTATACTGAAAATAACAGATAACACACACATATATGATATGAATGAAAAAGCAAATTCCTTCAGATCAATAGCTCATAGCTGCTCTGCAAAAAGAGCACTCTTCAAATGCAAAGTTTCTAGACTTTTCAACAATAATCTGAATTTTCACTCAGATGTATCCTTCCTCCACATCATATTGACATAAATACTATCTTCTATATATTTCTAGGGTTGCATTTCTTTCTTTTGCCTGACAGCTCACTTATTCCCTATAATGCCTTAAAATATCTTGATCAAAACCAGTGGAAAGCCTTCCAGAATTCTTGTTTTTCTTAGCCTCCAGTCATCAACAGGTTACACAAAACCAGGCTCTAGTAAACATACTTTACAGTTCTGCTAGATTACACAACTTGAATATAAAATATTTTCATATAATTTCCATGCAGCCTCTTGTGACAGGAAAAAAAACTCTGTGTGTGTGTGTGTGTAATTACACACACCTAAGTACTTCAATATTATCATACATCCGGTACAAACAGAAACACAAAAGGGTCTAAAAAACTGTGTTATGATCTAAAAAAAACAACCCCAAAAACCAGGAAGAGGTGAGAGGTCTAGTTTTTCTTTTATAGTTTCCCCAGGAACAGAAACGCACTCAGTACAGTACCTCCGTTTTTACTTTGTTATCTCCGAAGCACAGGTGCTGAAGGTAGGCAGCTGCATTCGCCTGAACCGACGGGAATTGGTGTTGAAGCATGTGAATGACTTCAGGCAGTTCTGGATCTCGCCAAGCAAACTCCCTTCGTTAGATGAACACATTCAAGAGAAGGTATTAGTTATAAATGTATGTTTATTTACTAAGTAGAATTACTAGAGCATCTTAAGTGTTTTTCAATAATTCTGTTTTTGTTCTGGCATATCAGGGCTAGGAGGAAAATCAGGTGTATTAGAATAACTGAGAGTCACATCACCTTTTAGTCTTCCAATTGGAAAAGGATGCTTTATATCCTATGTTCTTCAGTTAGCTTGGTTGTTGATCACACAAATATATATACTAAAATTATACCAACTCAAACGCTGCAACCTACATAAATCTCCCAAAAACTAAATATATAATGCAACAGATACCCACTTAACAATGCTGCTCAGCGGCATCTCTTCCACACGACATTTTTTTCTCAGTGCTCAATGTTCTTCCTAGTCTGAAGTCAATTATACTTCAACAAAAGCTGCACAGCCTGAAATTTCATCATCATGATCAGATGCAGGAAGTTTCCATAAATTTGAGTTATCCAGGGATTGTAAACTTAAAATCATTAAAATCAAATCTCCTTCATTAACCAAAATGGTTTTGTGCAGACAAATCCTGGAAAAGTCATTGAACAATTCCATGCCCAATTCACAGATTTAGAAATATACTCATTAATATTTGCTGGGCTATCTTCCTTCTGTAAAGGAAGATTGACAAGGAAAAAAAAAAGTAGTATCTAAGTTTTCCCATGCTCAAAAATCCAAGTAAATTTATAAAAAAAAAAAAAAAAAAAAAAAAGGATGCTAGTTTGGGCAGCCGGGTCTCCCTAGGATTCCTACAGTCACCAAAAAGGGAAAGTTCAGTTATGTGCCTACCTCGAACTGCTCAACAACTTAGAGGTTTATTTCTCCATACTAATGGTAGGAAGACCTTAGGGAAAACTGCCTTTCTAATAAAACTAGTAGCTTTCTGAATGCTCCCTTCGCTCTTACTATAGAGTGGTGCTTTCAAATAGCCCAGTCTGAGGCTACTGTAACACACTAACCTAACCTCTGCAATAGCATTATATGCAAATCAGAAACTGAAACAGATTAAAATGTAAGGTAAAAACTATTCCACTGTGAAATTACAAGATAAGAAGGTGCATCAGCAATGAAAACTGAGTCAGAATGTCTTTGAAGTTCCTTGTTATGAATGTGAAGTACTCCTTTTATAAGTAACTTTTCTTGTAAGCCATGCCAGAATAGGCCAGCAGTAGCATGCAGCTAGCAAGCATTACTACTTAGAGGTAAGATTATCCTATTAACATCATTTAGATGAATGCACCATTCAGTTAAATGAAATTAATCCAGTCTCTCAAGATCTACTAAAAAAATTTAATATATTAATTTCCACTAATAAACAGAACAACAAAATCTATTAAAAACAGTGCTTTTATTTTCAAGACTGAAGGATATGGCCAAACTAGAAAATAACTGAATCAGGCTATGAGCCTTCTGTAACGCAGGAAGCCCAAAAGATTTCAGTGTAAGACTCTACTCTGACCATAGCTATTAGCTATCTATTTTCAAAGTTTATTTGGTGCCCTAATGTTTCCACATTAAAGACTCCTGAGGCATCACTGGAGTCCATATCCTCCAGTATGAGGTGCTCTGCTTTCAGTTCTTTCTAAACCAGCAGAATGTGTAATGTGCTTTCATGACCAAGGAGTGTCTAGAAGCTGCCTCAATGAACTAGCAACCTGAGGACGGACTGGAATTTCTAGCAATCACATACCCATACTGAAGATAAACAGTACCATAAATCCCTCCAAGCTTTGCATGGACTGGGTTTTGGTACTCCCATTTTAAAATACAAGGTTTTAATGAATAGTGTCTCTAATGAATCATAATGATAATATCACACTTGTCACATGCCCACACTGTGTACATACATTTACAACATCAAACTAGTAACTATTTTAAAAATATGAATGTGTGTTTGCTTTCAAAATGGTACATTTATATATCATTTTTAAACTTATGTTGTTTTGAAATTTAAGCAGGCTGCTCATGAAAAATTCATTCAAATAAATCAGGTACGTACTTTCTAATTTTCAAACCCTGATTCCCATTCCCATAAAGAGAAAACTTACTACAATATTACAGGTTGCTCTGTAGAGTTACTCAAAAATATTTAGAATAATCCAGTCAATTATCATCAAATTTATAAGTATTTCCTGTAATAACTTCTACATGAAAACAAACATGGAAGAAAAATATAATAATAACTGAATGCATAAAAGTTGCTCTTTCTTACTGTAACAAGTAGACTGCATTTATTACTTTGGCTATAAAGGTATAGAACTTAATATCTAAATTAGTCGTGATTGTTTAAACAATGTAAAACTGGAATATGTACAACAGTGCCATATATATTCAAGGAATGTATTAAAAATCTTATTACAGCAAATATGTGTGATTCTTGAAAGCAAAAATGGACTTGCCTGGGGTCTTTCTGAATGCTGTCTATGGATGGAGATCGTGTGGTCCCATCATCAGCGGGTGTTGCATGCTGCAGCCTGTTATAACTGGACTCTGACAGTCGATACTGCATTGACCTGTAGGGTTCCGCATAGGTAGCTGTTGTGTTCAGAGCATAATTATTTCTTTGGTATGTGAGTGTGCTACGCTGACTGGATGATCTTTGCAGATTTCCAACTCCTAGTATAAAATCAGTATTAAAACAAACTAGGTAACATATGTCTATTGAAAAGAAGAGGCAGTATGTGGTTAAAAGTGTAAGCAAAAACCAACAACAATAACAAAAAAATCAGTCTTAAGAACGTGTACCATGCTCAATGTTGAAAGCTATCGACAGATTTAAGGGAGCAATTACTCAACATCCCAGGGAAGATAGAGAGGTTAGTTACAGAACTAAAGGTTTGGTGGAATCAGGCTTATGCCTCAGCTTGCCTCAACAAGTATTTAAAGTAAGAAATGCATCTTGTGCCATCAAGCAGAAATCAGGGTGCAAAATGTTTTCAAGGTTTATAATAAAATTCAATTACTAACAGTAACATCAATTTGCCAACTGTACTAAAAAGAAAAAGGAAAAATAAGGAAACAAAAATGTATATAGTTTATATGATATTTTCCTTTTCCCAACTACATGTACATTTCCCTGACAAAAAGCTAACAAGAGGATGACTTCGAAGATTAAGCTGATAGTTTCAAAAACAGGAACATGTATCTTCCTGACTTAACACAGCTGTTGTGGTAGCTTTTGTTCTTCCAAGGTAAGTGATATTAGGTAGGCAAGTAAACAGAGAATACCAATTTGTAGTTATATTTCCTCATTGGCACATCCTGACAAACTTGTTTACTCTAGGCTGTAGAAGACAGGAGAATTGCAAAAACTGTTGCCTCCTTCAACATTCCATAGTCTTAGTATTTCAGTTACATTAAAAAACATTAAAAAGCAATTTTGAAATGTGTGAAAACATGACATATGAATTGGACACTTCTCTATAAATATTTCTAGAGAGTAACTTAGTTAAATTTGGAAATTACTCCAATGTACAAATTATTAATCAACCTTAAAGAACAAACAGCACTGCAACATGTATTACCTTTCCCTTTACAGAAAATCAGTTCTAATACTAATCTAATGCCTATGCACTTCATAATATACGAGTAGCAATTCTATGAAATACTATAGAAATATTTCAGTTTCAATATACAATCTTCATATATAGTATTTTAACATTAACCTTTGCTGAGAAGTTGGGTAAAAACAGTATTTTTACTGTGAAGGATGAGGTAGATAATTTAAGTGTGCAAGCTATCATTTTACTGTACTGATGAATAAAAAAAAATGAACAAACTCAATTCATAAGAGAATGATGCACAGAGAATGCAAGAGGAAGCAATAATTTTTTTGTGTCATGAAATACACTTTGCTTGGATGTACCTGAGTGTGTGATATCAAACAGTTTTTTAGGGTTTTCTAACCCTAAGCTGACACTGATATATAGCCCCAAGTATTTCTTGCAAACATCACAAAAGCTTTTTAATTCCTGCTGGTTATGTTAAGTCCTTCAAACCTAGTTTCTATCTCCATTAATTTATAGCATCTAGTTTTTCCTTTTAAACTGGCATTACGTATCTCATAGATGTTCTCCTATATGCCACAGGTTCCAGAAAAACTCCAGTAAGTAAATTAAGCATGACTTTGGGACACAGTCAATGGAAGAGCTTTGGAAGCCTTTTACCCACCTGACCCTGTTCGATATAATGCTGACTGGGATCCCTGGTGGAGCTCAACTGTTCCATGATTTGGACTACGGTACACAGGACTGTAGTAAGTTCTGCCTTCATAGATAGGGGTGATGTGCAAGTCAGGAGATACAGTTGATCGTAATTCTTGTCCTAATTGACTGTGTTGACTAGCATATGAACTCCTCAGGCCTAAAACCAAGAAGAGGGAAATATGTACATGGCCCGTATCAATTAAAAATAATAAAGCTGTCACGCTTGAATCTTTCTTCTTTTAGCCAAGAAAAGGTGTTAGTTATAGCTACAGTTATAAAAGATTTATTCATTAAACTTCTTTCCATTATTAAATGATCCATACTGAAAGATTCATTGACAAAGCAGCATTTCTTTGATGAAAAGTTTTGTCCATACCCTGACAACTTTAAGTTTTCCAACTCAATTTTTTTGGTAGCATTTATAGTTGAAAGTCTAAAACATACAGAGTAAAAGCTAAGTCAGCATGTGCAGTTCACAGATTCGGCAATGACAACGTAATTTGTGAACCTGACAGAAATCCAGTTGTGAAATAGGGCACAGCCTAAAAGGGGTCATAATCCTGAAAATGAAACAACATGTAGCAGTAAGAGCAAAAGTCTTCTTGGTAGTGGCAGCAGAGATTTAAGCATGTGGAGAAAAGTCTTTATAAAGGTTTAAATAGCCCATGATATGTGTGTGTGTATATATATATACACACTGCTATGCTGCAGCTGTATGAGAATCTTTTTTCACCTTGCCTTTTAGCTGTCCCTCTTGAGTTACTTTTAACTTATCTCTCTCATTTAACTTAAATTCCTCGGCAGTGGACCTCCTGCTACCACTTTTGCAGTGCTAGATCCAAGTACATGGTAGAGGTGCAGAACAGCTTTTCAATAACAGCATTTTGAATAGCACTGCACCAGTTCAGACTTGCGTTCTCCTTGTGAAGGTTCCTCCCCCTCTATCTGCTCCATGAAAACTTCATTCATGTTGCCTAGAATTTCTTTCCATGCATTCCAGCGTGTTACCATATTTCTGTAACCAGCACTGATGTATCTTTCCCCTTACTATTTTGCTAACTGAATTAGCAACCAATCTCCTATTAAGTTCACTGTTGCCATCCTGATTAGGAGGTTAGTGGTACCATCTTAATCCTGTATTTCTTCTTTTTCAGCCCTGGAACGTTTTTTGACAGATAGTACCACCCCTCCCATTGACTATCTAATGCATGCTTTGTATCTACTTTGCTTCCTGGTATTGGTGTTGTAGTAACTAGATAATCTCCACAAACTTTCTCATCTATTTTTAATGCTTTCATTTAAAGCATCCTAGTTACCCTATTTTATAAGTTACACTTCCAGAGTCTACAGAGAAGCACTAATATACTAAACTGGGTAGGGAAAAAATAGTTAGAATTTAGTTAATTCTGAGAGTTCTTCACCATTTCCTACCTGAGTTTTGTCAAATTCTGTGCTGCTCTTAGACCTGAGGGTACAGAGCTTTTGAAACTAACAGGATCCATCACCCGAAGGAAAAGCTCTTCTGCATTCATTAGTTTCTTCCCTACCCCTACTCTGAAATGCTTTCAAAAGATTTTAAGACTTGCTGTATTTCAATACTCCTCTCTAATCTCCCGCACTTCTGTATCATCTATTTCACTGCCCTACACGCTCCTAACTGACTGTCTCCTTGGACAAACCTTTAGCTAGCTAACTGCTAAACAAGCCTCAGATGCTCTTATCTAATAAAATATAAGCCAAACCCATATTTATTTTCAAACTTAGTTCACTTATATAAATGCTACATAACGTTTTCACCACCTACACCAACTTGGTTTTTGAATATTACACTACCAGGAAAATTCTCTTTAATTTTGAAAAGCTTTTATTTTTAAAGTCTGTATTCCAGTCTCTTGAATTTTTACTTCCTTTGAAACAACTACACAATACTTCTCCTTTTGCCTCTGAGATTTACCTTGCCATGGGGTCCTCTTCCACTCTCTGACTTTTCTTTACTGCATCTTGCAATGGCCTAATCTCCCCTTCACCCCTTTTGAACTCACTCCAGTTCCTTCTGCCTTTGGCATTCTTCGTTTATTCTGTGATTTCACCAGTTTTGTTCTTTTAATTAAATTCTTCAGAGTAAAGATGACCAAATATACTTCCCATTGTACTACAGTAAATAAGTGTGACAATCATATACATCCCACTTGGTCTCAGACCAGCATTCCTCATGCTTCCCTTCCTAGACTGCTAACCTAATTTTTTCAATCTTACAACATAATTTATTGTCATCTTTCTTGCCTAAAATTATACGCAGAGTTTATCTACAACATTTACTCACTACATCAAATCATAAATTGTTCACACAGTTAGAAGAAAGTTAGCAAATAAGTATCTAACATATGGGTGGTATAGCCAAGGCAAACACATTTTAAAATGTTTAGTCATTTACAAATTCAAGTAGGGCATAAAACCAGCATAATTTTTGGTTTTAAAAGATATTTTTAAAACTATTTTATAAAACTAATACTGTTTTGTCCACTTTGGCATTACCGCTGTAGGGACTAAAGCTTTAGCAGCTATCAAAGCAATAGAATATGCTAAGTGAACTATGCAAAGGTAATGAAATGATGGAGATTATGGAACAACTTCAAAATACAATTAAGTAGTGATGTGTAACCAAACGTATCCTGCATCTGAATGTTTTTCCCCAAAAAAACACAGACCTGCTCTATCACAGTGTCTGCAAGGAAACCTTTGGGGGTCTCACAGGTCATCACTAAAACGACACATCTATAGGTGGTGAAAACAGAGGGTCTACACCAAAGCAAAGCAGGCAACTGGACCTATGTCCCATGCAAAGCAGGCAATTGGACCTATACCTCCCAGATGATGACGCTATCTCCTGGGAAGACACTCATCTTATTAACATTACAGTTTTCCCAGAACATGCACCACACGGATACCCTTCTTAGAGGCTGTAAGCACAGAAGGAAGAGAGGACCTGATCATATATCCCTCTTCTTCAGCTTATATAGCAGGGAAGAGTTCTGGATTATACTATAGGCTACTACAAGTACTAGCCTTCCCTGCACCCAAACCTCCTCTCAGAAAACTGATCATACACAAATTAGAGTTTAAGATTTCTGGTGTTATATTGAACTGTTCCTTCTAAAGAAACACGAAAACTAATTTATACTAGAAAATGTAAGTTTTTTTATAATACTGAGGGATTCTTAGTCATAATTTGTAACATAGAGCACAGGAAAGTCACACCATTTCAAGTTTCCTGGAAAGATTACAGTGGAGATGGCTATAAAATAAGATGCTCTCTAAGCTTGACTACCACAGTTTCTTAATTACTTTCTTAATACTAAAAGCATTAAATTTAAAGCATCTGTTTCTGAATTACTGATTCACTATCCCAATAATTCCTTTTTTCTAAAGGTGTATCAGTTTACCTGTTTAGAAAAAGTGATATTCTCAAGCAGTGGTATTTGTAAAGTACCTTAATAATATTTTAAGAGAACAAGATTGCTGTTATATCACAAATTATGCAGCCCACTGGACTGCATTCATTTAAACTACTGATTAGCCTTTCATGTCAAACTGATTCCCCCCCCCCCCCTTATCAAAATGGGAGAATTATGTTTTT
>NW_008794603.1:2651671-2678128 GCF_000699145.1 Aptenodytes forsteri | reverse complement strand
CCCCCCCCTTATCAAACTGGTAGATTACTGTGTTTTGCAAACAGAGGTGAGGGAGAAGAAACCTTACACCTTTTGTTAAGGAATGAGAATATTTTGGGATATCCTGCAGTATAGTAGTTTAAAAGAAAAAACAGACATTGCAGTTTGTTCAAAAGAGCATATGGTCTAACTGCAAAATCACCTTGTCTGTGCTCATTTAGATGAAGGTCAGAACAAAACCAGTAACACACACAGAACTTAAAATGCAAAGTAACTGCATCTTAGTAAGAACTGCCTCTCGGATGTACCGATTCTACCTTTTAGGGCTTTATTTTAAGCTAATATTACAATGGCTACCCTATGTTTCAGTTTAAGTACTTTGAGATAGCCTAGAAATATTAGGGGAAAAAAGACTAAAATTCAGTTGTACTAAGTTACATATTTTAAGAAAGAACTAGATATAAAACTAGTTCCAGCCTAGTACTTTTATTTTGTGTATAACCTGCACATACATTTAAAATGTACTTTATCTTCGAAAATACTGAAATGCCTGTGTGGAAGACTCAGAATTTCACTTACTACTTAAAACATATGATTTAATTTAACGCATGGTTAGCAACCTAGTAAATTAAAGAGAAAGACACTATTCACAGGGAACTTATGGTATGATTGATACATAGTGTTTGACATCAGTATTTACAACTGATTTGATACATCCACCACAATCACATCCTAGTGCTACAATGTTTCATCCATAAAACCACAACTGCATTACTGGTTTTCTACAGTTGTAGATTTGTACCAAGTTTTAAGCTGTGTCTTTACCTTTTTACTAACCTGTAAGGCTATCTGGACGTGGAGGGACCATTCTCTCATATATATCATACTGCTGTCCATATTGTTCAATATCATGAATTGTTCTTTGCAGTGTTGTTCCCAAATGCTGTGGAACTGCAGTCATGCCAGAACGCTTCGGGGAAGAAGATCCCAGCTGAGTTTGGGATGGAGAAGCTACTCTGGTTTGTACATCAGTAAGGGCAAGAGGAGAGCCAACTCTGACCGATGTTTGGTATTGGGAAGTCCCGCCATTGGGATTTGCTGTCTGTCTGGATGTAACTGAGCCGATCCGCCGCACAGCTGTTGGGGAGGCAGGTCTCTGTGCAGCATATGGGGATGCTGCCCGCTGTACTGGCAGAGTAGTGGATGAATATGCATGAGAAGCAAGGGATCTTTGCTCAGTAACTGACGGAGAACCATACCCGCTACCCAGAGATGCTCGCAGTGACCCCCTTGAAGGGGAAACACCTGTGCTGACCATGTAAGAGGGAGACTGTGCCCTGGATGGGACTGAACTGACACGTCTCATGACTCGGTTGGTAGCAATATTTACTGAAGGCTGTTTAAAAACAAAAACATTTATTAGTTTTATCATTTAGGCCATGTAGTGGATGCTTTTTTCCCACAAGACAGAGAAGTCAACAAGAAATACACACAATTTAACAATATGTAAAAGCAGCTGAAGAGTAGCTTTTACCCTAAACATAATTCCTTCAAGTTTTCCTATAAGATAACTTTTTTCTAACCAGTATTTGTTAATGTATAAAATGGCAATTTAACATTAGAAAACCATCCATTCCTCATTCTTATTTGGCTTTCTATGTTAATAAGCACCTATGCTTTCTTTCCTCACTACTCTATCACTTTGGAAATTCAGGAACAGTAATGCAGAGAGTTCTAGTATAAGCTAATAAAGTTTTGTCAATTACTGTCTTACTATCATTCTGATTAATGAAAAAGGAGGGGGAAAAAAAGCCAGAAACAGTATAAGGTACAGCAACACAAATACCATCTTCCTTTAAGCACTATGTTTACATACAGGCTAAATTCTAGGAGGTTTTCCCCAATATGACAACTGAATTTCAAGTGAGCGATACTTTCTTGATATTATATTAGCAGCATACTCAAAAGTCAGGAGTCCTCATAAGTTTTACTTAATTTCAGCTACAGTGAATGAACCAGATCACATGCATGCTGATTTCAGCAAACAAGTCTATGTCTGCTGCAAGCCATTTCTGCTTTTTAACCAGTGAAGGTTTGAAATAAAAGTGTAATTTGATAACCTTAATTCCAGCCTATACAAATGTAGGTCCAGCTATACAATTATTGTCTTTAAAACTGTGTTACAGACAGTGTACAGACAGAGATAAAGTGTACTATTTTGAGCACACCTGGACTGATGTCTGCCCTTCAGCTCGCGAGCTTCTCACCAAATGGTTATCAGCGGTTCCAATAAGGGAATGCTGCTGTCTGTTTTCTGATTTGCTCAAGTTTTGGCTGTTATGGAAACTGCTTACTTCCTGGTAACCACTGTCAGAATAAGAATTCATTTGTGTTGAACTTCTTGAGTTACCTACAGACCCTGTAGATACAAAGCCGGCATAAGAATAAAAGCATCGAACAACTTCACAAAAATAAAATATTATATAACTTTGTTATCTGTTGCATTCATAATTGTATTACATTTTTATACAGTCAATACATAAATATATTCTAGTATTTAAAATGCACACAACAGACCCTCACTTTCATGGAGAGATGTCTGTTCTGGTGAGTAAAGGTTCCCTTGTTCTGGTTCTGTCCTAATGTCATAGGCATTGGTATGAACAATCTCTGACACTTGGGGTTTGTTTACACTGGTGGTCGGAGGATCTGAAAGAATAAATTATTTAGATAAATGCAATGTTTTATATGTAAGTTTCCTGCACACTCAATCATAATAATTTTCTCACACATACTAACGAAGAACTTACTTCCAACACAAACAGTCTACTGGTAGACAGGTATCATCTACCAAACTAAATGAAAAGAACGTTAATACTAATGTCTGAGAATCTTATTTCCTGTAGTTTTGATGTAGTTCTACAATTCCAATTTTTCAAATGTATGTTCCAACCTATTTTAATGAAAAATGTAATTGATTACCTAGTAAGTATACTTTGCAGAGTAGAAACACTATGCAACTGTGTTGTAGTGCACAGAGGATAGCTATCACTTGGTCTTAAGGTCCTATCATCTCAAGAGCTTCATAAGTAAAAGGCTGAGTTGAATTTCATCCCTGTTTGCAAACCATCAACAGAAGTTGCTGCAAATTTTATACATTTTTTTACTTCATATACTACTATCCAAATGTTTACTTGTTAACAACTCTTAAGCTAACTTCAGTTCTAAGAATATTAGCTGAACTTTACAGACAGCAAAGGAAAGTGTTATCATACATAAGAGAAAGGAAAGGAGACATCACAACACTATTATGAAGAAAGGAAAAAGTTAAACATAGTCTGGGAAAAAAGGACAAAGATGAGGACACGAAACAACAAGAAAAACTGAATCCAAATTATTTTGACAGAAATATTAAGCATTCAGTTGCCATCATGTTACACTTATTGATGAAGAACAGGCATCAGAGATGCAGTATAAAATCACAGAATCATTTAGGTTGGAAAAGACCTTTAAGATCATCGAGTCCAACTGTAAACCTAACGCTGCCAAGTCCACCACTAAACCATGTCCCTAAGCACCACATCTACACGTCTTTTAAATACCTCCAGGGATGGTGACTCCACTGCTTCCCTGGGCAGCCTGTTCCAATGCTTGACAACCCTTTCGGTGAAGAAATTTTTCCTAATATCCAATCTAAACCTCCCCTGAGGAAGGGGAGTAGGAAATGTGGGTTACGTTTAAAGGTAACACCAGATACGTAAATTCTTGCTGAAGAAGTATATGAATGAGCCTAGAGTGGACACCAAAAGAAACATGCTAAGAAGCAATAGTCTAGTAAAAACTTCTGCGACTGCTTCGTGTCAAAAGCTGCGAGTTGCAGACAGTGAAGCCTGCTAAGTGCTCTTTGAAAATGAATATAACAGCATGTTACAGAAAGAGGCAAAACTGTTAGGAGTTTGCAGAAAATTGATGGTAGGAGGAAGATGGAAAAAAGGGCTGAAATAAATTCTATGCAATAGCTCAGAAAAACTTCTCAAACTGACAAAGAATACCCCGACATAAAATCTAGTGGCACTCATGGAAAAAAATCCCACACAAACCCAACAATACACAAAACAAAAAACCCTGACAGATGAGCTATTGGAAATTCTTCATAACAGTTGTTATACAGTATACTTCAAAAAAGAACTAAAAAACACAAGAGTATTTGTACCTATCAAGCTGTAAAGAAATACTCTGATTTTTACCAATAGCTGTACACAAAATGCTGGTGTCTCACTATTTGCACAATTAGCCATAATGGAACATTAAAACTAAAAATGTTACTCAGTAATTGCTATTATGAGAAATGTTTGAACACTATTCAAATACCAGATTAAAAAAAAAAAAATAAAATAAAATCAATATATCTTAGAAATTACAGGTAGTCAGCACAGTTATTTATCAGTAGTACATTCTTAGGTCAAAATCATCTAGTAAAATTTGACGCTAATTAATTTACTATAATAGGAGTATTATGACCAAATTTAACTAAGATTTAATAAGGAGTGGTACTACACTTCCATTAATTTAATCATCAGTATGCCTAGAAATGATACCAAGAACCAACACTGGAATAACTCACTTCCACAGCTCCTGTTACATTAACTCGATAACAGATCATAACAGACATCAGTGGGTATTACATATTCTTTATAATAAAATACTTGTGGGGACTGGGACATTTAAATTATAATCATATTCAACTTCAGTATTCTAATCTTCAATCTTTTTTGTTTAAATAATACATCGCCCTGTTATTTTAATTACTTGATACTACATGATACTAAATCAATGTCAAACTGACAAATAATCAATTTTGGGAGAAACACACAGGAAGAATAAAGTTCCATTGTGCAGTGCCGTACAGATGTTCCTAAGACAGAGGTCTGAACCAAAACCTCGCTTCCATCACACATTTGCCACCAAGCAAATGCTTTCACAATGCTAAAAAATAAAGACTGTTTAGCTCTCTAACAAAGGCAAGAGTGTACAATAAAATGAATTGTTGTCTTTCTATGTCTCTCTGCTACTATAAATCATGAGGAGCGTGCCCTGAATAAAATAATAGCCTTTTTATAAATGGCTGCTGATATAATATTCTATTTATAAGCATCTGCAAAACAACATCATTTTATATTTCTGTTAAAAATCATGTATAATTCTACTGATGCATAAAGCAATTACAGCTACGGTCACATCTTATCACATCATGTATATCATAAAATTCTAAGCAAAAAATATTTTTTTTTCAAACATGCGTATTTCTGAGCAACTACTCCAGAAAAGCCTTACTTTAGATACATAGAGATGTGAGAAATATACATCTAGATTTATATTAATGCATACAGTATTTAAACAGAAATGTGATTTTTTGCCATATGTTAAGTGACCTCTTAGCAGGGATGTGCACAGGAGATTTCTAATGAAAAGAAACACACAAATGAGAGGAGAAAATTAAAGGATAAAATAAAAATATGAGCTGGATAGATGAAAGAAAGAAAGAGAGGAACTAATAGAAAGTCAAGGAGAAAAACAAACAATAGACAAAGAATAAGTTACAGGAAAAACTGAGGAGGAAATAAAGAAATGGAATGCAACTGGATGAGATAAATCAGTAAAACAATGACCAAGATCTGTCAGAAGGTATCTTTACTGGTTGTGAACTGTCACTGGAACATTATGGAACCAGGGGAAATAATTTGATTTAAAAAACCAAAACAAAACCACAAAAATAATTGAAAGAATAAGTAAAACTGATTTCTCAATTACTTGAAAAAACAAATTTGACTTCTGTTTAAAAACATGCTAAAAGAATACCTGAAAAGCACCACCATGACTAGCAAAATTTAAATGCCAAGACAAGTAGGCTGTTCAGAATATTAGATTTAGAAGAAAGGAAAAAAGCTAATGTGTGCCTCACCTTAGCTGAGGCGATACCATGATGGCAACTGAAACCATGTAAATACAATTATACGCAAGTTTAAAAGCTTAGTCTCCAAATAAAACAAAAAACAGGAAGGGGAAGGGAAAATAGATAGTTTGAGAGACTTATTTACCTAAAATAGTCACAATTATCATAATTATGAATATGCTTGAGTGAACAAGCAGATAACTATGATGTGTTATTCTTTGTACAGCAGAAACTGGATAGCTCTTAAAACTGCATGCATCCTTATATAAAGATATGATATTAGCACTATGCAGAACTTGGTTAATAAAACTTTTAACAAGCTACCTAAAATGCTAATTGCATTTTGATTACATTAGACCAGTTTTGCTGAATATGACATTCTGTCAAAAGTACATGATTGAATTAGAGAAACATGATGCAGTGCAAATGTTGACTTCTGCACATACACTTCATCACTCTAAAGAGACGACCACTGTTTTGAAGACTGACTCTTCCATATTAAGTATTTTAACAGATGCAAAAAACCTAACTAGTTAAATGCTCTGATCTGTCAAGGACAGATTGGATTATTTCAACAGACACTTGAATGTCACTTTTAAGATACAGTCCTACCCATTCCACCCAATATACTCAAGAGTAGATGTAGAAGTCCTACAAGACAAACATTTCTTGTTTTGGAAAGAAAGTTCAAGCTATCCTGAGATAAAAAAATAGAAAAAGCACTCTCAGAAAAACCTTCGCTTATTGGAGATCTTCTCAGTTAACTAAGAATATCTGTAAAAAGAAAATCAGTTTTCAAGCTTAAAACATACAGTATTTTTTCATGATCCTTACCTGCCAAGGGGAAGACTCAAAAGTATTTTTGAATTAATTGCAAAGGAGACCCAATACACAAGACTTTTGTTACGGTCACATCTCACATAAAAATGCAAAAGCACAAAAAGGTGCAAGTAAAGCACCTGCAACTACACCTAAGCCAAAACAACCTCTTACAACAACAGAGGAACACACAAGTCTCTTCATGTGTGAGAAAGAGGATATTAATGTTATACTTTAGAAAAGATACTTGAAAAAGATACATAGCATTGCTACTAATGTTCAGTTCACTTTAAAACAAGCAATGAATGCCAAGAAAATAAAGTTTTTTGGGCTTAAAGCAAAGTGTACATGTAAAAGATAATACCTGATGATCTCCAAGGAAATGACTTCTCAGTAGAGCTGCAGAAAGGAAAAAAAAAATTATCACAAAAAAGAACCATGTGGCTAGTTTGGATTTATTTTCTGTTTTTTTAACCAAAGCATGGAAAATTGTACAAAAAAACCCAGCAGATAAAGTGTCAATACCCACGTAAATAACACTCTGCAGCACTTCACACCTGACAACTAAACCGTTGGTTACTGATTTTAATTTTGTATATTCAGTAGGAATGCCCTGTAACTTACTGTATGGCAAATCATCAAGCAGTGTAACCTATCTGCAACAGGACAGGTAAGAGCATGATTTATGATAGGCACTTCCTATTTAAGGTGCAATGATGTAAATAGTATACAGCCAGCCTTCACAGTCATATGTGTATGATTAGCAGTAAACAAACCACTTCAAAGACAGGAGCATTCACTGCTTATGGTAGGGTCTAGCAAAGGAAGTTCGGGAATCACAATTCTAGAGCATTTTGCTTCTACGTGTAAAGCAGTTTGAAAAAACCAAACAGAAACAGACTTACAACTTTTATTGTTATTTCATTTTCCAGTTTTCCAGAGACAATTCTGATCCTTTGCATATGATAAGAAGTCAAACCATTTGACATACCCAAAACATGTACACCTCTGTGTGTATACAGATAACAGATTTTATACTGTCAATGTTAAAGAGATGCCTTAAGAAACAACTATTTCACAAGATCAAGCAGGGGTTTAATATCAGTGTAAACCCCTACTTCTCTTGTAGTTTTCCCATAACTACTTTATATCAAACTACCATAACCATTTTGTTTCTTCTACAAAGCAATGTTCTTTCATGTGTTGATAATAGTACTGATGCACAACTACCTTTGCAGGCAAATGCAAAATTCATCCATGTATTATTAAAATTATATATTTTTCCTTAAAAGTATGTAGAGTATTTCCGCACTCTACATATGAACTATCAAACTTTGAATACTAAATCATTTTTGCAGTTATTATAAGCTGCTATTTTCAACAAAAAGCTTCCAAACAAAAAGCTATTTAAAGGAAAAATAGGTAAGTCCATCAGATTTTATGATGTCTAAGTATCAGCATGAAACAGTGATTTTGGGTAAGATGTATCTATTGCTAAATTAGTATTATTTATTTTACTTCTTACTACCATAGCTACCAATTACAAAAAAAACTTTAGCACAGCAACATGAACAACAATAGATACTTATTTTCTGAAGTAAAAACAATTATTTAGGAGCCTTTTTTGGAAACAAAGTATTTGTGTCTAAGAGAGTCCTAGACTTGCATACTAGCCCAAACTAAACTACAATTACAATGAAATTTAAAGAAAAATGAGAATTTGAATTCAGGCTTCAAGTGTCTGAAAGCCAACTTCATATCTAGGTAGTAACAGAATTTTTACTACATATTGGCTGTTCTCTCCCTCAGTCTACAATTTTAGTGTCTTTTGGGGTGCTACACTATTTTTTTCTTTAGAATATACATAAAGTGGACCAGACTGAAACTTGGTGTATAAAATTACAGGTGAAGAGCTGAACTCCAGACTGAGACTTTCCAGGTTCATCTGCCTTCAGAAGTTTCTTTGGGTTCTACTGTACTTCTAAGATGCTTGTGGAGAGAAAGGTGCTCAAACACAGACTCCATCAAATTCAGATGCGTGCCTGAACTTTCACAGATATTTTCTCTTTCCTGAAGGACAATCTTGTCCAAGCCCACAAGCATAAATATCTTAAGATTAGACAAAGACGAAATCACTTAGCAGTACTGGAACACGTCCAACATCAGAAACACTAAATAAGTAGATAAACAAAACCAAACTACATGCCAAAACAGGTAAGCAACTAGTTCAATTGAATGTCATCCTGTGGGTTTAAATAGGATAGTTTAAGAACTTACCCTACAACAAGCAGCTACCTTCCCCAAAGCTCAGCTACTGTGACCATGTGAGTTCTGTCATTCCACCTGAGTGCAAAGTCAGGTGGATTAGTTTAAAATACCTTCATCAGTGTAGTTTAAATTGGGATTTAAACAAACCCAGATTTTGCATGACAGAACCTGCTAAGGCATTTCAGGAAAGATGGTCATAGCCTCCAGCTAACAGGAGGTAATAAACAGCTACAGATGGTTATTTCTTAAGATACTACAACCTTCTCCCCAGAAGAACAGACTAAGTGAACGTGGTACACAAGCTAGACAGCTCTGTGAAAAAACAAAAGTATCTAGAGACACCTGGAACTCTGTAGCAAAGGAACTGTACTACCATCACCTGGCTATTCCAGCGCCAAGACCACCAAACGTCAATTTTTGCACAGCCTTGGCTTAAAGTTAATTCAATTTAAATAAAAAGTTAAAAATATTTCTCATTTCTAGTACACTACCATTGAATCTAACTAGTGCATTAACTCCAGAATGTTTCTTTGGCATATTTTGGGATAGAAACTACAGGCCAAAGTAAATTCTGTGCAACTTTACTGTTTTTTGCTTGCAAACTGAACCTTGTAACTATTTCGATGAAACCTTTGAAAATATTTCTATTGTTAAAGGTTCATGAGGAAATTTGTACTGAAACTGGTATTGAATTCAAAAGAATTTGTATAAAACTGAATTAATTTCAATTATTGAAAGCTGAGTTCTGAATGTTACTAAATCTACATTAATTCTTTACAGAGTATATTCTTTACTCTTCACCGAGCAAACTTGGATATAATGGATTCTTTAATCAATTACTGTTAGCCTATTCAGCTCCACTGAAATGAAGAAATATGAAGACTATTTAACAGCTACTGTGAACACTGGCCCCAGAATTCTCATGCTACCTGAACATCAAGTTTTACAGGCTTCACCTTTTATTCTTCAGACTTTCTGGAAACTCGGTTCCTTATAATGAGATGACATCATTCTGTGGTGCTAGCAGAAGTAAATAGTGCTAAGCATGCAGAAATACTTTACTCTTGCATACATAAGATTATAAAAAACCCCAAACATATCTCTACCCAACACATCTGGCTAATTGAACTTTCTTTACAGGTACAGGACTTACAACTGATAAAGGTTGCTCTGACTATGGGTCATAAGTAGAAAGCTACTTCATGAACAATTAAACTGGTTAAGAATTTAACTTGATTCTAATTATTTTTTTTAATCCTTTGCAATTTTTTTCCTCACTTGTATTTCCTAAGTATCTGGATTTTTTTGTTTGAAACGAACTAAGTATCACTAGTACCATTTTACATTCTTCAAGCAATAGCTCTCAGATAAACACTTTCCAGCTTTGGACTTCCAAGTTAGAAAAAGAGGTCAACATTCATCTCAGTTGAGTGGCTATGACAGCTCAAGGACTCGGTCACACTTCAAAGGCAGAACTGGCCGGTCGAGGTCATGGCCAGGTCTCTGACAGTAACTGTGTATGGGATAGCAAGGCTACTGGAACAATACTAAAATTTAAGAAAATTGCATATTTCTGATTTTTGTTAAGATGTCTTAAGCAGTATGCTATTTTTTAAAAATTATGTAAACACAACTATGATCTTCAGTTTCTAGACTGGACAGTTAACAAATTCTCGATGCTACATACATCTTTTGCAGGTATTATATGACATGAAACAGTTTAAGCATATTATCTTAGCAAGTATTCCATAAGATGAAATGTATTTCCGATTTAAACAGCTCCACTTGAGAGAAAAGTAGTTTTTTTGAGAGAAAAAGATTTCCATTGCCTATCTTAACTGCCTGAATATACTGCTGTTGTCATCAAAAAAGGCAACAGCTGAAAAAATTAAGTATTATTTATTAAATATTTCTAAAATAGTGAAAATCTTAAAAATCTAAATATATAATTCTGTTGAAAATGTATATACTCCACACATATTTCTTTAGTATTTTAGCTTACTGCTTGGCTAAGCTTTCATCATTGGAATACATCTGTTCTGTCAGGCACCCAGTAGCAAATGGTTTATTCACAGGGATTCGTGCTTGCTGCTTACGCAGAGCTGCCTGCCAAAACTTAAGTGCCTGTTAAGACTGAATGTATTGTTTCACTTGTCCTTTATCTTCCATTTTAAATATCTACATCAAGAAAACGTTTACAATTATATGCAGTATGAAGGCTTAAAGCTTTGTGTAACTGTAAATTCTTGGTATAGTGGGATTTTTCTTATAAAATGGCATATATTAGTCTCCATAAACTTGTAATACACATTACAAGCAACTGGCAACCATCAAAATCAGTATAATGAGATTTCCTATTTTTGCTTTTCTTGTTGACACGGGTTAGCAGAAGTTTTCACAACTATTTTAACTAAACGAGGTGATTTTCAGTCTTCAACTTTTCTAATCGCCATCTTCTTGATTTCACTAATGTGCCTAATTCCTGTACCCACTCTGCTAGATACTCTACAAAGTACCATAGTCATCTTATGTCCCACATACAAAAATTAAACAGCTCTGCCACCAAGAGCAAGTCGTCCTACAACTTGCTAGATGTTTTCAGCTAGCACAGGCAAGCACTAATGCTCTGAGCATGAATTTAGAAAGCCGTATCTGGAATGCTACACCCAAATGTGGTCACTCATACTGAAGGATGCTATTTCAGCTTGAAACCCAACGCTGAGAATTGATTGAGACTCCCAAGCCTCCACAGCAGGCAGCCATGCAGAACAGCTGGGCAAGGGAAACACCAGCCCTATGGACAGCAGAACGTTGCTGCCACCCTACAGTCCTATGCTGTCTGACACCACGCACAGTTGGCACTGTGACAGTAGGAACAGCACACCGCACATCGCCAACGTCTTCCTACTGGTACCACAAAATAGTAATTCAAATTGGAGGTCTCTGGCATGTTTGACTATCTTCGGAAAGAATTAACAGTCCTTCAAGTATTTTTTTAGCTAAATTATGCACCACAGTAACAACCATGACACTCACTGCCCTTTCAGTACTTCAGGCTTTTTCAGAGGGTGACAGGTTAACACGTACCACCTGATCTGTCACAATTGTCCACTAGAGACTTCAGGTGATCTTGCATGAGCACTCATACGAGCAGTTACCATAATTCAGCTGACACACAGTCACTTACTGCATCTCAAGCTGTAGTGTGCTGTAGGTGTACATTCACAGTACATACATAACAATCCTGTTTTGTAGCCCAGTCTACTATTGGGTAAGATAATAAGTATTTATATATGCAGCTGAAGTCAATATTAAATCATCACTCTTCAATTTATCACCAGAGCAACTCATCAGTAAGCTACAATTTTTTTTTCATATTTAAACATCAGCAAATAGCATAAAACCCCTAAAATTCCTCAATTCTAGTGGCATTCAAAAGTTTTGACAGAATTTCAGAAAGGCTTACAGTCTGGGTAAACAGAAAACAAAAATATGAATACTGGAGCTATAACAAGAAACTTTGCAAGTTTCACTCATTTTCGATGTAGACATGCAAAAAATAAGCTTGCTGCTTAGGCAGAGCTGCCAGCCAAAACTTAAGTTTCTGTGGACTCAAGACAAATGATAGCACACCCTGCTGAAAGACATAGCATTCAGCATCAGAGACTTGGAATGATGTCTTCTGTATCTCAAGATAAGTGCTTTTGATCACCCACTCACTAAGCTAAACATCTTAGCCATATTAAAGGATGGATTGACTGGAAATATAGTGACTCTTTAGGTCCTAAAAGTTAGAGTAGGGGACCCTATAATGCTTCCTGAAGTCATTTGGTAAAACTAAACCTAGAAAATACGCAACGCATATTGCATACACATCAAAGGTTGTATGTCCACCTTAACCACTAACGAAACTACCTATAAGCATAATTCTTACTGTATTTACATTCCCAGGACTTCCTGAAGATCTGAAGTAAGCAAGTAAGAAACTGTACAAACCAGAAGGAAACACATCAGTGGAAACTTCTGTCTAACATGTAGATACAGTCAAAAAAGCAAATTTGAACCAGGCTGTGAAGAAAACATGAAAAAATCCTGAAAATTTACTGATGTTATAGACCAATGGTTCCGTTCTTGTTTTTCCTTTTTTTTTTTCTACTAGGGAATTAGCAGAAATGAAAGATAAGAAAATAAGTTCATTTCCTAAGACAATTCTAAAGTAAGGGCATTTCAAGTTCAGTCAAATAGTAAAGACAGAGGAAGAGTCACTCAATGAGATTGTTTTAAAAACAGGAGAACAAACCTAACACAGTCCATTCTCAAGTTCTGAAATTAAGGTCACAAGATAACATTACAGTCTAAAACATAATAAAATAAAACTCAAATCTTTATATGTAATTATTTGTAATATAGAGAATAGAAACTCTACAGCTAGATTAAAATAGATTTATAATACAGCAAGTAAGAACTGTAATGCCTGAAACAATCACAGCATGGACCAATTTCTAACAAAAGGAGATTCCTTTATTCTGCAACAGAGATGGGTACTTCCTTCAAAAGTTTACCATCAGCAACTGTCAGGTAACCTGATGACTGGTTATGTTATCTAACGTGGCAAGTAGTTCCTAGCCAGCTACTAATGACGGAATTAATCATAATTTCTTCTAAATTGTTAGGATAAATGGACTATTAATATCTGTGCCCAAAATATTCTTCCAACAGCTCTATGATGATCAAAAATTTTAAAATTTAAATAATAATTAATAATTTTAAAATTTATTTAAAATTATTCATTACTTAGTTAAATTCTGTCAAATACATTTTAGCCCTGTTTTTATTGTACACTGAAGCTCTGCAAAGAAAATTAAGTCTACCTTTTCTTAACCTGATGACTGGTTATGTTATCTAACGTGGCAAGTAGTTCCTAGCCAGCTACTAATGACGGAATTAATCATAATTTCTTCTAAATTGTTAGGATAAATGGACTATTAATATCTGTGCCCAAAATATTCTTCCAACAGCTCTATGATGATCAAAAATTTTAAAATTTAAATAATAATTAATAATTTTAAAATTTATTTAAAATTACTTAGTACTTAGTTAAATTCTGTCAAATACATTTTAGCCCTGTTTACACTGAAGCTCTGCAAAGAAAATTAAGTCTACCTTTTCTTACTTAGAATCATAGAATAGTTTGGGTTGGAAGGGACCTCTAAAGGTCATGTAGTCCAACCCCCCTGCCGTGGACAGGGACATCTTCAACTAGATCAGGTTGCTCAGAGCCCCGTCCAACCTGACCTTGAATGTTTCCAGGGATGGGGCATCCACCACGTCTCTGGGCAACCTGTGCCAGTGCTTCACCACCCTTAGCGTAAATAATTTCTTCCTTATATCTAGTCTACATCTACTTGCTTTTAAATTTAATGTAGCCCTTTAATTGATTTGTTTTCAAATTTCAGTAAGTGTAATATTAGTGTAAATAAATAAATAAATAGTTTAAATTACTGTGATTCCTTCCCCCTTCCCGCCCCAAAAGCACACACTGATTTTAAAGGTAATTTTTATGCAGCTTATAATTTGCCATGAAAGTTTGGTGACGTTATATATTGCAATATATGCAAGCAATTTCAAATATACCTTCTGGAAATGCTGAAATATTTGATACATCATACGAACAAAATGAAACTAGTTTCTGTAAGGATAATTACACCCAAATCAGCTCACTGTGAACAGTCTTGTCAGGATAAACTTGCTGCTGCATGCCGTGGAATGCCCCGAGCGTGGGGGCAGCACACAGTTTGGAAGTGTCTCGCATGTTACTGCTCCTCAAGTAGAACAAAAGTTACACAGCTTAACATGACGGCGTGCTGGCTTTCAAGCAAAACTACTTGCTCTGTTTACACTCTTTATAAGCATTCTCCCATTTTATAAGAAAAAAAATGTGTGACCATGAAATGCAATACATGGTCATCTCACGGAAAGTTTACAGCGTTCAATCACAGAGTGCAATATTTTACTGAATCACTTTGGAATATTTTCTACTACTACAGAAAGTGCACATTGTATTTCAGTTGGCATTGGGAAAAGAAGATTATCTGCTATGTAAAGGAGAGAAAATAAACCATCCTAGTAGCTATGAAATACATTTAATTTTACAAAACTCAGAAGACTTCAGGTAGGCACATTATTACTCAAACTGACCATTCAATACTTGAAGTGTTAAAATTTTTTTGATTATTTACTGTACTGCCAAAAGGGCTTGCATTCTGATGAAGTTTAGTGTGCCATTTATGTACTTTTCTTTTGTTAAAGTGCTTGCGACAAGATGCTATTATTAGTGCAGTATTTTACAATTAAATTAGTAAGTATGAGCCTTTTGGTTCCCAATACCACTCAGTTTTCACAAGTTACACACAATAGATAACTCACGAAAAGAATTAGTCGACTGTGAGAGTCATACAGCCAACTCCCACCTGAAAGGTTAGGCAATGTGTTTTATAAAGCGAGTCTGACTACTGACCCCTGATACATATTGATATTTACCTGCATCAGTACATACTCCAACACACCTGGCAGCCCAGAACTGAATCCAACTGAATCAGTAACACTACAGATGGAAAGGTAGCTGCAATGCTGTATCTGTTTGCATGGAAGGCTGAACAGCCCAGTGGCTTCTTCATAGAAACCTGTGCTTGTTATAGCATGAAACGAAAGTAAGAAGATACAACTGAAACCTCACATTCTTTTTCCCAGTCTTTCTCCCATCTTGTAGTGTATAACACGGGTAAAAATATTTACTACTTACATGTAACACTAATCATGTATCATTTCAGGCTCTTAAGAGGTTTGAAAGTGTACAGGATGCCATGAAAGATCTTAGAAGTGCTGAGCACAATACTCATTTATAAAAACAGTTATGAGAAGAAATAATTTTAACAGGCAAGTAACCTACAGGTACATAAAAATAATGCCGTATTACAGTCTAGGGCTGCAGCTGATGTAGTGCTTCCTTCTCCACCCATTCCAATACAATTGCTTAGGATCTGCAGATCTGCTCTTGTTCTCACTTTTCACAGTCCTCTTAAGAGAGCAAAACAGCCAACTACTCCTGTGTGTTGTTTGCACTTACAATATAGTTATAATACAGGTGGGCAACAGACTAACAAACCTAAACTACAAGTACCTTCTGTTTGTTTTGCTTTGTTCATGTGTACAAAGCAATACACACATTTCTTAAGGACTAGTAATAACAGAACGAACCGTGCTTCTGAAATTAGAGCCCTTTTCAGGCGCACTCCAGTAGGTGACATTCTGATCACCGGTGCCTACCTCCAGATGGATTTATCCAGGTGTACATCTGCACGGCCTGCACTCCATACTGTGCTAGTGTTTGGGCTCACGGCCATGAAGACCAGCTGAGAAGCTACATGTACTAGCTACAGAGAAGTTTAAGCTGGTTTAAGGTACTGATGTCACATTTCCCCATTCCCTCACCAGCTGTTATCACGACTTCCCTTGGGCTGGCACTTGTGCAACTGCATGATGAGCTGGCTCAGAGGGATGACTTGACTGACAACCAGAAGAGCTTCAAGCCCAAGCTGCAACCACCGAGACAGGTGTGTGCTGCTGCAAAAGTACCTGTGACTTCATGTCAGCATCTGTTTTGCAAAGCAGCACCACCTCCAGGCCAATGCCAGCTTGCAGGAATCCAGTTTAGAAGTGGGTAAATCAGAGGCATTGCTATGACCACTGAGGTCAACAAAACCTTCAGTTAGACCTCTGAAATGAAATGCTCCCAAACGTTTTAACCACATTAAAGGAGATTAAAGCACTATCTTTGAAAGAAAGCAGTGTTGATTTCCTCAGGGACAGAAAACTTGAACAGAGGATAAAAATAAAAAGGTGTACGCATCTTATAGTTTAGTTTTGCTTGCTTTTTTAGTTTTTGTCATTGTTTTGGTTTTGGGGTTTTTTTTTATATAAGACTCTATTGGACAATTCTTATATCTGGCTAGGAGAAACATCATCTTGCTCTCTAAATGCTTAACTTCTCTGTGTTTCTGGGAGCAGGCTGTTAGCTGTCCATGACCAATCTCTCAACACGGCATTCAGTTTCCAAGCCTTTTCTCCATGCCCTCTTCATGTTTATTTCATTTCTTGTCAGCCTTAGCAAAACATTTACATCGCATAGTTTGGGGAAACACATGTACCTTCTTATGGCTATAAATTTTGCTGCTATATTTGTGTCTGCTGTGATACTGCTCTAAGAGATTGTTTTACCTTGATTCTTTCAACAACTCTTCTAACTACACTGGAAGCAGCTGGTTGTGAAGAAATGAAAACATCTAATTCAGATACAGATTTTTTTTGCCCAGCTTCTCACACATCTCTTAAAAAGAATATCCACATTAAAGAATAAGTTAAAAAATTAACCAAGGGCACACGCATGTCAGAACATATTGTCCAAACCAAATTTTAATCCCGTGTCCCTCAGTAAAAAAAGTAATGTAGCATAGCATTCTCGTCTATACAGGACCAGACTCAGCTGGGATAAGAAAATTTAGAAAAACAAGAACAGTGGTCAGAATACAGAGATGTCTGTAAGAACTAAGAATATAATTAGGCTTTAATTTTAAATGTGTAAAATATTTTATTAATAACTATGGAACATTTATGACCCAGAAAACAAGAGCTTGAAGAGTTTATCTAGATTCGCAAATGTATTTGTACCAGAGTATACTACAAACCAACTTACGTACTAGTATTTTCTCCCCCTAAACTTTCATCATTTAGCCATAAGGAAGCAACCAAAAGAAGAAATGACTCCACGATGCTATAAATTATGTTTTCCATCATGGTAAATGATAGTATTTGATAGAAGTATAGGATCTAACTTATTCTCTAGATACTGGTAATTGTATGTTATTTCAAAAGCTACACAATGTTATTTGTGGGATAAGCTAACTCTGGTGTTCTTTGTGAAATTCTCTGGACCTGGGATATAGAAAAACCTTTTCCTTTGTATTACTCAGGCAAATTCACTGAAAATGAACATTCAAGACTGAATGAAAGTTGGCTGGAGGCATAAAATAACTGAGGTTTTTTACTTATTCTTCCATAGGAATTTAACTTTTTTAGCTTTCAAAACAAAATCTGAGCAACAGCTGGAGAAATATGTGGATCTAGAGGGAAGATAGGCAAGCATGAAGGGTATAAAATAGTCATCTTGTCCAAGGAATATTTCTGAATATTTCAAAGTTTCTTAAATGAAAGTTCTCATGCTAGTAACAATACTGTCAAATGACAACTCAGGTCAAGTAGTTTGATGTATAAAAAATGGCTGTGTTATTTGGTACACTGGATTTTTAAAATTTATTTTTAAATAATGGCCTGCTGTTTCTTAAGTTTTTGTAGGAAGAACTTTCCATTTAACTTGCAGAAACATACATTATGGCCACAGGAGGAAACATTTCAGAATGATACCCAAGTTTATTGCTGAAAGAATATAGAAACAAACAGTATTTAAGGCAAAAAATTATGCTGTAACCCGAAATAGCCTCATGTGGTTTGGGGGGGGGTGGGGGGTGGGGGTGGTGTTATGGTAATAATAATAATAATAATAATAATAATAATAAATCAGAATAGTAGTTAAAGCTGACATATTAAAAAAATGCTTTGCTACAGTTATTGTCATTGTATGTAAAATATATTAGGTATGTTTCACACTATTTAAATATGCTAACAATACACTGATAGCAAGATGTTCCCTGAAAACAAATGTAATAACAGAAAGTATTTCAGAAAAGCTGGATGAAACTAGATAGTTAACTCAGGAAAAAAAAAAATTGGATCACTGCATTTAACTAGCACTGTTACTCTGATACAAATATGTATGTCTACTGTATTTCTCTTTGGCTGATTCTTAAAAACAAACTTCGACATATTTAAAGAGAAATTAAAGCTTTACATACACTCTGTTGAAAATGTCATCAAGGATTAGAGAGCCCTCTTTAAACCATCCCGTAACTCTTCACAGCAGATCTGCATTTTTTTTTTATATTTCAGATATTAATGGAAGGTGAACAGCTATCAGTGAAAATATATATATGTAGGACATAAGCACCACTAAAAAGCCCTCTAATTTGTGGGACATATGAAAGTAAAGTCATCAGGACTTGTACCTTGTGCTGGCGATACTTGGTGATTCTGCTCCAAGCCTACATCTTTCTAGCTGATTAGCCACAATTTGCCTTTCCACTTCCAGTTCTCTGGTAAGTCTTTGAAATTGGAGCTCCTGAAATTTCAAAATAAAAAGAAAAGCATTCTTGATGTTAAAAAATGGGTGTGGATTAATTCTGAAACAATCACTGTTTCATCACAATCATGTTTCTTGTTTTGACTCTTCCTTAGTGGAATAAACTATTAGAAGATTAAAGTGGGAATTTAATGGTTCTTTAAATCAGTGATTTATGCAAATATTGATTTATCACCTGTTACAAAAGGAAAGACGTGTTTAAGCATTTGTGGATTTTATTCCTCCTGCAATTAAAATTTTTGTATGTCCTTATGTTGCTACAATCTAACAAAATCAGTGCCTATAAAGTCAGTCTTCAATTTCATCTATAACAGATGTATACTGGAAAATATTGTATCCTAACCTTTCCAATTGCAAAACTTCAAATCCTAAGCTACACTATGTCCTGACTTCAGTGTTCAAAAACTTAAAATTTATTATTTCAAACTGGCTGAGGGTAGAGATGTGCTATTTCACCTTTCCTGATTTCAGCTTTTGTTACATTTCTTGGTCAAAGGTACCAAACCTCAGCCTTTGTAAAAGGCTTTTGGAACATAATGCTCAGAGGAAGACATGGGAAATACAAGTGCTGCACAGAATGTTTGTGTGTTATTAAAATCTGGAAACATTTTCTATAAACATGATACTCTGAAATCTATACTAGGTCACCAAGGGATATTAGTGATGTTTTCGTCCACAGTTAGCTTTTGTTAATGATAGAAAAGGATTCTATTAGAGCAATTGTATTATTTTTCAAACTGATATCCTACATCCCCCGAAGTTTAAGTAAACTGTTCAATACTATTTAAAAATAGATGAACACCAATATTTAATAATCTGATGAAGCAAGTCTTATATGCAAGTCAAATACAGCACAGGAGCATTCCTTTAATTTTAAAGTGCAAATTACTAATAAGAGGGTTTTTTCCTGAATATAAATCATGTAATTGTATTACATAGTAGTTGCATGCCTTGTCATATTACAAAAGTCACCTTCACTCACAGATTATAATTAATGCAAACTATTCTTTCACACCTTACATTACATGGAATGAGGCTTAAATACTTCACTTTCATTAATGGTCCCTGAAAGACCTCTCTACTTCTTGCAGTTTGCACACCTCTTCCGTAAGGTAAAGCATGGTTCAGCAATGTACCCTATGGTCTTCAGCAGTCTGTAAGTACCTCTCTACCTCTCACAGCTCCAGTCCTGGAGGGCTTCACGGCAGGGCAAAAGAGAGGTCAGAGTAACAGTGTACTAAAAAGCTACTCTAAACCCAAGATTTACCTGGCAGAAGTAAGGATAAAGTTTTTTCTACCAACAACGCAGTGAGATTACCTCCAAGAACCTCCAAACAGAAGGCTAATTAGCACTGACTTCATTAGGAAGCCAGCTGAAGGCTAAATCAAACAGCAGCTGCCTACTGCAGAAGCTACTCTATATATTAGATGACAAAAAAAAAAAGCTACTTCTGAAAGTCTGATTCAAACTCCATAGAACAAACTGTCCTGTTAAAGATATGCCACACAAGCTACTGCCCCTCCCAGATGATAAAAGGAATTGTAGACACTTTCAAGCATTTCTCAGAGCTCATTAACCAAACGGAACAAACATACTCTAATATTCCAAATATTGGCCAGCAAAACTGTTTGCCTCCAGGACGTGGAACTCACCCACTACTGCCATAGGACACAAGCATTCACAGAACAAGACCGCATTTTTCTACTATTGTTCTACCAAGAGCAGTTCAACAGAACAGAATACTCTCTAGTTCTGTTAAAAATAAATATGCAAACCACGGGAGCAGCGGGAGGGAGATGCGGTCCTCAATTTCCTTCTGGCCACCCCCTCCATCACGTTGGCATCTACTGTCAAGCTTCAGCATTAGAAAAGCTTAGCACAGTCAATACTTAGACATGAAAGAACATTTTAGGACATATGTCCTAAACTTGGATTTTATTAAAACCTGCTTCTAGACAGAATTCTAAAGATAAATCCTTTTAATCCTGAGACCTGATATGAAAAGCCTCATGAACATGTTAACTGGCAGACCACAGCAAATCTTATGGGCTTGTATATGGACTAGAAAGTATGGATAGTATCAGAAGGTTTGTATGACATGTAACTGCATCCAGTAGCAGAGACCCAGTTGTCACAGTCTGATACCAGGTCTTAGCATGATTCAACTTCATGTTATACCAAAGAGGTACACATGCACCCAGTCAGTTCGTTTGGAGAGTTTCTGTTTTGGAGAGAAAATATTAAAAAGTGTATTAAGTAAAAAAAGTCAAAGACATTTATAAATGAGAATTCATTTTCCAATTCTAGGTTTGAATATAGATAACAGACCCATCTAAAAGCTGATTCACCAGCCAGCCATTAACATGCTAGTGGAGAATGCCATGATTTCCAAAAACATTCAGATGCTGAAGCTCTGTAAGTTTTGAAGCAAATGTCAGCAAGACAAGCTTTTTCCCAAGTAAAATGTGATGTATTATGTAGCATGTAACAAACATAAATCTTTAAAATAAACAGTATTGCACTGCTTGTTTGCAGAAATAATATATTTACCCTATGTTTAAAGCTGTTTCCTGTTCCTTACTTTTAAATCAATATTTAAATAGCAATGTCATTGATAGAAACCTGAACACTTGTGTTCATCTGAACACAAGACTCGTTGCCTATTATTATTTACTGATCTTTTAATTAGATGAATAAAATAAAACATATGCTAGTATGCTAGCCATTATTTGCTTCCATTCAACCAGTCTCTATTAATTTGCCTTTTCATTACAGGCAGAGGCATTAATGAAAATAACATTATTCTAGAAAACACTCTTAATACATGCTATGAATACACATTCATCGGAGCTCTCTCCTCCCTTTGCTATCTTCTCCTGCACTCTAACACAGTCCTTTACACCAGCTCATGTGTATTTCTGCAGGAAGGCATTTTATAAGGCAAATGTTATCAATAAACAACTTTTGCCATTTTGCGTTTCAGAAGGAAAAAATTACAGTAAATTACCAAATCCTACAAAAAGGTTGACATTGTCTAGAAAGCCTTTTTACATAAAGTGAATCAATTAAAAAGGAGCATGTAACAAAGGAAACAGGACAAAGCTCCAGTTCCAACAGTTACAATGGCAGAAATCAGATACACAAGAGGGAAAATAAAATCTGGGCTTGTCAACCAAGCTTGCATCTACACGATCACAGCTTTTTAAACTAATTTGTCACACACTTCTGTCCTAAAGGTGTTTAAGAGATGAACCAGATAATTGAGATCATCAGAAAAATCAATTATGATTTACATTTTACAAGCGTAAAACAATTACAGGTTTAAAAGACAAAAAAGCCCCACTGAAACTAAAAGAATGACCAATGCAAGAGAAGTCTTCTCTAAAACACTACAAAAGTGTAACAGCTACAGAAAATACTATTTTTTTTCAGGACAGAAAAGCGATCAAGATAAAATACAGAAAGTGGAAGATACGCTATCTTTCTCATTTCACAGTGCAATGCAACTAATTTGCCATTTTTAAATCATTCTAATGCTTAGGAATACCCAATGTATTGTTGCAAGTGCAAGCAAAGCAGCAAAAAAAATTCAGCTCTATTTTCTAGTCTGAGTAATGTTCTTATGTGTGCAGCCTGTGGTTCCAATGAAGTAGCAAATTTTAGATACTTTCTGAAATAATGAGTGCTGACTTTTGTATGTCTCTTCTTAAATTTGGTATCTGCAGCTGTAGTTGATATGTCTTAAATACCTGCATAAATACATAAGAGGGATAATTTTAGAGGTACCATCTTCTTTACAGCTTGGAATACCTCATGTTTTAAGCCTTTTTTTCTTTTAGCTTAAATCATCACACTATAATAGAAAACTAAGTCCTAATCAATTCTAAATAAGTGCATTGATCACCTTCATAGTTTATGCTTCTTATAATGACATTTTATACCACTCTGAATGGACACCTACCACCACCATGTTTATCTATCAGACAGTATACTATTTATTGCAGGAACCTATTTGAATTTGTGTCTCTAGCCAGCTTCTCTGAAAGCAGTGGGAGAGCATGCTCTTTGAACAGGATGCTCCCATACAATGCTGGCTGCTAGCAACACAGAGAAGCTGCTGCCCTAGGCAAAAATCACAATTAACTGATTTTTATAGTACTGGCTTGTGACAAAATGACATGACAGGAGTCAAATAAAACAATTAAAAAGCTTGTTTTCATTTGCAGAAGAACATCTATGTGGCAAGAACATACTAAAATTATAGATGTAGATTACAGAATACACTGCCATACTGCATCAAAAGGACCAACTAAATCTTCTGAAACATACACACTACAATGCCTTGGCCAGAGCTACTTTTTTTCAAAATTATCCAATATACATCAAGGGGGAAAAAAAGCCCTATAATTCTTTTCACCTGTTTAGCAGTAACTACTTAATCACCTTATAAAACTACAGGTTTTGTATTCATAACCTAAATTCCACTGCAGAACCACAGACCATATTTCTTAACACAAAGCTACAAAAAATGCTGGCTTTAAATACAATTACATTTAAGGAACAGGAAGCATATACATGGTTCAAGAAAGAGAAGAAAGCAACTTGCATTGGAAAGGCAATCATACAGACTGCAGGCAGACAAGCTTCCATGAGTGAAAACCAAAACCCATCAAATTTTGGAGCTGTGTAAGTTGCTTTTGGGGGCTAAAGTTTCTGGAGGAAGGACAAACCCTGCATGGGTGTCAATGTTGTAGTGTATACCCCTGGTGACCAACAACAGCTCTTACTTGGCAAGCTCTGCATGCCAAGTGGTAATTCATCTGCAACAATGTTGAGATCTCACTCAAGAAGACATTTCAAGGTCTTCACTGCCACAAGATACAGATGAGACAAGTTATACCAATCCTGAAAACAACATACTCCCTTCATTTCAAAGCTGAGTACCTCTGACAGGCTTGTGGCTCCCTGGCAAGTGAAAACAATTGCCAATACACTATGGTGGGCTATTAACAGCAAATATTTGAAAACAGGTAAGTAATGGGAATTTGTATGACTGACCATGAAGACTGTCATTCTCCTGTTGCAGGATTTGGATAATAAAAGAAGGTTTAGAGGCAATTCCATGCTTTCTATCTGCATCCCATTATGATACCATGTTGCAGAGACCCAACATTTTCATTTTTGTTAACAAGGAACTTTTACCCCTTAGTAACATGGATGAAGATGAGGAGTCTACATTCACAACGTTGAAAAATAAAAATTACTTTCTTCCTGTCCTGTTGTGATTTGAAAACCTCTGACAAAACATAGATAACTTTAAACAAACCATGGTCCAATTGGCTAACTGAAGGTTTTCTGGTGACAACTATGCAAGAATCAGCAGCAATGGCAGAAGCAGTGAAGACAACTCACAAACTGTTTCTGAACAGTAGATGCCTGGCTAGTCAGACCAGGGTTGCGCGAGTTGGGACATCTGAGAGAGATGATGCCATTGACAGAGAGATGCACCTCTTGCAGTTTCTTGGCTTCTACCAGTTCTCAGTGGCTGCTGTGGTAGAAGACAGGGCTAGGATGGGATGTTATTTCAAGCTATAGTAACTCTGGGATATGTTAAGTTGCTTCAATTGCCAAATGTCACTGTCTGTGAAATATTAAGAAGTAATTGTAAGATGAACTATGAAATGTTTACCTAATAAAAAAAATGTTGCCTGTTGAACAATTCAGTTGAGCATCTTCCAGTAGTTCGAGTTGATGACCTAAGAAAGCGTAGCCTATATTTGAGCGGAATACTTCTACCTTGCATTTACTAATTCTCATTCAACTGCAACATACAGTGCAGGGACACACAACTCCCATTGCCTATGAAAGTTCAAATGGTGCTAAAGAAAAGGCAATTACATTTTTGGACATTTTTATGATACAATTGTGCAACAAAGAAGAGGACAAACAAAATTAAGTTCATTTATACCTTCTTCACATTAACCTCCTGCACTGATTTATGCAGAGTTCTACATATTTCCACTTGCTGTAATTCGGAGCTAAATCAAGCAACTGACTACTTAAAAACACATTGAATACTGTATTTTTCCAAGATGAATATCATACAGTAGTGACCTAATATTTAAATTCTCTACTAGAATCTATTGAGAAAAAAATCTGTACTTTTAAATAACCATATTAGATCAACTTTAACATTTGCCGTAAAAATAAAGTTTACTCACGCACCCAACTGCATTTGCATGCTTTCAGTATCTTCCAAAATAGAAGACAAAAGATAAAAAACTGGACAGGGTAAAGAGAATCACAGAATACAGGATGTGAAATGACACAGCTACAATTATTGGCTGATCACACTTACTCTGTATTCAACAGCAGCAGACCATTAAAGCCCTTAATACTTTTATGCCTGCATTGTTCACTAGTCTGGTAAAACAGTTTAGTGCTACTCTAGCTGATGAGGGATCAAAATTTAAGCAATTCATAGAAAGCTTACTCTTAGTCAATGGTAGAAAGGAAGAATGCCACTTGAGGTATTCACTGACTACATTTGAGCAGCATCCTCTTTGGAAACTGTTTGATACAATGCAAGGTTCTTTTAAATTGGTGCTGAAGCCAAGTATACTGTTTTGCCAGCTGGTGATTAGAGTTCAGTTGCTGCTGAGTAGGTAGGCTGGTAATCTAAACATAAAAGTGTTACAAAAGGTATAAATACGCCAGTATATTTCAGGGGTACCCACAGTTCTAGGCAGGCTCTTTTTCAAGGGAAATTTCTCCTCAGAAGCCTAACAGTACATGCTAGAAAGAAAAATTAATTTCTAGACCTTCATATGAATAAAGGAGTACACAGAATTTTGATTAAGGAGGGAAATTTCTCCTCAGAAGCCTAACAGTACATGCTAGAAAGAAAAATTAATTTCTAGACCTTCATATGAATAAAGGAGTACACAGAATTTTGATTAAGGAAACGCGGGTCAGCAGGAGAGCGCCTGAAGAGCAGCACAAAGGAACTCCAGCCAGCAAGACAGCTTCATCGGGGGACCGACTTAAATGCCTCTATGCAAACGCACGTAGCATGGGGAATAAACAAGAGGAGTTAAGAGACGTGCGCACGCCTGCAGGGCTACA
>NW_008794603.1:2643127-2649226 GCF_000699145.1 Aptenodytes forsteri | reverse complement strand
CCCCTCTCCTGTGAAGAAAGGCTGAGAGAGTTGGGGTGGTTCAGCCTAGAGAAGAGAAGGCTTCGGAGACCTTCTAACCCAAACCATTCTATGATTCTATGAGTTAGTCATTTCATCTGAGACAGGAGTGACATATATTTTGTCCTAGAATAAGAGCCTTGGGAAATGGACTTCTCAGACTTGATTCACCAAAACTGGAAATGCTTCTAAACAGCAGAAACAGTAAACTTCAAAGTTCTGGGGTTAAATAAGGAAGAATGGCCTATGTGATTGAACACAATATTAAGAGAGTTGGAAAAAAACCCAGTTCTTCCAGTCATCCAGAAAATGTTGACAAAGATTTTTGTTTCACTCACGCAAAGTTTGGAAGTCCATTTAATAAAAAGTACCGCCTTCATTTCAGAACTGATACACATTTATCCACAGAATTGATCACTAGATGCGTGCAGATCAGAATTTCAAAGTGAGACTGTACAATGTTTGTGCCTAATTACTGGAAGTGCATTCAGTAAGTCTTTTTTTCAGGTATTTTGTTGAAGTGACATGCCTACACAGTCGGATTACAGACTACTTGATATAAAGCACTACATATCTGAATTGGTAATCTCCCAAACTTAGTATCAAAATACTGTCATTCTAGTAAAGATGTTTTTAAACATGCAATAATAAATTCTTTGCTTTATGGAGAATGTATTTTCCTCCACTTCCATCTGTAAAACTTAGGGTTTTGCCTTTCCCCCTCTCTCCCCCGCAAACTGTATAAAAAACATCTGAAGAACTATGTAAAGTATTTTGTACTTAAACAATAAAGAAGGGAAAAAAGGAAACTGCACACTTTAAGAATATGATATGGTTCAATACAGTTATACAAAAGGAAAAGGTTTTGCTGAAATGTTGAACAAAAGTGAACACTTCTAGGAAAACACTTAGGAAAACCCAAGAGATTTATGATTATTCATCCGAAAGCATATCCAATCATTCTTACTCTATTGTCACCTATTTACAAAAGAAAAGGTGAAAAGTTGTCCATCTTTAGGTGTCAAAAACAACTAGACCAATGAACAAAGAAACTAAAGAAACCTGCCACTGCTGCAAGTGCTTCTTTCTTAGCAAAGAAATTAAAAACAGCATATTCGTGTTACTTTTGAAAACTGGATCCATGGGTAGTTTTTCTTGCAAGACCTTTTCTCTCAGCCCAATCACTGAAAAAGAAAACTAACATGCTAAGCAGGAAATTCAATTCCAAATGATCCCATTTAATCTTGCCAGTTCAGCAGCAATTCATTCCAAATTCAGCAGCATACGGCTTGCACGTGTAAAGTAGCAGTGATTCCACAAATCTATCTGGAGTACTTGGCAACTAGCTGCCCCTACATTCTCCCCCGCCGCCAAAAGTTAGTGCTATGATGCTGCCCCTCCAATTTGTAACAATTTGTTATTTTAGTATGAAAATAGTCGATTTACTTTCAATATGTCTAAGAGACTCCCTACAGAACTCAACTAAACATGTATCCAAGTACTCCCCAGGATTCAGAAATATAGACATGTATATTTTAATGCTTTAGTTTTACTTAAAACTTGTTTCAGCATTTCCTAAGAAACTTCTATCCATTATAGTATGGAAACTTCATAACATTTTAGAAGGGAAATACATATTTTGGGAAAAAAAGAACCCAAACAAACTAAAACCTCCAAAACAAACCTACAAAAAACAACCCCCTCCCCAAACCAAAAAAACCACAACCCATCATCAAATCCACTAAAAGAAAAGGCCAAAATATGTTTCAGCTTCATTACAGTTAACCATAGGATTTCCCTGCACTTAAAAGGAATACCTCTAGTAGAGATGCAACTTATACCAGTAAAAGTCAGTCCTTCCCTTGATTTTCATCCAGAAGTATATCCACTGGTGTATCCACAAACAGAAAACTTAACCTGGTAAAAGAACTATCCCCCCTACCCCAACCAAAGCCAGTGGTGGTTGTGGTCGTAGTGTCATAATTTATACTAATTAGGGACGTATTTTCACATTAAAAGAAAGCTTGAGTTTTGTCAGAAAAGCACAAAGCTGTAGTAATCCAAGTTTCTTCACAGATTACACTTGTTCTGCACATATTGTAACACTGAAAGTGAATTTAAATGTTTCTTTCCTAAAATATAATCAAGTGAGATTTACATAGCTGTCTGACAATTTTGCCTCAGTGAAAGACTGTTCAGAGTTCAGGAGACACACACTGGTTTGGTAAAAAAGTTGCTTTAAACTGATTTGGGGTCATAGGAAAAAGAAACAAATGGAGAGTTTATTTAAAGTGGCTTGTAGGGTTCATAGACTAATTAGTGCAACTTTTTATATAATCGTATCTATGCCACTATGGTAGAAAGCTTTACAAAGTCATCCAGTAAATTTATCTACCTATTTCAGAACTACTGTAGTAATTTTAAAAGTTTTTATTACGTTAAAATCTTGCACAATTTGACAAGTAATAATAAAGGCTTTTCTGAATTGTGTTTCCACTGTAGTAAGTGTTTCTGAAGTAATGAAGGTATGGCAACTCTACTTTACAAATTCAGACCTACTGCAAATAAAGAGAGATTCCTGTACAAAAGGAAGTTAGGCCATAGCAAACAGTATAGTAGTTTCTGTTAAAGCTTAATAAAGTAAATAACTGCACTGGAAAATATTCTGTTCTGGGCTTTCTGCCATACAGGAAGGGTGTTGAATATGTCAGTGTCCATAATTATTATCAACAGAAAAAAATACCAGAAAGCAACAGTTCAGCTCTTAATTATTTCATGTTATCATTTTCAAGAGTGAAGTACAATTTACATCTTCCTCCCCCTTGTATTCGTTCTGATGTGTCTATACATTTTAAAGTTAGGCTACAGTTCTGAAGTTTGTGTTTCACTATTAAACACAATTTTATTTTTTCCTTTCATCAGAATTGAGTTACTTAATAGTCCACATATTAAGTAGTCTTTATGAATGGAAAGGGGAAGAGGTTTTAACCTCCTTTTTAAAACGAGGAAATATTCCATTATCATTTTTTCTCTAAGAACAAGAAAAAGATAAAAACCCTTTCTTGGGTAGGAAAGGGGATGTTAACAAATGCCTTTTTACTGTTTACTTATCATGTATCAACCTAATGTAGACAACGTTGTCATAATTGTACGTTCAGTTTAAGCAATCACTATTGCATCAAAACCACACAAAAGCAATTCTGGATAGTAATCACAGCAGTAAGGTTATTGGCTGGTGATCACTAGCAATTACAGTACTGTCATTTATTGCAATGCTGCTCATCAACTAAGCTACCATTATGAGCATGTTCTTTGTGAACTGCAAAATAAAATGGACCAACTTAAAAATCACCACAAATGTACTTTAAGCAAATGAGTTCCAATTGACATTTGTGATAAGCTAAGATGGCACAAGGCAAGCTACTGTCTCAGACAATGAGAGGCGACTCAAGATCACTGTAACTCAGATGACTGCGATTACTCGTATCTCGATAGCCTCCAGCGTCAATATCCTCCACATTGGAATATTTAATATTAGTTTTAATATCACTAAGAAATTACTAGGGTTGCTATTATCATCTTAAAATACTTGTGATACTATTAATTTAGGCATGAAAATAAAGATCTAAATTTCATCATCCTGCAGGAAATTTTCACTTAAGACTGAAGGTTCTATGGGTATGAAATCTGTTGATATCAAGACCATATAATCTAATTTTCACCTTTTTTTTTAATATTAGTATGGGACAACATATGACGCGTTTGCATTTAGAGTTAGTATCATGAATCAAGTACTGATTTATCTTAAAAGAAGTTCTGAAACAGAGACAGCAAATCAGATTTATTCTGAAATTCAGGTGTTACAGTTTATGTATTAAGCCAAGAAAGACAATCATTATTTCTAGTTCTGACAATGAAAGCCAACTATTACTTCTCTCCCTGTGTTTTTTTAAAACAAAAAAAACCCCAAACCCCCAAAAACTTCAGTTAGAACGTTTCTTTGTAAAACTGCAATTTTTTCCCCTTGAATGATCTTTATAAATTAAGGCTGAACTTTTATTTCAAACACAATTTTATTTTTCCTATAGAGACTATCATTAAGATACATCTCCATAAATGTGTTGCAGATTAAAATATATTACTACCTTGGTACTGATAACTGAAACCAAACTCAAAGTTTAAACCCCATTCTTTAACAAAATTAATCATGCCAAAACCTTTATGTGCAGATTTCTGTAACACTGTAACACAACTTTGCAGAATGTACAAAAAGGACTGGTTCTCAATGTTGCATCAATTCCACATTAGGTTTTCTTTTTTATTTTTTAAACAATAAGCCTGCATTTCAAGTCTGATTTACAACAACAGTGCATACATTCCAAGGGATACAGAATACCATAATGATGCTTCTGTTCAATGCAATTAAATGAACCCTTTATATTCAGATTCTAACATCCTGACCTACAAAATACACTATACCAACACCAGGCAACACGTTTTAGAAACAATGATGTTTTTTTCCAGCAATGCAATAAAAGACAATGGTTAACTCCACAACGCATACTGAATTTCTGAATTGCTGAAAACAAGGCATATACCTGTTCCTTTACAGAAGCTAAAATGGTAGTGGCAGTAGTCTCTGGTTCCATGCCTGGGCCTGTGGAAGTTTCCTGTGTTGTCTGTGGCAGCCCCTCCTCCACCACTGGGGTCTGCTCAGGGGCTGGCATTTTGCCTGTAATAACAATATTTTAAAATAGTTTACATTTTGAGCCGGTGATGTTTAAGAAAATTCAAGTTTTCAGGATTATAAATTCTCTTATCTTTTTTCTAAAACCTTTCCAAACAACCAAATTAGCAGAGAACTTTGTATTATTAATATCAACATACTGTATTATTAATATCAATATTACTGTGCTTCACCTTCATAAACTAAAATCAGAATTACATACAGAATGTGAGGGTTGGGCAGAAGCAACTAGGCAGCATGACGTTTAAAGATTATTTTTAAAATACTACTTTGTGGTAGTTACTAAAGGTAGCAAAATCCAAGATGCGTGAAAAATACTAGTGTTAAACATCAAGAACACCCAGGATCAGTCAAAGTTTACCACATGTGCAGTTTTTAGCATAGAAGAATGACATGTAACAGCAGAGTGCTTTGCTGTGAGGAACAAACCATGGAAGAGACTAATTATGGTAATAAAAAGTTAATGGGAATAATGCTTCTAGTGTTCTTTTTGCAAAAGAGGAAATTAAAACACTAAAGTTAAACCAATTGCCCTGGGCTATGGATAGCGTGGAAAGGACAGACAGGATTAGCACTCAAGAACCCCAAGCCTCATTATCGTGGAGGCAGCACACTAACTATTCCAGTACATGTAAAAAAAGCAATTAATTTGTTCAACTATAGAAGTCACTATTAACTAATATCACAGAGATAGTTACGAAGTGTTTAACACTGAAAATAGCAAGTAGGTGGCATTGATGTAATTTCTGCGCATATAACACGCTTTAATTTCCTTCAGAAAAAAGAAAATAAAGCTCATAAGGTCTAACGTTAAAAGTAGTCAATATTTCATTTCAGATTTTCAGAACAAACTCAATATTCCTAGAGGAGACCAATACGAACAGCACCTTTCTTCTCTTCATTTTGCAAGGAGCAGCTTACGCTGCAAACAGGCTCCAAGGCCAGGAACAAACCCGTAACACTTCTCAGTCATGATGTCCTGATTAACGGGGGAGGTCCCGGATGACTGGAGGCTTGCCAATGTGATGCCCATCTACAAGAAGGGCCGGAAGGAGGATCCGGGGAACTACAGGCCTGTCAGCCTGACCTCGGTGCCAGGGAAGATTATGGAGCGGTTCATCTTGAGGGCGCTCACAAGGCATGAGTGGGACAACCAGGGGATCAGGCCTAGCCAGCACGGGCTCATGAGAGGCAGGTCCTGCTTGACCAACCTGATCTCCTTCTATGACCAGGTGACCCGCCTAGTGGACGAGAGAAAGGCTGTGGATGTGGTCTACCTGGACTTCAGTAAAGTCTTTGACACTGTCTCCCACAGCATTCTCCTAGAGAAGCTG
>NW_008794603.1:2612665-2642243 GCF_000699145.1 Aptenodytes forsteri | reverse complement strand
GAGGAAGAATTTCTTTACTGAAAGAGTGGTTAAACATTGGAACGGGCTGCCCAGGGAAGTGGTGGAGTCCCCATCCCTGGAGGTATTTAAAAGACGAGTACATGAGGCACTTAGGGACATGGTTTAGTGGGCATGGTGGTGTTGGGTTGACGGTTGGACTCGATGATCTTAGAGGTCTTTTCCAACCTTAATGATTCTATGACCTGTTTTAACCATGACCATCCCTTCTCCATCACCTACCTTCTAAATGCTGAATCGGCATAAAGCTGGGCACACACTACCCTAAAAAGACACAGAACAACCTACAAGATCAGTGGCTGTGCTAAAGCTGCATGTTCCTGATTTGGTTGGAAGAATAGTTGAGTTGACCCTCAAGGGATCTCTTCCAGAATCACCCTACAGGATTGCTTGCCCTCTCGGGACTTTTTCTGCATTGGTGCCTATACACAGAGGCTGAGTACAGGCAAAGCACTATGTTGTCAGGGGACTTCTATGCTACTACAGACAGCCTTGGGCAGAAAAGATGAGTGGAAACCAGAAGAGAGAGGATGTAAGAAAAAGTACTTGTGTTCCGCTTCGTGCACAGCAGCACATGCACCATGAGGAGGACAACTTCTGGTCAGGCTTACGAGCCTCTTCAAGTGTGTTAGCAGGTGGTCTTTATCAACCACACTATTCTAGTCTGCTAAAAGAGCTGGTATCACAGTTAACGTGCAGTTTCACATCAGCCACTGAGGGAATCAAACAAAAGCTTCAGAGAAACTAAAGTGAGATGAGTGATGAGAGGCAGTGGAGTAGTCATGGGGGCAACATATGGTGCAGGAGCCTGGTCACCCATCAGCTTCTACCACCGTGAACAGAAAAAGAAAAGCTGCTTCCAAAAGCATGTCAGAGCAAGAGCCTCACTCAGGCTCAATTGCTTTCTGGAGAAGGGCCTCTCCTCCCCTCAACAACCGCACAAGTCATACAGGGAGACTGTCCAGTAACCTGAAAAGAGTCTGTATAAATAGCCCATTTTCACTTTATGTCCGTATTGCATTTATCTTCTGGAACAAAGAAAAAGAAATTGCACAAATACCACGCTGCCAGGTTTCTGGCATCAGGACTGCAAAGGGAAATCCGAACACACTAGTTTAGCGACACAAAGAGCAACTCCTTTTCCTTCTTCCCTCACCTCACCTTCCAACAGGACCGAACCACCATCATGGCCACACTCTGTCCTTCTCCTAATCTAAAAAAATTTAAGTCCAGAGTACATGTTTCTTCCTCTCCCACCACAAGCACAGCACCTCAACACCCCAATAAAGCCCTTCCCCGCCAGCCCCACCTCACCTCGCCCACACCCTGCTCCCCCCCCCCCCCCTGCCGTGGGGGGGAGGGGCGCCCCCCCCCCCGCCATGCTCGCCGGCTCCAGCTTGGCACCACTCCTCACCACCGACCACCAGGGCAGGTGCTCAGGCCCTGGCCGCGGGGGAGTGGGGCACAGCAGCAGGCTGCAGGGTGCGCAGCCCCCCAGCCCTCCCCACCCAGGCCGCCAAGCCCCAGGGGGCAGGAGGCAGCAGCCCCACCTGGACCACGGCCTCCGGCCCGCCTCTCCTCTCCTCCCCTCCCACCTGCCTATTCCTGGCTGGCTCCGAATAAATACACTCTTCACTTAGGTGCCACAGATTTGGTGAGAGAAACAGGGAGGAAAGGGAAGAGAGCACGAGAAAGGGAGGCGAGACAGCGTTTTCCTGGCCCTCCCATGCCTGCTGTTCCTCTCCCCAGGCACAGTGGTGCGGCCGCACCTGACAGGACCGTGGGGCAGGCAGCCCCGGCAGGGCGGCTCTGCAGAGACCGGCACTGCGCACAGCCCACCCACCCCTCCAGGCAGCGGAGGTGAGAAGCCCTCTTCCTTCGTGACTGGAGAAGGAGTGAACGGCAGCACTGTCACCTCCTCCAGCTACCAGAGTCCTTACCTCTACCACAGAAGCTAGAATACAGTAAGTTGATTTTCTAACAACAACAAAAAAAAGAGGGAAAAAAAGAAAAAAAGAAAGAAAAGCAAAAGATAACAACCATTTCTTCCACTGTCACTTTATCAGACTCAGTTGATCGCAATCTGTGTTGAAAGGCCTGTGGGTATGTCTGAAGGAGACAGAGGTGGGTCCCTCGCAACTGGAACAGAACTTACTCTTGGAGAACAGATATAAAGTGCTATTACATGCTATTTGGCTTGCAAAGTACCACCAAACAAAAAACCAGCCACGTCTGGCACTTTTGAAACAACATTTTTATTCATTTCAAGCTTGCAAATACAAAGGCTGCCACAGAGATTTTTATAAGCCAACCGTAAGCCTGGCATACACCTAAAACTTCAAGGACCCTTGTTTCTACAAGAACGAGTCAAATAGCATTCAAGAAAGCAGAATAAAAACCATGCTCTAATAGTTATAAAAGGATTTTGAAAAGTCAAAGATGTAACTTTAAGGTTTTAGAAAATAAAAATGTATTCTTTTAAGGTTTTACTTGTAAAAATCAATGCTTTCATCAACCTGTAATAACCCAAAGAATCACAGAATACACATTACGATTCCCAGGGCCATACCTGATTTTTTTAAATCACTTTCCAGAGTTCTTTTATGACTAGAACTCAGTATTTCAGGTTTCTAAATGGACTGTTAAATTTGCAAGCATATCATGAAGTAATAAAACTATCCAGTCAAGCTTTTCCTTCATTTAGGAATATTTGCTAAGTAATCAAAAGGCCAAATCTCAAAAACTCTCACAAGTTACACATGAGTTTCTTTCAGAAATGGGCTGCTTTCTTGTCCATACATCCCAACACGTCTTCATCTGCACGGTAACCAGGGGAGTGTCCATTGTGTTTTGGGACTTCCAGGTGAGAAACACAAAATACAGTACGATAATAAATAAAGCCAATCTTTCAAATAAATAAAGGCAGCACTGAATTCTCAGTTATGCAGTTATGCATGTCTGTTGCTTTAAATCAATTAAATATTTAGATGTGTTGTGGTTTAATCCCGGTGGGCAGCTCAGCCCCACACAGCTGCTCGCTCACTCGCCCCCAGTGGGATGGGGAAGAGAACTGAAGGGTAAAAGTGAAAAACTCATGGCTTGAGATAAAGGCAGTTTAGTAGAGAAAGCAAAAGTTGCACGCACAGGCAAAGCAAAATAAGGAATTCATTCACTGCTTCCCATCAGCAGGCAGGTGTTCAGCCATCTCCAGGAAAGCTCAGATTCATCATGCGTAACAGTGGACTGAGAAGACAAATGCCTTAAGTCCCCCCCCTCCTCCTTCTTTCAACCAGCTTTTATTGCTGAGCACGATGCCATATGGTATGGGATATCCCTTTGGTCTGTTGGGGTCAGCTGTCCCGGCTGCGTCCCCTCCCAGCTCTTTGTGCACCCCCAGCCTGCTTGCTGGTGGGGTGGCGTGAGGAGCAGAAAAGGCCTTGAGGCTGTGCAAGCGCTGCTCAGGAATAACTAAAACATCCCTGTGTCATCAACACTGCTTTGGTCACAAATTGCAGACAGCACCATAGGAGCTACTATGAAAAAAATTCAACTCTATCCCAGCCAAAAACCAGTACAACATCCCATCATGGTCATACTTTCTAAGTTTCCAGTTCTTTCCAAAGGTCTAACTATGGTTTACAAAAACAAGTTATGAGATACCTTAAAACACTGAAATCAGTGCAATATTTATTCCATCAAACAAAAGAGACTTCTTAATTTTCTGTAAGACATACGGGGAAGAAAAGCTCAGCTTTTTTTTTTTACTTTTAGTAGAAGCTTCAAAAAGTCAAGTTTTTTTTTATCTATGATATGCCACAAAAGTACTATAATGTAGTGCTGCCGATTCCTTGTAAGTGATCACTTTCAAAGTATATTGTCTAACTGAATGCTTAAAACTGGACCGACTAAAAACCTCTACAAAAATATGATATAAGCACAGATGTGAGATGATCTCAATTTGTCTTTTCCATAATTTTATCTGTCACTCTCTTCTCACCCCAACACTGTGAAATAACTCTTCAATCTATCTGTAGTAAATTTCTGTAACCAGTCAAGAAAATGTACATCCAAACTAGTTGGAAGGTACGGTAATTTCTCTGAACAGAGAATATACCCAATATTGAGTCTCTAATAATAACACTCAGATGAAAACCAATCAAATTAATTATTAATGAAGATGTCAATGTTAAATGTACATCTATCTCAGTGTTAAGAGGTATAATTAGAACACTATACCCTTCCACATAGGCAGTTGTTTTAACTGCTGTTCTTTCAATTAACACGTTTCTTGGCAAAGTTACTGATTTTCTAATCTCAATTTCAAGATTAGACAGCTGTTGGCTTTGATCCTACAAACACTTACATACATACTCAAGCTATTGCAAACGAGTATGCTCATTCACTCTGACCTCCTGTGTGGCCAGGCAGCTGCCAGGCACATGAGCTCAGGGTGATGTGGTGCAGGAAAGGAAGGAACGGGGAGATGCTGTCTGAAGCCCAGCCCCTCAGAGGACCCTGTCCCCACCACCGTGCCTCTGTCTAGGCATGCTGTTTGAGGAAAGGAACTCACAAGTTAATTTAGATTCTCATAGTCACTTTACAGGAATAGGAAATACCAAATGTAGGATTCACGAGAGCCTTAAAACCAGGTACAAGTAAAACTCAGGAGGAGTTAATAAGAAAACCTCTTTCTTCCTTACGCAAGACTGGGATTTACTGGCTGAAGATACTTCCTGAGTTGTGTTACTCACTCCTTCGGGTATGGATAACTGGTTCATTATTGGAAAACAAACAACCAGACTTCATCCCTCAAAAAATTAGGTCCATAGTTATATTGCCTGCCTCTTTTGTCATGGCCCAGCAGTTAGATCTCACCCAGAATGGGAGACTTTGTTCCTACATCTTTCCTTGTCTGTCCAAATCCTCATCCCCTACAACCCTTTGCTGCAGTATCACAGCTACTAAGCTGCAGTCAGAACGGATGCGGGGCTGCTTTCTACAAACCTTGTATGTGGATGAATCAGACAATATACACAGGTACCATTTATAAAGGCACCTTAAAGCTTCCCTGTAACCCAGCTCTTTTAATTCTCACACTGCTCCTGCACGTCAAAGACACTGAGATCTATGTAGGCATAATGAAAACTCAGAAAACATATTTTACTGTTCTACTGCTTTGTGCAATGCATTTCAGCATATCTTATTCACATAACTTCATAAAATTCCTGAATATGAGAGAAAAGTTTACAGACTTAAGTTCTCTGCTATAGCAAAGAATACATGACAATTGAAAGACTTAAATGTTCTGAGATGATCTTTTGGTGGATGTTGCAGAACTACAGATTTGTGAATAGTGTAAATGGTTCTAGTATAGCTCAAAACTGTCATGTGAGATCCTCTGAAACTTTTGGGGGAGATTAACAGCAGACTTGAGAACAGTAAGAATTTGCTACTATTTTCAGTAGATTTCAGTCTCTGATCAAAATAATGTATTTTCAATCATTTAAATAATTTTTCAGAAAAATTGTTAAATGCTTCATCTTGTAGCATATGTCTAGGAAAATTCTTAACACCTATTCTGAATTTTGAAATTCTGTATTTAAAAAGTAAAAGACAAAAGAACAGAAGCAGTGACAATCTAGCTCTAAGGCTGGCCTGCATTTACATTTTCAAACGAGATGCAAGTGTGCAAGGAAAATAAAGCTGTTCAATTTGAAGCCTCTAGTCTGAAATACCCTACAATAATTCTGAAAATAGTGGCTTTTCCGTCCTCTCTACCGTGGAAGCTCACTGAAATGGTTTCATGAAACCACACAGAAAGTCAGATCAGAGCAAACCAAGCCATCAAAAAGAGGTAGCTTTCAATCCAACAAGTGTACAGCAGAGACCATCTCTTTAGGCAACTGCAGGGATTTGCTTGAGTAAACCACATTTCAACAGCCACTTTAACTGTCTCTTTAGAGGATACCTATTGCCTCCACTATGCACAATTAGCTTGTTTACATCTAGCACACAAAAGCACCTACTCCTAAAAACCTCCCAGATGTTCTCCTTTTGTACAAATGCAGCAGACTTCTTGGCACCCCAGCATTGATGATGGGGCAGATTCACCAGTTCTCTTTAGTAGCTTGCCAATCCTGGCTTTCACACTGGTCCTCTAAGCTTGCAGTGAGGTTGTAGGTTGCCAAAATGCATAATGCCTTCTTTTGTGTCTGATCGAATGGTCAAACAGCTGCAAAGCAAATAGGTTCAGTGAGTTCATCTGACACAAAGCTATGCTTTTTTTTGGGGGGTGGGGTGTATTTTTCTGAACCAGCCATCTTGCAGCCGTACAATCACTGATGCAAGGAAGGAACAAGAATACACAGTTGAGAAGGAGAGAAGAAATATGAGAAATCACTCAGTGTAGGAAACCATGCTTTAATTCTTCATTCTCATTAGTCTCCACTCCCCACCTTCCACTGCTCCTCCTGTTATTTTCTTAGAGATATCCAGGTAGTTTTGCCAGCACCGAGTAATCCCTCTCCTTGTAGTGCGGGCCCAAGGAGAACCCAGACCTTTCCAGGTTGCCTGCAAAACAGCAAAAGCAGTGCTTTTCCACAGCTTCCTACTAATTTCCTTCTGTATTCCTCTCGCCTTCCTTACACAGGTGATTCTCCCAAATTTTCTCTTTACCTGTGTTCCCTGTTTCTGAGCCTCCCATTGCTGACCTGAAGCGAGTAACAAAAGTCACCAGAGTAATTCGCACTGAAGAGGTAATACAATTCTTATGAATGCTGTCAATTAGGATAGGATAGACTGTATTACTTTCAAGAGGGAAACATGAGAAAAACAACGAGCAACATCTCATCACTAAAAATTCTCATATTTATCTAGCTACAAGATTAACTCAAGCAACAGGAGTAAATCACCAAGGACATCAGAGCGATACTCGTTAGTACAGAAGAAAAAAGCTCCAATAAGCTAAAATCAGCTTGCTGGGACACTGACATTTATTATACAAGTAAGTTATTCTTACAAATCTATGCTTAAGCAACAAGGCACATCTCAGCTCTCGGTCAAAGACTCTTGTTTTTTCATTTACAGTATATGTGAAAGTCAAAACCAAATCAAGACTTACTACATTTCTACAGTTTTTAGATGAAGACATGATTAAAATTTATCTGATTGTTTGAGTTACTTCACAGACATGTCAGTACACTTCTAGGTATGAGTAGCTCCTATTAGCTCCATCCTGCTACAAGGATGGAGTGTTGCTCGCCTACAAACTAGGCAGTGATTTGCATTCTCAAGCTTGGTGCAACCAAGTGACTGAACTAAGACAAACTGTATTATGTCTACCAGTCTATAGTCATGTGTTTGGATGAAAAGACAGCAGATGACAACTTATCCACTTGCAAAGATGATGCAAGCAATTAAAAATGGATTATGTGAAAGATGGCTCAAACGTTTACATGAAAAATAGGTTTAAAAATTTCCAGATGCAGTAAGTCAAGTTACTTCAAATATCACACTATAAGCTAAACATCCTGTTAAGATATCACTTTTCTTTATGGACATTAGTAGTGCAGAAGTTTTGTTCACATGGGCTTAACGATGAAACCAGGGAAGCAAATATATTATCTGATGAAAACATGGAAGAAATTGACTTCTGTAATGACAGGATAAAAAAAATTACACCTACATAATTGTGCAGACTGAGTCCCTCAGTAACAAAAGAAACCTACATGCAACTGATCCACTGTCTGAGAAATGTGGGAGATGTGTTCAACTATCTTACTGCTAAATTTACTGTCTTCCTCATCCCTTTTTCTTTTCAGGATACATTTTTCCCCCTTTTTTTTTTTAAATACATTCAGGTTCAAAAGGCATCTGGTGCTATGTCCTTTTTAAAATGTTAAAAATTATTACCCTAGCTTTTGAATAAATGTATTTTTGTTACAGCTCCTCGTAAAAGACAGCCTTTTTTTTTTTTCTGGCCGATGGCTACATACTTTAACTCCACTCTAGTGAGCAGGCAAGATTCTACATCCGCAAATATCCAGTCGTAACATGCTCACAAGATTAATATTTTTATAACTTTCAAACTAACCATTCAATAGAAGAGATCACACAGATATAGAAGACAACCATTTTGAATAAAGGCATATTTACGATCATATCCGTCAAGGCCTGAGGCACTATTTGCAGCTCACCTTAAAAAAAGAAGAATCTTTGTCACCTGAAGGATGTCTGGAGAATGTTCGCACTTCACAAATATATGAAGTACCGCAAGCTAATTGGTAATAAATAGAGTTTTCAGTAGTTTAAGTCAACAAGGCTCCGTGCCTTAAAGAAAACACAAATGACAGACCCCAAATCTGAACCTTTCCTTTGGACCATCCCGAGTATGTATTGCTCTGTTCAGCCCATATATCTGAATCCATTGCCATTTAGAACAACCTCACCAGAGCACAGTGCTCAAAACCAAGTCTGCAGACTAGCAAACAAACAGCAGATTCATCTCAAGGGAGAAAGTTCAGTCTTATCCTAGTGCAGACTGAGAGGGAGGAGGGATCTGTAGTATCACAGAAGGATTTTAGATTTTCCACACAGACTGTCAGGTGACAAAGACATTAATCAATTATTCATTCAACCATTCATAGAAGGATAAATTCTTAGTTTGCAGTTGGAATATTCTCAATTCATTTAGGGTATGAAGTCATTCAGAATGAATGTCACAGAACAACACAACTTAAAAACTGTAATGGCCGAGTAACTGCAGTGCATGTATGCTGTGCAGTACTGCTACTAAATGCTTGCAAAGTGTAGGAGCTCCAAACCGACACTTTTCAATCTCCCACCTGAAAACTCCTATAAACAAGCAAACAGGAGTTAAACTGAGAATAATTGTAAGTAAAGATATAAACACTACCAAGCAGAACAATATCTGCAGGTGTTATTAAATTTCCACTTATATTTTCTCCTAGCCCTGTAAAATTATTACTGAAGTAATAATAATAATAATAATTACTGAAGTATTGCTCTATACATTATTGCTAGATATAATGCACACTAACTGTAGGCAGATGTATTTCAACTGGAAGCATTATAAAACCAAATTCATTTTATATGCATTTATAGAAGTATGTGTCTCAATTTTGTCATTTAGCATATTGGAAAAAAAATATTATATAAACAATTTTCCCAATGATAAAAATTGACAGCTACAACCACAATTTTAAAAGACAGCTGAAGAGTTACAGACTTCCACAGCTCCCCCTGTTTTGCCAATGCAAGTTTTTGAGGGACGTAGTGTAAGGTGCATCACTGAGATGGTCTGGAACTAGACATTATCAACCCCCTGTTGCATCCTGCCTTTAAAAAAACAAAACCAGACTAGATCAGTGGTGTGATTTCACTTATAACAGACTCGCGTATTTTTACTGACACTGCAGTCTCCATCTCTGCTTTAAGAACCATGGTTCAGGAATGACTGACCAATGAGCAGCAACTTAAATCGGGTTTAGCAGGGAGAAAAATCCAGCTACGCCCTTGCAAAGTGTAGAAACTGGTGATGTTAAAACTTCTGCTTTTACTCAGGATACATTTATAAGTTCTTTAATGCAACCTATGTTTGTTCCTGCTCAAATGACTACTACAGAAATGTCAAAATCTTGTATACCATAAAGATCAATTGGGCAATGCCACTGTTTTCTAATAAACATGGCTATGGATTAAGCAAAAGGCTTTACTAAAATGAAGTTTTAGCAATTGCTAAACTGTAGTTTACTCTTCATTTTGCTCTGAAACGTAACTGCACAGCAAAACTCAGTTTGCTGCTAAGAATGCTCTACGTGCAAACTTCTGTATTTAAGCAAACGGAGTGCTCTCCTTTTCTGTTCTCCAAGCTAGAAGCTAAAAAAAGTTGCGTGTAGTAGCAAACTCTACATGAATTAGACAACAAGCGTCTGGCTTTTAAGGCCAAAATTACCAATACATCAATCAGTTTTCCAATCTCCCAAAAAAGCAGTATCATCAGTATTATTTTTCTGAGGTATATTTGACTTTGTTTACCCTTAAAAACTTTAAGTACTTGTAGTAGGATTACACATAACTCTAGAGAAAATTTAGTATTTATACTAATACTTTTATAAAGAGATGGAAGAGCTGTGAAACACCAAAATTTACAAGTGACATTACGATTAGAGGAGATCAAAGACAACTAAGTAACTTGAGGAAAACCATAAAGCAAGGTGAATGAGCTAATGTTGATAAATACAAAATTATATGATCTATTCCTAACAAAGCAAACCATATGCCTTCCCATAGTAGGGGGTGGATGATAGGGCGTAACTATAAAGTTAGACACACGTAGGTTTAAATGTTTGGCTAGGCATGAAGACTTTTTGCAGAAGTGCCATAAGGGGAGAAAAGTCAGGTCAATGGTACATTAAATAATGTCAATAATTTTAACCACGCTCTGAAATAGATGCCCACAGTACAAAATGTAGACAATTCAGTATACAGCAACAAGAAAATTCAGAGGGATAGAAAACTATATACCAAAGGAATGAAGATTAAGTGTGGAAATGGTCAAGAAGGGATACAAATACTGAATGATGGCAAACGGTTCAGGTTTTTTACTGATGCTCAGTTAAAACAAAAAGAAACTCTCAGACCAGTATTCACAAGCTTCCTGTTGTCTGGAAGTACTGCATCTTTATGCAGCACTCTACGATGATGCTAAGATGCGATTTTCTTCTCTCAGTGAAAAACATTTCTTCCTGTAAAATCTCCTACAGGCAATTTTGTCATGCAATGGCAGTATTTTGCATAAAAGTTTACCAGTTGGAGACAGCATTTAGATAGCTTTCCTGCCTCAGTTCCTGAAAGACTGAAAATATGACTCAAAGGTATTTTAAAAGCTCAAATCCAAAGTTTCAAAGGAATCTCAAATACTGGTCACAACAACATCATTCTTATTTCTACCTTTTAATTCCCTGCTCCATATTCTAGTCTAATTCTAATTTCTGAGCAGGGAAAATTAAGCACACCAAAACCAGTAACAGGCTATTTTGTAGGCACTAGAACTTTCAAGTGTTAAGAAATAGCGTGGATTTGTCAAGAGCAGATTATATCAAATCTACCTAATTTTGTTTTATGAAAAGAGCATTAGAAGAAATACATCTTGAATGTAAAGCTTTTGACACTGCCACGTGGCCTTCCGACAAGCAGCCTAGACAGCATAGGTGAAAATACCACAGGGGAAAAGAGGTAGCCAGTGTAACTTGCTAGAAAGTTGTAATCAAAGCAGTAGTTAACAGTTCACTTACATCGAAAGAAGGCTTGAAATGGGGTTCTGTCACAGGTACTGCCTGGACACAGTTACCTGGGATAACAAATGAAAGCTAGCACCATGGTCAGCATTTTGTAGATGATAGCTGGGGGCAGGAGAGGGGAATGCGCGTATCATTGAGTGGTAGGGCCAGCATTCAGAGGTCGTGAACTGTAGGAGAATCTCTCTAAAAACAAATGCCAAGCTCAAAAGCAGCTGATCCCAACTCAAACTGAACGTTAAAGCTTGTCTATCCATCCCAGTGATACCCACTGATTTCACATTACCTCCACACGCATAATCCTGCCTTGCCTATATTCACGTTCACCCAGGCTACAAAGATGATCAAAGTCCTACACTGAAGCAGGAACAAATGCAGTGCTGAAGACAACCAGCAAGACAACAGCTCTCTGGAAAACAACATGAAGCTGGGATGCCTGTAATGAAAGCATACTTTCCTGTGACAAAGAAAAAGGAGGAGAAAAAGGCGGGGGGGGGGAGGAACCAACCACCCCTCATTTATCACTCCTGCTTATTTTCCATTTCCCACTGCACTGAAATGCACGATCTTCCCAGTCTGCTTAGCTAAAGAAGTATATCCAGTTTTGTGCACCCAATTTCAAGTTAGATCAATTGAAAAGTTACAAGAGAGCAACCAAAACTACGCAAATTTTATATAGGAGTTGCCTGTGTTTGGATACAAAACAGAGACTATGGGGAAAAGTGATTAAGTGCTGAAATATTGAAGTCACCGCAGGAAAGACAAATCAATGGTCAAGGATAATATTTAAAAGCTACTGCTATCTTCTTGCCAGGTATCAGGCAATATCAATGACATTAATTATTTAAGTGCTACTCTCTCTTCTAAATGGGATACTGGCGTGCTCTTCGCCCCTTCCAAATTCAAACAAACTTTATTTTTTAGACCTTTTCATAACTATAGATAATAGAAAAAATTAAATGCTCACAGTTATGATTTAAAAATGCCTGACAATTAATACTGATATTAAGCAACTCTACCACCAGAAAAGTTACAAACTTAATCAGTTATTTTCACTGTGCTTTAACATGAAGCTCAAAATGAGGGGTTTAAGACACAGCTATCAAAAGCAAATCCTCTCAATAACATGAAGTAGTTGAAAAATTACACAATTTTAAGTCCTTAAAAACACAACAATTAATTACTGGTTTAGGGGATTTCCACTTTCAAAATAGAGAAAGCCTGCTCTTGCTTGCACTGTGCAAGTCCAGGAAAATGTCAGTATAACAACTCAGGAAATACACTCATGGATGACAACAGCAGAAAAGAATGCACTTCCAGAACTTGCAAGATTGCTATTTCATATAACACTTAAATAGTAATTGTAGTTAGAGGCATATCTTTCCATTTTTAGAATGTCTTAGTTAAGCTTCATAAAAATATATACAATTTCAGTCAGCTGATATTGAACTGAACTTTCTGAGCTCTGTAAAGTAAGGAAGAGGAAGCAGCTGAGCACCAGGCAGAAAAGCACCCCAAGCCAAACAAAGCCCGAACATCCTTCAGCAGAATAAAGCACTAAAACCAGTCCTATTTGAAAGGGAAGAATCGAGAAGAAACACCTCTATTACTATACCACAGGAACTGAAAATATTTGTTACACGTATCATTTATACTATCTAAAAATGAAACATTTCAGCAAAGTGTTTTAAGTCAGTTGCTAGTTATCTTTTCAATATCACAGACAGCAGGATAAATTACAGATGTTAACAGGATACGTATCTACCTAATTGCATTTTTTGCCTTTCTATTTGTGAGAGACCACTTCAAATCCAAAAATTTTAAAATGGAGCTTTTCAGCAAAGACATAGAAGAGGTTCTACAGAGGGTTTAACCTCTTTTTGCTTTTTCTTTTAAAGCTCACCTAGTGCATTTTCTATTAGTTCAGTTCTCATATGATCAGACAGGTAAAGCTGCAAATGCCAGAGCAAATGTTAACACACCCAGCAAAGGAAGAGCAAAAATAGGCTCAAAAATCTACCTTACACTTCTCTTGTTTAAGGGAAGTGTATAACACTCCACTTCTTTTGTCAAACAAAAGCACAATAAAAACTTAATGAAAACTGTCTGCCTTATATAGTCTGCATATAATTATTTCTTCAAATAACATTTTTAAAGAAGTTGCTTCCTTACAATGGCAAATACAGTTTGTAACTTGTTTCTCTACAGTAATGCTGCTGGTTAACTCCAAATAACTCTCAACACACCTTCTGATGAACATTGTTAAAATCTTTTTTTATATGTTTTAAAAATAGACTTCAGCGAGGCTATTAATGCAGACTTCAGATCAACATGTCCAAATACAGCAAGGTAAACACACACACACACTCACATGCTACCTTGTCCCATTTTTATCTGGTTTTAATAGTGATGCTGTTGCTGCTTGTCAACATCCTCTTGTTGAGCCACAGGAAGGATATGCCCAACGATTTTGTCAGATACATGGAATAAGCCAGAAGTCCCTTAACTTGTCATTTACGGTCACCTTAAAAGGTAGCATTTACTTGCAAGTGAACTGATAGAGTAACATGCCCATGGTGTTCTGGAGAGTTTCTGTCCTCAGACTAGCAAAGCGGCACACAGGGATCTGAGCAACACTGGCATTCAACACAGGCCAGCCACCACTGAACAAAGCATGCGTGTCTGGTGCAGTGAAATGCAGACACAGAAGAGTCATGTGAGGTTCACAACCCGGCCCAGGACAACCTAGGCTTTCTCCCAGGAGGATTATCCTGCCCACAGACTGCTGCTGCTGCTGCAGTGCTCCCAGCGCTGGGGACAGCAGGACCACCTCTGCACAGTGCTGCACCATGCTGCTAAGCATGCCTGTGCTCCAGGGGTCGGGCCTGTCTCCAAGGCTGAGACCAACGCCAGGGAGCCAGCCCTCATCTCAGAGAAGCCGATTTGAAATTCTTTCAAAACCGAGGTCATCACCATCACTACTCCTACCAATAGGAATTAGAAATACAAAGCATTTAAATGAAGGAAAACGTAATTGAACTGGCACAGGACAAAGCTCTGACACGAGGTTGGTTACTTGTTCCATACTTGTCACCAACTAACGCCTCACAGGGGTGGGCCTACTCTTTAGACCTCATTATCCCCAAATATGTCTTCATGAAAGTGAAACATTTTATTTACTGAAATGGCAACATGAACTTCAGGTTTCACACTGAATTCTGAAGAACTGATGATCTAACCTCACTGATGACCTATTTGCAAGAGATGGAAAGACTTGCGTCCATGCCAAGTATATAGCATGCTCAAAGCTACAAACTTTCAACAACAAAAAAAAAGTCTTCCTTAATAAACTACTCATTCAGTGTCTTCACAACAGACTGTTTTGTGATATTTCCAATTTATTAGTTACAAACTTAATTGATCAGTGAATTGTAAGACCCACTGACCAAAGCAAAATTCAAAAGATAGGAACAGTCATGTTACCCGCTTTCAACTTCAGAGAGAAGTCATGTCTCTGGAGACTGTTGATTTCTGTAATCAGTCTTCCCTCATTTGAAAAAGGACAAAGTTTACAGCATAACCATTAATGCTTTTTAGTGCATCTCCAGCAGCAGAGAAGAGATAGCTGCTAGCAGTGGCCACTCAAACTTTGTGGTGGAAGCTCTATTAGAAACAAATACCACTGGAAACTTGGTTCTATAAGACCTAGCTTCGCTAGACATTGATTGATGGACGAATAATCATCATAATGGTGGGGCACAGGTATTCATTTCATGGATATGGTGACAAAAAAGCAATTAAACCAACAAAAAAAGATTACTTACTCAACAAACTCAAGCCTAAAAGACAGAACAGAAAAAAATCAGTTGCCAAAATAGCCATGGACCACATTGTTATGGACTGATTTAAATTTAAAATGGAAGGATAATTTAAGTAGGCAGACCTGTAACTGTAGTCATCAATTTGAGAAGACCAAATCTTATGAAATAGAAAACAATGTGGTGAAATCAACCAGCTGAGCTCAGCAGAGCTGTCTGATGCTAGTGCTACCAAACAAATCTGTATCTAACCAAAGCAGTGGAAGGGATGACACACAGAAGCATGCAACATACATCTAAGTCAACAGAGAATTACTTATCTGGGAAGCATACCTACTTTAAAAGAGATACAAGTGAAAAAGTAGAGCACCCTAAGGGGAAAGGAGAAATCTACACGTCCATGAATTTTGAGAACCGTTGTTTTCCAAGTCAAATAATAATGGAATTATGTGAAAGTTATAGACAATCAAGCTAAACAAGACTTGCTAAAGCAGCAAAGAAATTCCAAGAGTAACAAAAACATTCGTCTGTAGAGAAAACACGGTCAGGTAATATCCTACCAGGTACCTAAGACAGAATAAGCTATACATGGTCTCTATTTTCAAATGATCATGATTATGTATTCAGCCTGTCTATGGCGAGGAAGACAAAAAAGTAGTGTTGAAGAGAAGCTCCATCTGGAAAGAAGTTTCTCCACTAGGAATTCCCTTGTGATTGATCATGTTTAACATTGTCAAAGCACCTGGCCTTCACATGTCTTCCAAATTTGTGGGGGCTTTGGTAGGCAAGAAGGGCTTGGGGCATTAAGCAGGCATGTTATTATGGAAGAACTTGAGGAATTAATCTTGCTGCTGGTCTTTAGCCAAGCCACAGATGGTGACCAACGAAAGCTTCTGTAACAGACAATGAAGTTATCACAAAGAGGTGACTGGTGAGAATAATAGAGACTCACTAGCTGTTCCTATGAGATAGGCACAGTAATGGCACATGCCATTGTAGAATACATCAAAAATACACTTCCAGCAGGGATTCTAAAGTGTTGCTTCCTTTATAATGAAAGAAAAATTAACCCAGTGCCTGGCACAGGTCTTGTTTCTCACATTTGCAGCTGGTTGTGCTGGTCTGACTGAATTCAAAGGCTCTCATGATGATAAAGGGACCAAACCCTCCCTTCTGACAGGCAGAAACCTTACAAAACAGAGACTGAGGACATATTGTTTCCTATGAATACTTGGGGGTAAAAATGAGGATAAGGAGACATTTGAGAGACGACCAAATAGGTCTTAAATGACAATAAAGAAATTTATCTCTATAACTATAAATTAGGGAATTTCTCAGTGTAATGAACATCTTGGAAAAGTGGAAAAACTACATTGAATATATTATTTGAGAATAGAATTATTGGTGGCTATTTTCTTCACTGTTGTAATTGCACTGTTAGGATCCTTAGAGTGGATTCCTGTCATATTGGTATACCCAATTTATTTTTTCCTATGACAAAAGGGCACGTTGGTATACAAATAAAATCATATCTACCATAAGGAAAGTCAAACTACTTCAATCACACAGTTAAAACACCAGAAAGTAGCCAGCTCCTCTAGGGACATGTTTACAGTCAGTGTTGTTTTGATTCATATCCTGCTGGCTTCTTTGCAACTGGAAAATGTTACGGTCAAATCAAGGTGATTTGCTTGCTTTCCTTCTGTGGTAGGGCCATTTCAATTAGGGCTCTTGAATAAAATATACACAAATATCTTTATTAAGAAGTTCAGCTACTGTATGATCAAAGCTATTACTACATTTAACATCCACCCATAGCACTCTAACTACATGTCCTGGTTTCGGCAGGGATAGAGTTAATTTCCTTCCTAATAGCTGGTACTGTGCTGTGTTTTGGATTTAGGATGAGAACAATGTTGATAACACACCGATGTTTTAGTTGTTGCTAGGGCACAGGGGGGGACAGCTGACCCAAACTGGCCAAAGGGCTATTCCATACCATGTGCCGTCATGCTCAGTATATAAACTGGGGGAAAGCCGGCCAGGGGGGCCACTGCTCGGGGACTGGCTGGGCATTGGTTGGCAGGTGGTGAGCAATTGCATTGTGCATCACTTGCTTTGTATATTATTATTATGATTTTATTCTATTTCAATTATTAAACTGTTTTTATCTCAACCCACAAGTTTTCTCACTTTCACTCTTCCGAGTCTCTCCCCCATCCCACCTGGGGAGGGGGGGCAGGTAGGGAGTGAGTGAGCAGCTGTGTGGTGCTCAGTTGCCAACTGAGGTTAAACCACAAAGCTACACCAAGTACAACTGGACATCCACAGGATTTTCAGACTCACACGTTCAGGTTCCACCATGTTTAAAGATACAAATTGGCATTTGAAAACAATTAGTTCAAGACACTGCATCTCCATCTGCTAGTTTTATGGTAAGACTTCACATTTTGGTTCAAGTTCACCTGGGATTAAATGGGGATCTGATCCTGTCTCTTCAGTTTAGAGTTAGTCAAGGTGGTCAAGGCCATAGCTGCTCTAACCAATTCAAAATGAGTAGCACAGGAGAAAATCTACACATTGTAGTTGTGTCATGATAAATGATAACTTACTTGGGGGAGATGCTGAATGTCCCCTGCCCAAGTAAATTTGCACACGTAAATCACCATTCTATTTGAAGATAACATACAAACCTACACATAAATCCTACATTGTGGAAAGTTTGACAGCCACATATTCTGTCATCTAGATGAAGAAATGATCTTGACGTTGGCCAAGTGAGAGGCACAGTCACTGCATCTCCGAATCATAGAATCACAGAATAGTTTGGGTTGGAAGGGACCTTTAAAGGTCATGTAGTCCAACCCCCCTGCCGCGGGCAGGGACATCTTCAACTAGATCACGTTGCTCAGAGCCCCGTCCAACCTGACCTGGAATGTTTCCAGGGATGGGGCATCCACCACCTCTCTGGGCAACCTGTGCCAGTGTTTCACCACCCTCAGCGTAAACAATTTCTTCCTTATATCTAGTCTAAATCTACCCCCCTTTAGTTTAAAGCCATTCCCCCTTGTCCTGTCGCAACAGGCCCTGCTAAAGAGTTTGCCGCCATCTTTTTTATAAGCCCCCTTGAAGTACTGATAGGCTGCAAGAAGGTCTCCCCAAAGCCTTCTCTTCTCTAGGCTGAACCACCCCAACTCTCTCAGCCTTTCTTCATAGGAGAGGTGTTCCATCCCCCTGATCATTTTCGTGGCCCTCCTCTGGACGTGCTCCAACAGGTCTGTGTCTTTCTTACGCTGAGGGCTCCAGAGCTGGACGCAGTAATTCCAGGTGGGGTCTCACCAGAGCCAGAGTAGAGGGGCAGAATCACCTCCCTCGACCTGCTGGCCACGCTGCTTTGGATGCAGCCCAGGATAAGATTGGCCTTCTGGGCTGCGAGCACGCATTGCTGGCTCATGTCCAGCTTTTCATCCACCAGTACCCCCAAGTCCTTCTTGGCAGGGCTGCTCTCAATCCCTTCATCCCCTAGCCTGTATTGGTACTGGGGGTTGCCCTGACCCAGGTGCAGGGCCTTGCACTTAGCCTTGTTAAACCTCATGAGGTTCACACAGGCCCACTTCTTGAGCTTGTCCAGGTCCCTCTGGATGGCATCCCGTCCCTCTGGCGTGTCAACCACACCACTCAGCTTGTGACCTAATACACACGTCGAAATAAAAAAGGCAAAATGGAAATAAAGTCAGACATTAGCACCACGTCATTCAATGTTACTAGGTCCACTCCCAGTATACTGGACAAGATTAATCATATTGAACACTAGCTCTACCTTCAAGGAAAAGCTGGGCAGAAAGCTAACGTGCACTTAAAACTGAAAAGGTGCAGTGTCTGTTTGTACACCTGTGAAGTCATAAGTTTTACAAATTTAACACATTACATCATGAGGCAACATCACACCAAACTGTTTCACATTCACATTAAAGAAAACACACTGGGAAGAAGTCTAAACTTTGGACCATACAAAGCTGCCCATCAGTAAGGTCCTTTGAAAGGCAAACTAAGTCACCAATACTACTGTAAAGATAGCTGCTCACTCCACGCACTATATAAGAGATTATTAAATGCATTAAAAATAAGAAAGCATTATATTTAAAAAAATAGCATATCCTCAGTTATAACCATTGTCTGCAGCTTGGATTGTCCTGTTTCAAACAGAGACTGAAAGTGTTCAAATATCAAATGCATGTAGTAAATCCAGCTACCCATAAGAACTTCAGAAAAGCTACATTGCATCAGACTAGAGATTCATCTAGCATGATAATCCTGACTGACGATGGCCTATAGCAGATGCTTGGGAAAAAAGGACCGGAGAAGCATGCAGTTCTGTATCCCCAGGCTTCTCTCCCAGCCACCACAAGGAAACAAGTCAGCTGTACAAACAAGATAGCTTCCAATCTTGAATTACTAGATTCATCTGAATTATGGGAATTTAATGGTAAAGCAGATTAAAAGTTCCAACTTACAGTATCTTTTAAAAAATTGTGTAAAATGAAAGCAAAATATTTTGAAAGAACACAGAATATTAGCTGTTTCCCAGGGTTTTTCCCCCTCATATTCTGTAAAGAATCTTCTTTTAAAACCTTTAAATACAAGTGCCAGATTCTTGCAACAAAAGCTGCTGAAGAACAGTACTTATTCATCTGTTGTCTGGAACCAAAACTTGATTCTGAAATACAGGCCAAGCAAGCTTAAGAGTTTTGAATTTCAATAGACTATACTCTTCCGTAAGGATTTTCACCTGATGCCTTAGCTTAAGAAAGTATAAAACATATTGACAAGTGTAAATATAAAAGACAGTGGTACAATGGGAGGGTTGATAAATAAAAGTTGTAAAAATTAAGACAGTTAAGAAGACTGTTTAGTTATCACAACTAAATCGCTTCTTTGCTCTCCTTCTGTTTGAGGCTGTTATAAATTGCCAGAGCAGAGGCTTTGTAGTTGGTTGTAATTTGTTAATGAACATTAGTAGAATGACATTGCAGAGGTTTCACACTTGGTATTTATTCATACTGGGGGGAAGAGGACACACCACACTTGAATTTCTAGAATTAGAAGGCATTTTTGCACCCAAGATAAAAATCTCTAGCCTGGCTATAATTCTGTGCAACATGCAAATCATTTCAGTCAGCTACAGGCTATTTTTGAGTTAGGAGACCGAAGCTAAAGCAGCCTCCATGAGACCCTGGGCAAGGAGGGAAAGAGCAGAAATGGAGTTCATGCAGTAGTATATCCTGTCTCCCCTTCCTCCAACATGTTTAAGTTCGCCCATCTAAAGACTTGGAAGTGAGACAGACACGTCAAATATTTTGAAAGAAAAGCCTAAGCAGGCAGGTGGCTGTTTGCCACACAGACAACAGTAACATGCTTTTACCAATTGCCTGCTTGTTTCAGTGAACCTGGGGGGAAAAAAGTTTGCTTAGGATCATACAGAACTAATTATTAGCTCCAAGAAAAGCATAAAATACTGAAGAAGTTACCTGTTTAGTGTTAGTAGTTCTTGATTTTGTAAGAAAAAAATTCTATACAAGTGAAAGAACGCATTCGACTGTTGGACTGCAAGAGGAAGTATTTCTGAACTGCTATGCTGATGACAAAATGAGACTGAAGGAGGTGCTGTCATAAGTTTTCATGCAGTGACATTCTTCTAAAGCATGATCAATCTCAGCTTCCATTCACAAGGAAAGATAGCGTGTATGCCTCAAAACGCAGAAAGTGTCTGCATAGCAATATACTTTGTTTTCACAATACTCCATCATAACATGCAAGTTTGAGAACAATCAATTCAGAAAGACATTATGCAGTAAATATCAGGGAAAAAAGCCCCAAACATGGAGAAGTTGAGGACTCGCAGCTGTTCTTTAAAGCAACCAAAGCAGCAAATTAAAACCAACCTGCTACAGGCTGCTGCAGAAATGTTTCTGTTGGTGACAATACAATATTTTTATTATTTGTATTGATCCATCCTGACACTAAAGTTGCATGTAAATTAACTAGTCTACCAACCTGATATTTTTCCATCAACCGCTTTAATCTGCAAAGGTGCGCACAGAGGACTAAGTAACTAATAAACAAGCTTTTAATCAGATGGTCTTACTAAAACTCTTAAAATTTGAACATGTGAAAATAACATCATATGTTATTTATAGTTTGCAATGCTATACATAAAGCATTATTTTCAACTTTCTATAACAAAAATTATCTGGAATATTACCATAGTAAAATATTTTTGTTCTGTTGTAATATGATGTCTGTGATGCTTTGAGATGAAGGGAAAACAAAGGAAAACTCTGGAAAAATTGCAACAACTTGAGTTATCTTTGCTATCTAAAACAAAACAATAATTGTATCTTCCTTTTCTATTTCAAATTTCAGTCCTTCTGAAATATAGTAATAAATATTTATATTATAGAATAAATCCATATACTAGTAATACAAGACAATTTAATAATACAATATAAAATAATACAATGAACTATATAATTAAAACAGCATTTGCTCAAATTCAAATAAGGCAAGGCTTTCTAAGCCTGATGAACTACACGCTTCCTGAAAGCACGCAAGCTGTGATTTGAGGTATCTTCTTTTACATCTATTGCAGTAAAACAGATAAAAAATCTAGTCATTATGAATACCAACAAATATATTAAGTTTAATGAAAAGTGTTATCTTCCTACACTGTGCGAGTAAATTTTCAGACTTTATTAGTGCAGGAGCAACTGACTGAAGGATGGTGGTCTTCCTGCTCCTTTCTAAGCACTCAGAGTTGGCCAAAATAAAACTCAGTAGCTCAGACAAATCTAATTCCTGTATTCAGTCTGCCTTGCTAATTCAACATATTTTAAGCTACTGAATATCTTTGGGGTGTGTTCTTTTGTTGTTCGGTTTGGGGTTTTTTTGTTGGTTTGGGGTTTTTTTTGTTTGTTTGTTTTATTTCAGTGTCAGTACATGACTTGGTGAATTTTTTGTGTTGCTTAAAACTAACCTCTGTGTTCCACAACAATATTAACTCTTTCAGTATTGGTGGACTGATTACATCAGCCTGAACAAAAAAGCATCCCACAGTAGGCAGTGTTCTCTACCAGAACTTCAGAACTTGCTTAAAAATTTCAAGTCCACAGTAAGTAAATTTCAAGAACCACAGTAAGTTTTTGTGACAATCTTTCTATTCTGTAAAGAATTCTTAACAATGATTTTTAAAAGTACCTTCTGGAAAAGAACGTATCTAATTACAGTGAAATCTCACAAATCTCAGTGTATGCTGTTGCTGTGATCTATACTAAGAAACAGTGGCAAAACTAAGAAACTTAGTAATTTTCTTTCTTATTGGATAGTCCAAATAGGACAGAAAACAGACACATCCTACAGATCTATGAGCCAATCTGAAATTTTTGGATTCAATGTTTTTTTCATCTCGTTTGAAATATAAACATGCTCCCAGAAACAAGTGATGTATCATATCAATCATCTCACATGACAATATTTTCTATTTCAGCTAAAGTATGGCACTGGTTATTTTCATTACATTAGTTAGGAGGACAAAGCTTGATATGAAGGATATAGAGCAGAAACACATGGCAAATTCTGCTAGCGTGTCTTCGATTAAGGCTGTATCAAATAATATAGACCAACAAGTCAGCATTATTCCTGGATCACAAGCACCCTGGATGAAGCTATGTACTACAAAAAGTTATGTTCTTGTTCTCTTCTCCTCCACTTGTTTCATCTATCTGTTAGATTTTGCCTTTTTGTCTGTAAGTTCTATGGAGCATGGATTTCCCTCTACTTCATAAAAGGGCACATCAATTTGGAATTTAGGCACCGTGACAGTACAAATGAAATCTTTCATGATATGCTATCATTTTGATATTGTTGTCTTATTTCTTAATAACAAAATCTGGCAATTTTGTTTTTAAATAAAAACAAGACAAAAATATTAACTCTTTTTAAAATCTGTCTCCCTATTTATCATCAGATACCATGCAAGACTTGAGTAGGAATCTGCAAAAGACAATCAGTGAACAGTGTCACACAAACACATCTGTACACAGAATTTCTCCAATTAATACTCCAGCACTCCACTTGTCCAGAAGCCCTTGAAATCAACTGCATTACATACAACATCTTAGTTTTATTTTTGTGAAAGATATGAAACACTTCATTTTTAAGCTTGTCACACTGACATGAAGTTATGGAGTTATCATTTGTCTGAAATTGTTTCAAAGATCAGTGAATTTTTTTTTTTTAAACCGGAATTACTACAAAACCTGCCACTACCAAGTAAAAGAGTTAATTCTAAGTGGAGATATTGTATTGAATTTCAGCGTATTAGGTAATATCAGTACCAGCATTGTATGCACAAATCGATCCAGCAAGAAGTATCTGGGAATTTGGATCCTGTACTTATACTGTATCAGCAACCAAAAGTTTCCAAAGGATACCTCAAAGAAAGCAGGGAGTCTGCTGGCTGACCCAGCTGCATGCACACTATGTCCTGACCCATGAGCAAGCTTTCGTAAACTGTACTCCACAGGAACAGGCTAACAGGAACAATTACAAGTTTACTAGTTTTCACCAATTAGATGTACCTTCATGATAACAAATGCACGAATACTCAATTCACATGTTATACAATAACAGAAAATTCTGCCAATACAAGACGATGAAGAACACATTTTTGGAATTGAAAAGATTTCCTTTAGGAGCGCCAAGGATGCATTGCCTGCCACCGCCTTTCTGGGCAGGAAGAGGACAGAAATCCCCAACGAACTGGAAAGTCTCCTGTTTGCATTGTATTTCTAGCAGAGATGGCATAAGTAAAGTTATTCAAAGCAAATTAAGATATAGATTAGATACTTTCTATTTGAACACGTGTAACGCAAATACTTTTGAGTACATTTATTAAAAAAAAATGTTAAAAGTATAGCACAGGTGATAGCCTAAGGCTTTCCACACCACTTGTGTGCCGTAATGAGGTTTTGTTAAGAAGGTGAAGAGAGGAAAAGTTTTTGCACCCACGCAAACAAACAGAAATCCAGATTTTTCTAACACTTCTTCCTGTTTCCTCACAGCTGAACCTCGTTTGAGAAAAAGCAATGTCTGGCATCACACAGTCCAGCTCTTCCCTTTCCTCACTTGCTCCCCAGATCTCTGCTACTTCTTACCCTGCCTGGCACTAGAAAAATTGCTCCTACCCTTCCTGCCTTCAGCCCCCTTCACCTCCTTCCAGGACATTCTCCCTCTTGCTCCTACTGCCTCTGGAGATGGCTCCAGCTAAGCTAAGGACATTTACTGGACGAAACTGACACTGTGCAGAGCCACTCTTGCTGCATTTCGTCCTGCTGCCAGCTAGCACAAGTAGTCTCCAGACAAGTGAATCCCACCAGAGCTTTTGCACTTAATGCTCCGAGATGTACCTCACTCATAAGGGAACGGGGACGTGGCGCTCTAAACTCCTATTTAAGAATTCAACAATAAAGGCTAGCTAATTATACAACCTACACAATATCTATGAACCATCTGCTTTACAGATCCAATAGCTAAAGGGTAATTTTATTCACTGCCCACAATTACCACCCCACGGTTGCATAAACAGTAAACACATTAAAAATCCCCCCATTGAGCTGTGATGCAGAAAGCAAGTTTCAGCTTGTATACCTTCAAAGGATTTACAATAGATTCCTTTTTTCTCTTTAATAATGAATTAATCACAATACCAATCAGTATATTAAATTAGCTGTAAAGTGGATTTAAGGTTCACAAAAAATACATTTCAGTTAGAACATTTACATTACAAGTCTTTTATAAGCAAAAGGCCCCACTACGGGGGAGGGGAAGAAGTCTTAATTTTAATTATTCCTTGAAGAATGAATCAATCGCTCTCAAATAAAGTAATAGCTCACAGTTCTATTTTCTCCACTAAAATAAAGGCATAGTTAAAATGATTTTTAAAAGCCATTGAACAGGAAGTTGACTGGTCTTCTATTTCTAGTGCTAGGTAAGAACTTTGTAAAATGCTATGCAAATTACTTTCTAAAATACTATGCAAATTAAAAAAGGGGTGGGGGGAAGATCTATAAGAGACAGCCATGGAGACATTTTGGAGAAAAATAGTAATTTCTTTTTCTTTTGTAACCACTGTATCTTAAAATTTCAGTAATAGGAGGAAAACACATGTATATTAAAAGTATGCCTAACTTTTTTTTTTAATTTCTGTTAAAAAGGCATGTTGTTTAAAAATACTGAAACACTAAGAATGGATTTTCCCTAAGTTTTCCCAAAGTGGTGTTGTCTTCATTTGCCTGTAAGAGAGGGATGCAATGAAAAGGCCTAAAAAGTTAGTTAGCCACAGAAATTCTCCACGGATCACTAACTGAAGCTTCTGCATTTGCCCTTCACTACTGACCAACTCAAGGAGAGGAAAGGCAAGGCAGGCAGCAAACTGGCCGAACTGGTTGACAGAGTGGTGCTCTTCCAGCGCAATGCTCTTCAGGAAGCGGAGGGCTGAGTCACGAAGCCGATCCTGAAAGAAGGGCAAGCCTGTGCTAGAGTCACCCCCCCGACCCTGTGACACATGCCTGCTCCACCGCAGAGTGCAGCTGGACTGGAAAGGCACGTCCTCCTGCCTTTTAGTGGCTCGGAGAGCAATTAAACCTCTGCAAGATACCATTCAAAGAGTTTTCTCCTTAAGCCTTTCCTTTTAATGATAGTGTTGGGGATTTCATTATTAAAAAATAAATTAATCTACTGTGAAACTGAAGGAGTCCTTCCTCCTTCCCGAAATGCACGTGTGTCTCCTCTGCCTTGGAAGAAAAGTGAGTGAGATACTAAGGGCAGAGAGAGGAAAGAGACAGCAAGTGGGAAAGTAGCAAAGGTCTGAACACTGGTGCCAGCTGCAGAGATTTTAACTGATGAGAAGCTGCAATTTTCTTCCGGGCAAGCAAAAGCTATGGGAAGGTCACCAGAGGCAGGTTTTGGCTGTCCTCATTCACCTCCTCCCTCCCTCTGCAAACCTCCCCCAAGCAGAATAAATGAGTATTCCGTTTGGATAAAAAGAACATGAAAAGTTATCCGATGAACCAGGACGCATCACAGGCCTTAGGAAAAAGCAGCTGAGAATCAGAAAAGCTACCAAGCATGCCCAGAGAACTGCTTAGTGCTGGCAGTCCCTCCGGCTCCGTTTGCAAGTTCATTAGGTGCGGCTCTGCTGCAGGAACCAAGCACAGCTTACAGCGGGAAGGGCTGTTTCCATGGGCTTTGGTTCTGTGCTCAGCTGTTGTTACGTATTTACTCTCCGTCTTCACTAGTATTTGAACTGCCTTATTGTCAGCAATGTTTGCAATCAAGATAGGAACAGTAGCAAGCAATATTTACAAGCCATGCCCAAAACTCCAGTTTCGGGTCCAGCTTTCTATTCACTTGCACAGAAAGCTATGCTAGCTCGAATTTTCTTTTCCCCCTCCCTAACTAGCAAACTTTGAACCAGTTCAGTTTACCTTTGGAGCAACAGTATATGCTATATTCATAATGATTTGCTGTCTTATTTTTCACTAGAGAAAAAAACCCCACACAGACCTAACCAAAAACTCTGAAAATTCCAGAATTTTGAACTGCACCAACACAAGTTACTCAGGACATGTACACGCGCTTTTTATACAAGACAACAAACACGTTCTTTCTGCAGCAACTCTTACAAGTTGTTTCCCAGCAAACCCTGGCAAATGAAGTTACTGTTCCAAACTCATTAGTTCAGCAGCCTTTCACCCTGTGTTTCTGCACATCCGCAGCACACGCACACCAGGCTGAGCCCTCAAGGAAAGGAAGACACAGATGGGCTGCCTAGCAGAACAGGGTCCCCAGGTCACAGTCAGGGTTTCCCTGCCAACTAAAACCTTGAGTATTGTTTACAAAAGCCCCTCTGCTTATGGGGACTGTTCTGTTTAGCTAAGTTGTAAATAGCTTAAAAGGAGTGCAGCTTCTCATACAGAGGAATCCAATTTTAACCTAGACTCACTGATTTGATTGAAAATAATAAGGAAGTAAATGAGAGCAATACAAAATATGTCTGATAACAGGCACATAGGGGTTTTTTTTTCCAGACAAGTATCACGAGTTCTGCTTGCTTTTTAGGGGTCTTTTCTATACCATATTACAATAACTATGTTCTGGTAAACCCAATTATTCTTGATCACACTTATGGCAACTTCGTTAAGCTCACTGAGATGCCTGAACTAGCCAGTGCTTCCTTACACCAAATAAATAATCAGATAAATGCTTGCAGAACTTGCTCATTTTCAGCATCACAATTAAGAAAAAACCAAACAAACAGCGAAATTAAGACAGTACTCACAGAGTACCATCTTTTGGAATTGCTTTAGCCTTTCATCTGTTATAAATGTATTTAAATAATCTACATAAAGTGAAGCAGAGTACATAAAGTTCTTATTTATGTTTCCTGTTTTGTTAATATGCATAGTTTTTCTTCCACCGAAGCTTCTCTCACAATGCATGCAGATTTCCTATACTAAACACCTGACACAGCTTACTAATTAAGATTACTATTATTTTTACATAGCACATGCTACCATTCATAATATTCATTAAAAATACCCCAAAATGCATTATAGATGCTATTTTGCTAGTACACGAAGCTGCTATAAAGAAGTAATGTATCATATCACTTTCCTTTTTTCCTTGTGACTGAATTAATCTGTTCATTATAAAAGGATCCTGTATTACTATTAAAAAAAGCAAACACCAAAAGGTGTGTTATATTTTTGACATTTTAAGAAAACTTAGAACAAATTCTCCACTCTTATAGAAGACTACTCTCTCACGAAACTTGCTCCAACTATGTCTTATAGCAGAACTTCTATTATTATTACAGCTATTTATCCTTAACACCTAACAAGTTGAAATGAAAAAAGACATCATTTTTACTAGAAAAGGCCCATCAGCTGTTCTAGATTAATTGAAAATATTAATAGCAACTTATTTCAGTAGCAAGATAGCACTTTACAAGCAATTTAAACAAAAGGAGAAAGTTATTGCAATCTGTCTTTTCACAAACAGGTTACATTCATTTGCACGTAATATTGCAGTATTTAACGGAGACACTACAGCGTGTCAGTACCGATAAACTTTTTTCCCCGAAACACACTCCTCCCATTTTAAATGTGATGGACAAGACTGAATTAGTGTATCTCCATAAACTAAACGAGTACATTTAGTAGGTTCCCATATTTTTATCTCAGTGAACATATTATTTGGAGTTTACCTCAAAAATACAGTTATTAGTTAAGGGGGAAAACATTATCATCCTTGTCTCCTCCTAATCTCTGAACTCCAAGTTATCAAAAAATGAGAATGCTGAAAAAACTGAAAAGCTAGTTAATGAAACATTACTATTGCAAGTCCAACCACACCTTTTCCTTCAAACAGCCAAAGCTTGAAGCAATGACTAATGTAACATTAACATGGAGCCGAAGGTAATTAAAAAAAAAAAGTACAAAGGTCTACGGGCCAAACACAAGCACTTTAGAAACACACAGTTCTTCTTTAGTGAGATATCAATGCATTCTGAAGCGTTAGCTGGGAGGGGAAAAGGACCAGAGACGGCTCAATTCCTAAACTACATTTTTCTGTGACATTTGGTATTTCTACCTTCCACGCAAATTACAATCACATAAATATGATGTTTTGCTGAAGTAGCCTGGGTTCAGTGTCAGTATTAATTTTACTCTTCCGAGACTTCATTTCCCAGCTGTCCTAGCCTTGGACAGGTTAGCTCCATTCAGTAATTTGTACCTACAGATACGCTTATACTTTTTGCTAGAGCACTGCAGAGTGCCTTCGGCACAGGCAAGCCTGCTTCATCTCCACAGGCAAAATCCATCAGCTAGCAAACGTCCACGTGTGCCACAACGCTCACCTAGATGTGTTCAAATTGTGCACGTGCTACTTCTCTCCTACTTGCTTTCGTTGTTTTTTTTTTAATCAGAGAGGGTGGGGAAAAAAACGGCAAAAAGTTACTAGCTTCAATAGTTGTGCTCCCACTGCGTGGGCAGAGAATCCTCCGCCAACTCTCCAGCATTTGACTAATGGTACGCAGCTCGGAAGTTCAGCGGTCACACAAAGGTTAAAAAAAATCCACACGTTTAGATCACATTCAGGCAACACAGCGACGGGAGTCTGCCTCAAAAGCGGGGGACACAAGGCAGCCCAGCATGGAAGTACCGCGTTTGTGGGAAAGCACACTACCCGACATGTCCCAACGAGGACAGGGAAGAGCGTCCCTCCGCTCCGCCGCGAGCAGCCCGGCCTGGCGCCCGGCACGGGGCCGCACCAGCGCGGTGCCCGGCGGTGCCCAGCTCGGCG
>NW_008794603.1:2595292-2611071 GCF_000699145.1 Aptenodytes forsteri | reverse complement strand
TAGCGGGAGTTGACTTCTGTTCGGGCTCTCCGGTGTTTTCTGGCGGGCTGTAAAGAACCAGAAACGGGAGACCCGCGGTATTGCTAGTGCAGGTTTCCCGGCTGGACGTACAGTCCTTAACTCTGCTCAGTCCCTGACGGATGAAGTCAAGGTGTTTGTGAAAGATAAGAAAAATACTTTCTATAGTTTTTTAAAATCTCACCATTTTGAAGCTTCTAGTACTGACCTAACACTATTTATGGCATAGAGAATTATAGATGGAGAAAAGAAAAGCCGATATATCTGAAGGTACTGTAAAACACTTTAAAAATAGGGTTTGGGAGAGAGGGCATGTATGTTAAATGCTTGGTCGTCTTTTTGAGTTATATGACTGTCCCGAACACAAAACCTCCCTATGTTTCTCAGGGTTTTCTGACTGATACCATTTTCTCTCCTCTCAGTCTACCGCTGTTACAGTTGCAATAGGACACTTGCCACTTCATTGACTAATATGATGATGACACTGTAAACGGCTGAAAGAAGCCAAGACCAAATTGCCACTTGAATCTTCCCAGAAGTGCATGTATTCTCATTTTACTCTATTATGCTTTTGCCTTTTATCTTTTCCTGATACTTGTCTAGCGCACTAAGAAGGCTCCAGATATTCTCCTGTAGGCAAACTTGTATTTGGGGTGTAATTCAGTGAGCAGCTCTTGCTGTCTTAAGAGGTTGTCTTATTCAACCCCTTCCCCTGTTGCGTTAACGCAGGCTGTGTAGGAATCCTGCTGAAAAATAACCATGAAAATGGTACCTGCATTTTTACTGGTGTCTTTTTTTTCCATCCAGCTTAGTTCTCCAGTTTAGTGTGCTAATGGGATGCACCATATTTTTGTCTTGGCATAAGGACATGTGACAACTCTGGTGTGGTTTACACAGTGCTGACACTACAAGTAGAACTATGTCCTTACCCTCTGTTCAGAAAGGAACTGCAGGTAAAAAGTAGGGGGTAGATGAACACGGAGAGTCACCTATAAACTCAGAATTCATATAGTCCCTTCTCTTGACTTCCCACTTGGAACGTAATCTGCTACGCTGGAAACTGTGTAGGCTACTGGTATAATTTTTAATCTCAGTAATATTTGTTGCCATTTGTATGGATTAATACAGTAGGAACTCCTACAGTATGATCATATGTCAAATGGGAAACACTTGGTAGATGTAAACCGGGGTCTTGATTCCTGACTGCCCAGAAAATGTCATGATTCATACTGTGTTAAGTGGACATAAAATGTTACCAAACCAGAATGGTGGCCTTCTCCTAGGAAATAGGGAACAGGAGTCCAGAGGAATAATAGCAGAAACTTAGTAAAACAAAGAGTAACAAGGGTGAAATAAGATAAGCAGGGGAAGGGTCAAAGGAGAGTGGAGAACAAGAGAAAAGGAAAATTAAAATGTGAAATCAGAATAAGTAGATCTACAATAAAGGGAGGAGAAAATACAGAACCTGTGAGAGGAATGACTTTCATTAGTTGCAAGGTTGCTTCTACCAAAGGTGTACTGGATTAATTAAATCAACTTCAAATCAGTCTCAACTGGTTTTAACCTGTAATTTGGATATTGTTACATTGGCTTAGCTTCCACAGATACCAAACAACTTTTAGAAAGTTAAGAAGCTTACGTGCCTCCCCTGGTAAATAGAACCATTTTTGAATGTTATTGTTGTGACTATGGAAGGCACAGTCTACTGGCAGGACATGAAAGGTAGCATAATGCTATCTCCAGGCCTTCCAGATTCTGGGTGGTTCCAGGTGGACAGCTGTAACCCTCAACATGATTAGGAACAGGCTGTTTCAAGTGCCCTGTATCCCTGCAGAGCCATGCATTGCAAGGCCTCCCTGTATTTTAGAGTTTGCCACTGGGGCAAGATGGGAAAGGGTAAGAAATAATGGCGAGAAGGAGAAAGTGATCTTGAGCCAGTTTGTTTTGGCACAACAGAAGTAAAAAGAATTAAAAATAATATTTTGAGATCCTGTCACATTTGCAAATAGATTGAATGACTATCTGTGAAGAACAGCTATTTCATTCTATCTGGTATTAGTCATACAGTCATAGCTCTTTTTATTTGTTTTGGCACCCAGAGCAGCCAATATATTATCTAATTTGACTGCTGGGTATCACAGGCCATCAATCCCCACCCATTTATTACTGTACTGAGCCCAATAGGGACAAAATATGTTATGGAAAGGCACCCCATTTTAACTTCCCAATACAGAAAGCTGCATGGTGTAGTGATTCTTTTGATTTCTTATTCCATTAGCTGATAGTAGCCTTTGTCAAATACATGTGTAAACTCATATCAATTTTCGGATCAGCAACAAACAAGTATTGTTTCTTTTTATTCACCTTCTTCAGGATGTGACTTGAAAGTCAGATGATCTTTCTTTTTCATTCTCAGCGTCATTTGGAAAGCACTGATTCCATTATGTTGCAAATCTTATAAAAATCTAATGGCATGTTTTCCTTCTGAACCTTCCTGGTTTCTTATGAGTCTTAAATCTGATCTCTTAAAATGATTGTGCTTGTTTTCCAGCGTTTTAGACGAGCAATTGAGTTAACAGGTATTTGCTGGTTGTTTTGCTGCTGTTGTGCCTCTTCAGTATTTCAAGTCATTAATATATTTTTCTGCTTCGTTTAATCTATTCTGAAATTAATCTAAATTGGAGTCGTTTGTTTTATATTCCACAGATGTTCACAGTCCTTGCAGAAAACTGGCATGCCTATCTTTAATTTTAGTGATTATTTCTCTATTTGCAAGATTACCTAGGTTTTCTCATTTGATGTAAGCACACAGGCACGGTGGCCAGAAAGTGGGAACTGTCGGCACAGAATGCTTCGTCCTTGGAAATGCGGGATTATGAAGATAAATATCAGTCACAAAACCAGTGTTGCCTTTGTTTCTCTTTTTTTTTTTTCCTGGAAACTATTTAGTGCTACCTGTTTTATCTGTAATCTCTTACAGGTACTGAAAATACAAAGGTTTGGAAAAAAATAACTGGTGAAGAGAGTGATGCTCATGGCAGGCTAACTGAACAAATGAGCAGCTGTTTAGCATTCACAGGGGAAATTATTTAGACATGTGGCTTTTTCCCCTCATTAAAACGTACAATTTGATTTCAAAAGTTACTGCAAGCCATTGTGTTGATGTCACAGCAACTCAGTCAATCATGTTACAATTGACTTCGGGTAATTTGGAAACTGTAATTTCATTTGGTTTAAAAAGCAGTAAATGTTATTCTGCCTTTTTATTGTTGAACTGGGGAGGTGTGGCACCTAATCGAAGGTGTATTTCTGAAGTAGTAGTGGACTGACATTTTGCTGTTTCAGCAAGGTTTTTTTACAGAAGTTTTAAGTTTCAGACAGTGGTATTCAAAATTACTGCTCTATCATGGGTCTAGATTTCTCTCTCCCTGTGGGAAAACAAAATATTGAGGAAAACTATTTGGATACTGCCAAGTTGTTTGCTTTTTCATCTTTTTTTTTTTTTTATTCCGTGGCTTTGAAGCATCAGGTATGAATATTTGATTCTAGATCCTGCAAAGTGCGCAGCATGATCACCAAGCTTCTGATTACACAGCCACTTTAATCTGGCTCAAGCCCAGCTGCAATGGAAAGGGACAATACTACCCTGTCATGATATCTCTTCAGCTTTCCTTGCGCCAGCAAACATGATCGTGCAACTGTGCAGGTAGCTAGATTAGAAAATTGATCCAGTTTTCCCAGAAACCTCCCCACAGCATACACTCTTATTTTTTTAGTTGGATCAATTTCCTGATCTAGCTCACTGTTACTGCCTCTAGCGCCTGCACTAAGATATTTGCAAGTAGCCGCATACAGAGGGAATGGGGGACATCCTCTTTTGGCAGCAATATGAAATGTTTTGCCCTGGGTACTCGTTTCAGCAAAATGGAGGTGTGAGGAACAACAACTCGCTGGACCACAATATAGGCTCAGTTGCTGAGTTGATTCAGGTTTAAGAAAAGTAAGCTTTTCTTGGCAAAACAAAAGAATCCTGTACCAATATATTGATTCAGCTTATAGTGTGACACCATGAGTGGTTTTGTTGGTATTTTGTTTGGGGATAGCGTACTGCAGTGGGAGGGTAGGAAGAAGTGCCCAGTGAAGGGAAGTCCTTAAGTAAGCTTTGCTGCCAAAGCCAGCTAATTGGGAAACGAGGCTTCATCACACAGCACCCCTGTAGGTCAGGGTTGCTCTTGGATATTACTGCATCTGACAAAACAGGGCAGCTCGGCAGCAGCCAAATGGATGATTTGGTAAGAGGATGTGAGGAAAAGCCGAGTGGGATGTCCAATAAAGAAAGTGTGATTAGCCGTCATTCTGTTCTGTGGGTTTTCAGGTCCTAAGCTTGTAAGTAATTTTTGTAGAAACTAACAACCTTTAAAAAAAAAAAAAAACAAAAACACAAAGCACAAAACAACCCCCCCCAAATCCCACAAAAAAAAGCTCTGGAGAATGCAGGTACTTAAATCTGCTCAAGGATAGGTGAAGGCCTGCTAAAATCCTTTGCAGTTCCTACTGACTGCTACAATTCTCAAGCTGAACAAAATATTACCCATCATCTTACTAGGCCATATTTGAGGCCTGGAAAAAATGTTGAGAAATTTACGAAATTGTAATCTATCTTATCAGACTAGGGATACAGAATTTCAAACTGAAATCTAGAGATCCTTATGAATAAGGAGGCAACAAAGAAAATGCATATGCAAAAAGAAGATTGATTCTTATTTATGGACAGTACATTTCCAAGGGTTGTAAATGAGAGGCTTCAGACAAGCATGCTTTGTTTTTTGTAGTAGGATATCAGACGACAACATGCATTAATTTAAAGTGAAGATGTGCCAAATGCTTCCCTGCACATAACCCTGCAAATTTAGCCTGGCAGAACTGGCAAAAGCTGTACAAAATGATACTGATGCTCCTGACAAAATAACCTGCAGTGGCTTCTAAATCATGTGAATTATCTATCCCTCTTTCTTGCTATCTCATAGGCTGCAGACAAATGTTCTTCTCTGACTCCAGCTATGCTACTGTCAGATGAAAATCAGATAGGGTAGCTTAAGGTACGGTGATACAGAGTCTTTGGTGTCAGCACTAACTCACAAGGTCCTGCTTCCTCAAGTTCCTCTTCTCCCCCTAATGGCTATTAGCCCTGTTTGTGTGTCTTCACCTTAAGCTCAGCTTGTAAAGCAATCTGTTAAACTTTGAGAGGACTGATGCAGAATTGCTTTTAAGTATAACTGTAAATGTGCAAATCACTGCAACTGAGAAAGCCATAGCTTCTCATAGGGTATAATAGGAAAAAGTATCTTGACTTAAGGAGAAATTGGACTTATTCAGAGTAATATGTTCTTGAAGCACTGATAAAGAAAAACTGTACCCCCATACAGCATAAACTAAGCCAGATGACTTCTGCCTGAAGTTCATTAAGAAATGCTTACACAAATTGGTCTGTCAGCAGAGCTGTGGGGATGAGGCCTCCAGCAGTGGGTTGGTGAACCTTTCCATACAGGTTTGTTTTTTTAAAGAAAAAAGCATCAGTAACAAAGCTAACATGAAAATGGGGTAGGTGGAAATGCTTTAATTTAAAATACTACACAGAAGGCAAGAGCAAAGACAGGAGCATGTGCAAAAGGTGAGGACAACTTAAAATCACCTATTTCATTCTATAAAACAAAGAATTGGACTTCTGTTTCCCTTCCTGCTTTGCTTTAGCTAGTTAAAGAAAATAAAACTATCATGACTCTGAAAACTGTATATTTCTAATTGTTCATTTTGCAGTGCTGGAAACAAAATCACATCAGTTGGTTTATCTGAAGAGCAATGGGGCTGTGATTTAACAGCAGTAATCCAGATACTTTGTACAGAATTTTTAAGCCCAGTCTTCAGTAGGTAATTTTTTTTTTTTGAGTGACTTGATGACTTCTGCATTCTCTGAGCTTTTTTAGCTGTCTTCCACTGAACTTCTGCTACTACTGAGTATTGATTATTTTAGTATCTGATGGTTTAGTAGATGTGATGCCTCTTATAGGACACACTGTTCTGCTACAGCTCCTTTAAGGTCTATCTTCCTAACTATCCCTGCCTGTAAAATTACAACCTTATTCCATTGGCCCTGCATTATTATACATGGAATCCATCTTTGAAATTTCTGTCGTACAGTGCGTATCCTACCTCTTGATAAGAAGTCGTTGCAATTGAATCCTTGCCTACTGCATAGGTATAACTTGTTACCAGAAAAAAGGAGGCCTATGCTTATTTTTTGTAAGACCAGATTGCCTGTGGCATTACAACTTCATTGATGCCTGTTGCAACTAGGATCCTCTGTATGAGGAGACCAGTGCTTGTTTGGTTCAGCAAGATTACAAGCAATCAAGCACCGTGCATTGAAGGGTAAAGAGATGTTTATATCTCCTCTGCAACGATGCCTCTTTGCAGAAACATATGGTCAGTCCTTCCCACATCAGGGTGGTCATCTGGTGGCAGGAGGCCATCATTAATCGAGACCACTTCAGTATCACCTTCCAAAGTGAGCCACCTGAGAGCCAGCCCTTCTGCTTGCATTGGTTTACCTTGCTGACTGGTCTGTCCCCAGGCTGTGAGCTTTATAACCTCCTTAGTGTCTCTTGTCATTCAGTTCCTTTTAGTCTCCTGAATATCTGTTCTGAAGTATTTTCTACTCTCACCCCAGTCCTTTCCTTCTTGCTGTTCTTGCATTTCTAGCAACACATTTTCTTTTCTGATTAAGCCCTCCTTTTCTTCTATGAAAACTGTAATGAAAAGGTGCTTCTTCTGTAAAACCTTACAGCTTTTAGGTTATCATCAGAAAGTTATATGTTAGCTGATGGTATTAGTCCTATGAAACCTTCCTTTCTGGTTACTTACGCAGTTTCGGTGTTTTGTTTTGTTTTTTTAAATGTATGCTAGTTCTCTTAGAAATACAATAATTTACTTCCTGTTGTATATTTGTATCGTGTTAAGACTATTTAATACTGACCCAGACTTAACAAAATACTTTGGTGTGTTTAAGCTTACACATGCAGCTATGTGCTGTGTTGGATCCAGACTAGAATGGCCGGTATCTTGCAGAACAGAGTCCTCAGGAGAAAGTCCATGTATATGGGAAGAAGAATGGCACCAAAACTTTTATATGGAAATAAACAGGCAGATATTTTTTCTTACACAATTTGGAATGATCTGTATGGATAATATGACTTTATTCTGAAATATATTTTAAATGGTGAAAATACTGCGGTTTTTAATTTCCATACAATTTGAAGTGCTGTGTCTTGCACAGCTCTGGGTGCCACTTGCTAGAGAAAAGAATGCTTTTTTTTTTTTAAGTTACCCAGATGATAGTTTTATTTATTTATTTTTTACCATGAAGTTAAATGTTCTAGTTATATACAAGCAAGAAGAATTTATTTGATTTATTTTAGCAGTTAGAAGGCAGGTCAAATTTTGGACCAGGAGCATCATTTCATTGGTGCTATTAAGCAAAGAAATCCTAAACAAGAAAATTACTTCTCGCAGTACGTTTCTGCACTGTTAGGTCTAGTCTCCTTGTTCATGTGACTCGGATCTTCTTTTGGTTTAAAAAAGAAAAAAGATTATATTGGGTTTATATGGGTGGCTGAAATGCTTGGTTCCAAAACTGGTGGGCCTTAAGAGATAATGAAATTGCAATATTTTGTTCCAGTGAGATCAATCTCTTTACAGAGTCTCAAGCTACTGCTTTGGCTTTGTATTTCATTAATAGAAAAAAAGAAGGGGGAAAAAAAAAACAGTCAAGGCAAAGATACTTTGTTGTAATGCAGGGAATGTTGATTCTATGGCAGTTTTCTATTACAGCATCTTTACTTCTGTTGTGCTAAATGATAAATGTAGATTTAAGCATTTTATCTGATGGATGCCAGAGCAGCAGAGTGTTAAAGTTGCTCACTGCACCATTACGAATATCCTGCTTTCCACATAGGCTAGCGAATAAGCAGATATGCTTTACGAGTCAGACAGTTAAAGGTCAATTTAACTACACATTTGTTATTTCTTAAGTAAAATTGTAGGGTGCTATAATGGATAACTCGGACTCACATCTTCCAATAAATCTTTAAATGAATATGTTGAAGCAAATTGTTTAATTTGTAACTTTTTGTTATACATGGAGGTAATAAACAGGAAGCTAGATGGAACATTAATAAAAAAGTGTATAATAAAACTCTGCAAATTTCTTGTGTTCAAATCCAAAAGTCTGTAAATGATGCCTCAGGATTTTTGCCTTTAGCTCAGCAAAGCAGGATTTTGTCCAGGATTGCCCAGCCACATGCCAGGAATTGCCCAGAGGAGTTGTGTTTGCCCCATCCCTGGAAGTGTTCAAGGCCAGGCTGGATGGGGCTTTGAGCAACCTGGTCCAGTGGAAGATGTCCCTGCCCACTGCAGGGGGCTTGGAACTAGATGATCTTTAAAGGTCCCTTCCAACCCAAACCATTCTATGATGATTAACTCTTGAAAGCATCAGAGCATTTTCTTATTTCATCTTCTCTTTCAGTTAAACTTTGAAATTGCCAGGTGTGCTGTCTGCAGCTGGCTAACTTTGAAGTGGGTGCATTTGGTCAGTGAAAATGGATTGTGCATGTTTTGTTCAAAACAAAACAACATTCCAAAATGCCAGCAGACTCACTTGATTCAAGGTTGCATGGTGGATGTGGGTGACTTCATTTTTATGTCAGCTTGTCAACTTTTAAAACATTTACTTCCTTTCATTTATTGCAATTATTGTTGCAATTTTTTTTCTAGTACTAAAAAACACATGAAGTATTTTTTAAGTTTATTTTACCTTGGATTTGCTACTTAGAATATTCAAAGAATAAAGGGGGAATAGTAGTTCTCTTGTAATGTACAGATACTCAGAAAGCAGATGAGCTATTGCTCCCCCCCTTGCAGTGCGACAGAGTATTCAGTGAAGATGATTGTTTTAAGTGTTACTCAAATTGATCTTCCTACTTTGGATTAAGTTTTACTTAATGAGGAAGTAATGAGATTATCGTAGACAAAAAGGACTGTGTCTCTTTTGGGAACGTACAATTTCTGATACTTGACTTTATTTCAAACAGATCCATAATTCTTTCTTTAGGGAATGCAAATTTAAATGATAATCAAACTATGGGACTTCTCTAGCAACTGTTTTGACACTGAATGATAAAAGTATTATACTGTGTATTTTCTTCCTGGGGAATGGATTGACTGCTGCAAGATTAAAATGTTCTGGATGGGTGCCATTTTCAGATAGTTCAGCTAGAAGAAGAGAATGGATCTGATTAAAGGATAAAGCTGGTTATTTGTTTGTTGGTTTTACTCCATGCCGTACAATGGGAGTGATTCTCTGCCTCTTTTCCCTAACAATAATTAGGATCAGAGGGTTCCAACAACTGCATGTTAATATTCCTCTTCTTTGAATGGAAACATGCAGTAGCTAAGCAATTAACGTTTCCTTTAAACTTTAAAATCTATAACAAAACCTTCCACAAAATATTTAAGAAATCTCCAGATATTCGAAAGAGAGCACTGAAAATAAGGGACTTTTATGTTTGGGGTTTTTTTCCTGAGTTTGGATGTTTAGGAAACATCTGTCCTAATCTATAATCAAAGTTCCCATTGATGTTGTATTCAAAGTTTTCAATGAAGTCAGTGGTTCACTTCTGGTTTTTAATTGTGTATGCCCACTTGTAATTTACTTGAGCCACTGACAAGATTGTAACACCTGCTGTTGCAAAATTAAGCAACCTTCATTCAGCACAAAATATGAGTAGCTATTAAACTGTCATTGATTATGCTGTTAAATTGTATTTTGCATAGAGTTGATATGGCTTCATATTATTGATTTTACATTTAATAATTTGACTGATTTAAAACATGCACAAAAAGCTTTCTTCTAAGTAGCATGTCCAGATCATTAAACATTGTGCTTCCCTGCCCGGTAATTTTGCCCTTCTGTTGATTAGCAGCAGTTTAGTTGAGAGGAAAAAATGACACTCATGATCTGAATCTGCAACGATTTATGTATGCAAATGACTTGTTGAATTCAGGCAGTGAAATCTAGCCTCCTCGAAAGTTAATTGTTACACTCACTGGCAGTACTCATGGTTGTGGAATTGGGACCTTAACTGGACATGTATCGTCATCACCAGTAGCAACATGTGACAGGGTGTGATTGGCAGACTGCAGGCTTTGCTTGCTCCAGAAATGCTGACTAACACTTGTAGAGTTTAATTTCTATTTAAATGTAAGGGAGTAGGATCTTGCCTTAATATTTGGTATTCCCATATTTAAGAATATACTTAAGTCATATACCTCAGGCACAAGCAAGTGTTTACATTAAGAATGCACTAAAGTGTTAAGTTGAATTGGAGGCATAATCTTTAAGAGGTCATATTTGTTATTATCTAAAAGAGTTCTGAATTGTAGCGAAATACAAAATTATCAACAGGAGGAGAAACAGAGGACTGGTAAACCTTGTGCTTTTTACTGTTACTAAAAGCTTTAGTCATGGCTGGTTGTAGACAAAGCTGATTTAGTGTTCTTGGGGAACAGTTTTCCATGTACTTAAGGCTTTTGTTCGATGTCTGTTTTGTCTTTTGTACTTTTTCTTTCTAAGATGCATCAAGACTTCCAACCTAGAGGCTGTATTGAAGTTTGAACAAAGCCTTGAAGTGGGGTATCTGAATTCAGGCTTAGATGAACTTTTATAGTATTGAAGAGGTTTTTAGATATATCAGCATTAAAGCAGAAATAAATGTAACTTGCAGTGCTTTTATAATTTTGATTGGTACATTTTCTAGTTACTGAAGATAAAATACAGGTTTATACAGATCTTGCCCTTTCCAAAACCATCTTAACATTCATTTTCAGTGTTTTAGTGAAGTCATAATGTTGAATTTGTGATAACAGAAAGTAATGTCCGTTAAAAGGCTGAGATCAAATACAAATGTATGACATTATTGCAGAGGAGAGAAATGGGTAGGCTGGAAGGGAATAAGCATTTATTTAATCAAACACAATAGCCCTAAAATTACAGAAAATGGCCAGTAAGTTGTTTTTTGCATCAGTTCTGTTCCTGAAGGTGTACTCTCCTTCTTTCTTTTCAAAGGAGTGGAAACTAAGGCAAATACGTGAAGTTTTGTTAAAATGCTGACATTGTATCAGAAACATGTCAGTAGGAAGAAGAGATATTAACAATCTGCCAAAGGAATAAATAAATAAACAAACCAGAGGGGTAGCTATGCTGCTGCTAATCTTACTAGTATCCATAGTTATTTTTCAAAAAGGACAGCCTTTCTTGTGTTGGAAGAAGCTTGTCCTTTAAAGCTGGCCAGATGGACCCAGATTATGATGATGGTTCCCAAAATGTGTAATACAGGAGAATGATGCTAACGCGGCAGCTGGGCAGGGAACAGTAATAAAAGGTTGTTATAGAGAGAAGTGGGTGTGATGGATCCAGTCGTCTTAAAGCTTTCAAGTACTCCCAATTTTTCATCAGTAAGTTATTTTTGCCTTCATATAGGATTAGACGAGTCACCGTGTAGTACTCTCTTCCCAAGTTTATCAATAGAAGTAGTGCTAGGATGGTCAGAAACCCAAAAAAGCAGGCAGGAGGAAGGCTGACTGTCTATAGCAGAGGAATAAAATTTCTTTTAAGCTTGTGAGAGACTAGATTGTTAGCTCCTTGTGCAGTTATTTTTCTAAAGACAGATGTTTTGTCTGGCCTTTACATTACTCACAATGTTGAAATGTCTCTTCAGCCTGATTTGTTTTATTTAACCTAATAAAATCTTAACCCTACTAAAGGTTTAATGCAGTAATGAAACTGTCAGGTGGTATCCCCTTTCTCCTTTTTCCCAGCTGAAGTTCCTGACCCTGACCTGTTTTTCTTTTAATTTATTTTTAAATCCCATGCTGTTGTGCTTTGACCATGTACAACAGAGCTGGAACAGGTACCGTGAGCTGATGGGGAAGGCAGGAAAATAACCAGAAGGCAGCTTGGAAATCACACTGGGGATGAAAAGTATGGGTTTGTCTGTGCGAGAGACTGCTCATTCTGTCAAACTTGGATATGGATTGCTGATACTTACAAAAGATAGTTTGCATCCTCCTATGTGATTGTATAGCTTGTAATACTAATTGGCAGAGCTCCCTAATGCAGCTTTTTTTTCTTCTTTTAGAGCTTTCCTCCAAATCTGCCGAGTTGTCTAGTTCTTAGTTCTCCAGCTGAAATGCTCCTTTGCCCTTCCCCTGCTGCTTAGGTCTCCAGGTTTGGACTCCATACTGGTAGTATCTTTAGTAAAAATGCCATCCTGTTTATCATAGTATGGGTGGAGAGGAAAGCACTTCTCCATTTGTGAGAAGTTAATCTGATTTTCCTGTTAATTACAACTCCTGACCAGTCCTTGCACTCACATGGTGACAGGAGGTAGCTCCATGTCTAGTCAGTGCTCTCAGGTACTTGAACTGCTCTGTTTCAGCCTGTCTTGTTTGTTCTTGAGAACAAATCTGAGCTTAAACATCATTACATCTAAGGTATTTGGAGACAAACTTGCACTCACCCTTAGGCTTTGGAGCACCTTGCAGACTGCAGAGTGAATAGGAGGAAGGCCTTAGCTTGTGCTGCCTGTTAGCTTGGACTTGAGCTTGCATCCACCAGTGATGCGGGAGCGCAGTCATCCTGGCCTGGCTAGCTCCACATATGCCAGCAGTGTTAGGGCAGACAATCATCCAGGTGTTTTCCTGGAAGGACGCAATGTTGTATCACACAAAGCATTAACGGCTTTGTAAGTACCACTTAGGATCAGCAAACGAAGCATGGCATGCCCTAGCTGCTTTGAATCAAAGCCTTGTGGAGCACTGTAGACAAAGTCAGTACCTCCTAATGCTGTTGTTCCAGGGGGCTTCTGGAGTTTTTCTGTTTCACAGTCTGACCACACTGGGGCAGAGCCAAGAAAGGGAACCCAGATGGATTTTTTTTTTTTTTTTTTTTTTTTTTTTTTTTTTTTAAATTGTTTTTTTTTTTTTTTTTTTTTTTTTTTTTAAATTTTGAGTTATTGGATAAAGTGTTTTGGGTTAAACACTCAAATGACATGATATCTCATTTTGGTTTAGGATGTTTAGATGTGAGGTGTAGGCACTATTCAAAAACCTTCAGACTAGAGGATCCCTTAATATGTATGGATAAGACAACCATCCAATATGTGGGAATCCTTGTGGTTCCAATGCTTAGGAGAACCTTCAGAAAGGGCATTGGAAACCAAAGTTTTCCTCCTTCATGCCTCTTTATCCCTAACCACTGGGATACAGTGTTTAAAGGAAGGTAAGGTCCTTTTCTCTTTTGTGAATGCTACCCAAATTTCCTTGTGGCTGTATTCTAAAGAGTATTTTAAAAGTTTAAATGCTAAGATGTCAACCTTCTTGAATATTTTCTTAATCTTTCTGGTCACAAATATTAAATGGATTGCCCAAGTTCCTGGATAGTATATTTGGTTCAAGCTGCATTTTATGGATGTTAATAAGCTAATTGCTGAAATAACCCACAGAAACAAACCTATTCCCAATGAAAATATACTATGAGTACCAGAGCAAGAAAAGTGAAGTTACTCTTGCTCTAAGGAGTACTACTTACTGAATAATCTTCCTTTAGAAAAGAAGTATGTGAATTAAAGTTATTCTGTTGTAATCTGTGAAGGTGAAAAGATTTTGAAGGCGGTGAACTCTTACTGAAATTGATATTTCTACTCTTTAAGTATTTTAGCTTCAAAAACACATAGGTATATGGAAAAAATAATTAGCTGTAACTCATTAGCTCTGTTCAAGCAGCTGCAAACCTTTAAAAATTAATAATTTTCATCATGAAATGTAAAGTCTGGGTTGTAAGCTGTAGTATTCATTCAGTGCAAAATTTCAACTGAAGCTGACAGGGGGCTTGCAGGGTAGAAGTTGAGCAAGCAGCCCCAGAATTAACCCACTGCTATCAATTAAATTTGTTGTCTTTAAACCTACAAATAATACAATCTTTGGAAAAGTGTCATTATGATGTAAATATACCAAGCCTCACCCTAAATTGATTTCCTTTCTCCTTTTAATGCAGACTCCACAATGAGGAGAAATACTAACAGATCTCAGAATTTAATGAGCATTAATTAGTAGAAATTAGTAGAAATTACTCTTTTAAGGTTATAAAATACAAAAATTCCAATGGTCTCTTCAAGAGTAAAAAGATGAAGGTGCTTAAAGGCACTGCCAGATGTATTGAGATGCAAAATCCAGTGGCTTTTGTTAAAAACTAAAATACCCCCTGAAATATTTGCATTACTTTCCATGAACTAGAGTGGAAGTGCCAGAGGAAGTAGAAAAAAAATTCTGCTACATATGATTTTCCATGGGTTATGCTTGTAAGAATGAAAACTGGAAGTAGATTTCATGCTCTTTGAAATTGCTGAATCATAGTTCTTCCACTTGGCCCGGGGAGACTGAGATCAGCAGGGATTTCTTCAGACTACTGATGCAAACTCTATGCTCTAAGAATACTGCTCGATAGCAGTTTGCCCATATCAAAAGAAAGTATCTCTACTGTAATACCAGCATGAATGAATATAGACTGTAAAACTGATGATGGAGGCTTAAATGCCCTTTCTAAGGACTAACCTTGTGAAAAGAGCAGAATCAGAGAATCTTTTGAGGTAAACTGTTTATTTTGTACCCCTATACTCAAATATACCACTGAATCCCTCTCTGACTTAGGCATGGGGAAATTGGGTGCCAAGAATTGCAAGTGCTAGCAGGCAAAGCAAAGCCAGTTTTCATTGTTGCAGATCTCTCATTTTGACTTTGCAAGGAACTTTGATGTCTTGCTCTGTAGTTAGGACTATCTCATGTTGTGTTTTCCTTTGTAGATATATTTTCCTGCTTTTAATTTGAGGAATTCCGGCAACTTGGTTGAAGCTGCTGCTATCACTGGGCTGTTACAAATCTAAAAAGTCCAAATGGTTCCACAAAGCGTGTGCAGACAATCGGCTTCAAGTCTAATACAGATATATTTATTTCTGTTTGCAGAATTTCAGAATGTGGTAGCCTTGCTGATATCTCTGGAAAGGAAAATCAACATTGCTGTGTAAATATTAACCATAGTACACAAAAACCCTCAAGAGAGCTTGCTGTTGTTTAAAAATCATGCTGCTGATCTGCAGAGCTTGAGTGACTCCACTGGAGAATGGTCATACTCGTTCAGAATTCTTGTGTTGGTTCTTCCCCCTTGTTTTCTTGGCCCTGTGTAAATATAGGTTATATCTGATGGTGTAAGAAGAGACTTGGTGCAGTTATTCTTCATTTTTACGTTAGTAAGGATATCAGTAGGGTTATAGAAATATCAAGCCACAATTGAATATTCACATCTTCTGAATGAGGCTAGGAGTTGTGATGAGTTACGATCTTTCTAAGAAAGAGATATACGAAATATATGAAAATGAAATGTATGAAAAGCACAAGTCTTATGAGGAGCAGCTGAGGGAACTGGGGTTGTTTAGCCTGGAGAAAAGGAGGCGCTCTACAACTACCTGAAAGGAGGTTGTAGCGAGGTGGGGGTCGGTCTCTTCTCCCAAGTAACAAGCAATAGGACAAGAGGAAACGGCCTCAAGTTGTGCCAGGGGAGGTTTAGATTTGATATTAGGAAAAATTTCTTCACC
>NW_008794603.1:2571595-2595195 GCF_000699145.1 Aptenodytes forsteri | reverse complement strand
CAGTGTTAGGTTTACGGTTGGACTCGATGATCTTAAAGGTCTTTTCCAACCTAAACAATTCTATGAAAATCTGTTTTAAACTAGTCAATCAAAAAAGCTTTAAAATAAAGAATTTCAATATATTGTGATGCTTTCCCTTTTCTCTAAATCCAGGTGTGTGGTTGATTTACTCTTCAAGGGAAGGGTAAAATTCGGGGGGGGGGGGAAGCGTGTTTGTTTTCTTTGTGATTCACATTGAAAGCCTTAAGAAGAAATAATTGAAAAGTAGTACTGAACAAATATTTTGTTTTCTTTTTTCTACTTTTTGAGCTTTTACTATTAGTGTTTTAAGTTTTCCCGTTCAACCTTAATGACTATAAATTCAGTGGAAGATTATGTCACGTAATTGTGCTGAAGTTTCCAGAAAGTGCTGAATATTATAGAATTCCATGGGAAATTATGCTAGTTTGCAGGGTTTCACTCTTTGTTTTAAGATTCCTCCTCTGGCCCCTTTTTTAATTACAGAATTTCATGATGTGTCTACTTCCCCCTCCTCCTGGGAAGATGATTTTTGGAGGCTGGAAATCTAAGGGAATTATGACACTAAATATACTAAACTAAACTATAGTATAAACTACACTAAACTAAACCTAATTTACAGACTTGTAAACAACCTGAATAAAAAGAATTTTCTTTAAATGCCTTTTTAAATTGATCAGTCTATAGCTTAAAGATTTGTGTGTTGGTGATTGAGCATTTCTTGTTCTAGTTATATTTCCAGTGATTCCTCCAAGAAACAGAGAAAGACAAGCCCATGCATAGTTGACCTTTCTAAGAAGCAGCAGAAAAATATATTTTGTCTTTAGGGGGGAAAAGAAGCAACATTTAAACTTTGTGCATCTTGAAGAAATAAGGTAAATCTCATATTTTACTATGTTATGTAAATCCTTACCTTAAGGATTGACATATGTAATTAATTTGATTTTTTAAAAAATCTATTCCAACCAAAGTATACGTGCAGTTAGAGAATTATATGTAGATAAGTTGATGTATAGATAATACGTTACCGTGACAAACAGGCCAAGTTGCTTCTGATATGGAGAATTACCTTATTTGTCTGGATGAATTTGGCAGTGTTATATGGTTACAAGTTGAAACCAAAACATTGCTTTAAGTGGAGAAGAATGGAATCAGCAGTATGAGTGTGCTAATCTTTTTCTTCCTTTCTTTTTTGCTTGACTTTTGAGGATTGTGTAGACTTTGGGATAGAACTGTAAATTTATTTACAAGTGACTATTAGATTGTAAAATACACATTAATCTTTCAAAAGGGGAATGAACTCCCTCATGTATTGTCATATATTCTTACTCTTGCGTATCTGTAATTTCAGTCTTTGTGATCAGATGATGACGTTCAATGTAGCTTCTGACCAACTGATATTGTCAATTACTTTCAGAACAAATTTTAAAAGGTCCCTTTGTTGTTAATGAATGGTCACTCTTGGGTGAAGACAGATGACATTTAGACTTCGATATTTTTGGTTTAGTGCAAGGGTCAGTTTTATAGCATTGTTAAATAACACTGAAGAATATGCATGAAGAAGCATTGAGAAATGACACACTTTATCAATGAATGTTCACTATTTTCTACTTGGTTTGGTCATGGAATGTTCACTGTACAAAGCCTCGTGGTCATGAATTTTATTTGCCTTGTAACTTGCATAGTTAACCTGTACAGAATTAATATCAAACTGACTTTGAGCCACAGGAACAGTACTGTGTGTGTATGTATGTGTATTGTTGTGGCTGTAATTTCAACTGCACTTACCATTTGTTTGCAGTAATAATGGAAGCTCATTCATGAAACTGGTCCATCTAAGTCAGATTTTTACACTTCAGCTGGTTTTGATTCTGCAATGCAGAATGTTGTCATGAAGAAACATAGCTCACAGGAAAGTACAATGCTAAGTATCTCTAGTTGCAGTTTGACATTTTTATTTGACCGAAATTAATAGCTCTCTGTCAGAATAGTTCCCCTTCCATTGCTTCTGCTGCTCTTCCTTCCCTCCTTGTTGCATTGTGCCATCCTTCGAATTTGTACGGATAAACTGGTTCAACTCACTAGAACAGCAGAAAAATAACTCCACAATACACAAATTAACAGACTTTGCTGGTCTGCTGTTCACTGTGTTGCTACTTGCTGTGGGACCAGACAAATGTCAAAGGTGTGACAAAGTAGATGGAATTTTGTGTGTAGGAAATTTTGGTAAGTAAGGTAGAGCCGGGTTTCAGGGAGAGGGTTTGTGGGGAGTCTGGTTGAATATGACCTTCCCCTTCTGGCATTATTCAGCGATTGATTCAGTTCACTGAAACACTTTTTTTTTTTTTTTTTTTTTTTTTTTTTTTTTTTTTTTTTTTTTTTTTTTTAGGTTTTTAAGACATCAAAGTTTTTTACTATGTTGTATATCTTGTTGCATCTTAAATGTCAAGTTTATCCCAGGATGATGTGAATACTTGGTACATGCTGCCTGTCATAGTTGGTCATCAGGAACTAAACCACCATTGCTGAAACAGCTGATTTGGGTTGACAAGTGTTAATACAGAGACTCTTAAAGGGGTTGTATAGGGATCTATACATAAACCACCATCTCTAAATATAAGAAAAGAGTGATCTTTTTAGGCTTAATTTCTAAAAAACAAAGAACACCTCAAAAACTTACCTTACATTTCGGTCAATAGGATTGTTATATTTTGAAAAGCACAAAGCAAAGAATAGGTGATCTATGTGACAGCATTACAGATTCATCAAGGGAATAATATTTTGTTTTCTTTCTCTTAGCTGCTAAATGATATGAGGCACATGAAATCTCTCTTAAAATGAAAGATGAACTGTGGAATTTCTGTCTAATTACATTTTTAGTGAGATGTGGCCTCTCTCCTCAGAAAGCAATACATATTTTTTAATGTGTTTTTAGCTTGCATCCGCAATGTTGGTTTTCTCAAAACATCTGTTTGTTTCTCAACAGATATAAAAAATACATAAAAAATAAAAATGAGTGAACCAGACCATGGAACATTCTTTACAACTCACAGGATTAATGATGTAGGTATGTATGCTATCATGTTCAAATTTAATTGTTTTATCACAATCTACAATAAAAGTACTTATGAACTACTCTGTGCAATTAATAGCTGCATATGGAAGCTGCTACAGCATTCTGATCATAGAATCGGAATGGTTTGGGTTGGAAAGCACCTTCAAAGACCATCTAGTTCTAAGCCCCCTGCCATGGGCAGGGACACCTTTCACTAGGTCAGATTGCTCAAAGCCCCATCCAACCTGGCCTTGAACACTTCAGGGATGGGGCATCCACAGCTTCTCTGGGCAACCTGTTCCAGTGTCTCACCACCCTCATAGTGAAGAATTTCTTCCTTATATCCAATCTAAATCTGCCCTCTTTCAGTTTAAAACCGTTTCCCCTTGTCCTGTCACTACAGGCCCTGGTAAAAAGTCTTCCTGTGTCTTTCTTATAAGCCCCCTTTATATATTGAAAGGCTGCAATAAGGTCTCCCTGGAGCCTTCTCTTCTCCAGGCTGAACAAGCCCAACTCTCTCAGCCTTTCTTCACAGGAGAGGTGCTCCAGCCCTCTGACCATTTCCATGTCCTCCTCTGGACCTGCTCTGACAGGTCCGTGTCTGTCTTGTACTGGGGACCCCAGAGCTAGACACAGTACTCCAGGTGGGGTCTGACAAGAGCAGAGTAGAGAGGGAGAATCGCCTCCCTTGACCTGCTGGCCACACTTCTTTTCATGCAGCCCAGGATATGACTGGCTTTCTGGGCTGCAAGCACAGATTGCCGACTCGTGTCCAATTTTTCATCTACCAGGATTCCCAAGTTGTCCTCTGCAGGGCTGTCCTCAATCCATTCAACACCCAGTCTGTACTGATATTGGGGACTGCCCTGGTGGTTGACTTGAAAAAATCTTTCCACAATGAGGCATCATCTGGGGTCATGTTGTCAAACTTTCCGTAGGCATGTGACAAATGAAAATCCTTAGGGGAGACTTGAAGGAGGATCAAGAGATAGCTTTGCAGGATTTACCTTAACATTTTATATGGGACCCTTCTGCAAAACCATATGTCAGACATAATTGCTTCCAGCCACTATGTTTTTAATAGTGAATGGAAAAAAAATCTTTCTACTAATACCTAATGGCAAGTTTCACTACTAAAGGAACCTAAAAAAGAGATTGGCAAGAAAAGGCCCATTCCTTATCCCTATAAGCTTCCTATCTTACGTAAAGTAACTGAGGATCTGGGCGCTAAAGCTTTACGGTACTGGGGTAAAAGTTCAAGTATTTTCATTTACCATAATAATTGTATCTCAGGCTTTAGCAAGTATTTGTTATAGAAAATTGTGAAAAGGCATTTTAAAATCTAAAAGTTTAATAATTTATATTTTTACTCGTGTATATATTTGTGGGTGTATACATACATATAATCATATATAAAATTTATTTTCTTTGTAAAATATGATACATATCCAATACATTACCTATTAAATACAAAGTTTGCAACCTATATGCCAAGACCCTGATTTTGGAATTAATCTCACATAGATAGACCCTACTGACTTCAGAAAATTCAATAAAGATTAGTAGCAGAGATTCATAAGGTTCAGATATACAGGATAAAGGAAAAAGCATATTGAAAGCAAAGATAAAATTAAATTATTCAGGGTTAGTGGTTTGGAAACTGAACCTGTCTTTCACTCCTCATTCTTTTCTTAGATGTGAGGGACATTATTAAGTTGGTGAAGATGAGTTACCTGAGGAAGTACCTCAGGTGCCTACTTTCTCTTACATTAGTTCTATGTGTAGCTATGTATATTTATTTGTTTTATATAAAACTTTAAGAGTGTAGAAAATAACAGATTATGTTGCTAAATTAAACTTGGGACTTTCAGAGACAACTCTAAGGCTTCCAAACATTGCCACAAGTGGTTTTTTTTTTTGTTGTTGTTTAGAAACCCAACATAGTAACAACTTTTTTTTAATCTAGGTACCACCAAGTTTAACCTTTTTAAGTAAATGGATTCTCTCTGCTTATTCACTGTTCTCTGATACATTTTTTTTTTCTGTGGTTAGAACAGATTAAGACAACCCAGCCAAAGAAAAACAGTGCTTCTCCTTGTTGTATTATAGTATTCCTTGTTCTCTCCATCTATTCATTCAGTGGGATGGTTCGTTCTCCCTTCCTAGTTGTTTTCTGCACTGTATTTGTTATTGCTTCCTGTACATCAGTACACACTTTTACATTTCTAATCCTGGTTTTTCCATGCTTTTTGTTGTCAACCCTCTTCTCTCATTTTATATTGTGAGAAAGAAAAGGTGCAAAAAAGATTACATGGATTTGTTTTTTGGTCAAGTGTCTTATCCTTACTACAGTGTATTGAGGAATAAAGCTGGCATAGAGAAAGCAGGGTTTCAAAAGCCAGTGATGAGTGAGAGCTGTGAAACAGGGACAACAAACTGTAATTTATTGAGTAGTTTAAGGAGATGACAATGCTGATATAGGCCAAAGAAAACTGGTCAGGATATCACAATTTTGAGTGCCATACCCAGATAGGGTTCCTACCCCTGGATATCTGTACCACAATTCAGAACAAGTGGTGTGAGATCCGTGCTAGTGAAATGATTTAAGAATAACTTCCGATTCCTGATCGGAAGGAGGAGTGGCAAGGCTAACAGCTGACTGAAGCATGAGGACTTTGTCAATGCATGCATTGACATGCGTGTATGGTGCATGTAGAACGTTTCCAAAACCACTGACATTAGGTACTTAGAGGTCTCTGCAGCAGCTGCAACAGGTGCTGCAGGGATTCCTGATCGGAAGGAGGAGTGGCAAGGCAATCTAAATCTAAGAGATTTAGATCTTTATCTCCTCAGGAAGATGACAGTGTCCCACCTTTGTTCTGACGCTTACCTAGTATGCTATCCTGGAATTAATTGAGGATCTCTGATGCTGGAACTTCACACTACCATGCTTTTCAAAGGTATGGTGCTTGTGAATCTCATGACCAAGGAATTGTACTTAATGACTTCTAGCAGTAGTTAATGTCATTTAGTAGTACTAGTCACAGTTACTGATTCGTTTCTAAAGAATATGACAGGATGCATCTGCTAACTTATCTCCCAGGTGCTCCCAGGCATTTGCCTGCAGGGAGCCTGATTTAGAAATGTTACGGAATTGCTCTGAAGCTCCTGCCATACCCTGCTGCTTATGTGTGTGGACACTGATGTTACTGCCTGAAATGACTCCTAGCAGACTAGAAGTGATTGTAAGCCTTTGGGAGCAGTGATGAAGGAGTAATAGGCTTAGGAGGAAGAACTGAATGAGTGGCTTTTCAGAGGGTTTGGCGACTGAACTTTTGCTTTTTTGAACATGTAATGATGTTACAGAATCTCTGCTGGACAATGCTGTAAGCAATCTCAGAAAGAAGGGGGAAAAAAAAAATCTTCACGTAAAATCTTCCTAACTTAGGGATGAGAACTTTAAATTTGGATTGATCATAAAAGCCCACAGATGAACAAAGCTACCTAAAGGCCTAAAAAATGGGAGAAAGGAGATTATTCATACTAAGCTCATAGGAGGGATAAAATGGAAGAAATTAGTGGATCAAACTACTGAACATTTTTTGTGTAAGGTATATAGAGAATAAAAAAGTAGTCATAATACAAGATCAAAGCTATAACCTGGTTGGCATAACACTGATTTGGTAGAATCCTTCGCATGTTGAGAAGATTAGTGGAGAGGAAAGCAGGATTGACAAGCAGGAGGAAAGGAGAAAGCCTTCCTCTATGTAGGTGGTGTACCCTCTCAAGTTCAGAGAGTGGAAACAGCAAAGGGATTGCCTGTGGAAACTGTAGATGATGATTAGAGGGGAAGAAAGATGCAGTTCTGTTTTTATGGGAGTCTGGCGCAGACCAATAGACCAGGAAAATCTGTTGATTAATATTAGGCAGCTGTGTATCTGAGGTTACCTTGAGCATGCTTCTCTTTTTCTGCTCACAAATCTTTTTCAGACAGGATTTGCAGCCTTGGTTTTCTGGATTAGTTCTGATATGGCTGCTGGTCTTCTCAGTCCTTGCCTCACCCAGTTTTAAGTGTATACATAATATGCTTTGGATTAAAGTGACCATGAAATGGTGGAAGTTGTCATTCTTAAGAAGTTGGTGAAGGGGAAGAGAAATAAAGGTAATGTATTTTAGGAACATGAACATAAGCTCAAAGTAGGACTCCATGGTAAACTTGAGGTAACTGTTGTTTGGCGAATATGGCAATCCCTCAGTGAAACTGCTTAAAGGGATCATTGTAAGTTATCTTCACTGTGTGGTGAAAGACCAGCTTAGTTAAATCTTTATTGACTTCAAATGCTTTTTCAGCAAAACTCTTTCCTCTGGGTTTTGTTAGACAACAGTCTTTCAATACTGTCACGGTCTTTCAAATACTGATGATAGGACTGCAGAAAGTGGACATTATAATCCATCCTGCATGCAGCAGAAACCAAGTACGATGTTTTCCTTGCAATTTAGTGCCTTTCTCTTTATTAAGGAAGTACGTTGTTTTCCCAGGGGCCTAGAGAAGTTTAATAGAGAAATTATGCTGTTCTTATGGCTGGAGATTCAATGGAAAATGTAATTGCAACTCATTCTGTTTACATATAATCAGTAGTTTATACACCTTTTAGAAAAAAATTACTCCTATTGCTCAATCCATAGATTACAATAAATATTGAGGTAGTTTTCCAATTTGTGAAATAAGAATACATATATTGAAACTTATGTATTTCTGTATTAGAACTTCCTAAAATTCCAGTAAACCCAGTTTAAAATGAATTATTCTTGAAGTTCACATATAAAAAAACCTTTTAAAATAAACTCTTTGTAAACAGACAAATGGTTAATGTTTCTTATATAATTTCTACTAGCTTATGTTTGTTTCAAATTCTTATTCACCAACTAACAATCTCCTTGTTATGGAAACTTTTAATGTTTAAAATATACTGTTTCTAATCTCTGTCTATAATGCTTTCATTTTATGACTCACGCTTAAAATATTTCTCCAGAATTTGAAATGACTGTGTTTCATGTGATAACTAGAAAATCTGGTTGTTCCTATGAGAAATGGTCTTTGCAGCCAGAAGTATAAACCTGTTGGCTACAAACATCTGTATGAACTTGCTGCAGTAGAAAAAATGGCATCTGCAAAAATTCAATTAAAGGTATGATTTTTATATTATTTGTAATGTGAATGATTTTAAAATTCAGTGATCATGTTTCTTTTCACTGCCCCAAGGAATCTGAGAATGAATAGGGATAACAGATTGCTGTAACAGTATTCAGCAAAAGGGGGCAAAAGATGAGAGTTTATCACAGTGTTATTGTGAGTTGGATACGTTAATGTCAAAGTGTGGAATTTCTTTGAATCAGAGATGCAAAATATGTATGGATTCTGCCTCCCAAAAAGACAGGAAAAGTTTGTATTTGAGTGCTTTGAGGAAATTCATCCGGACTCATTACATAAACTACTCAAAATACTGGGGGTAATGAAGAACTTACAGGGATAAATGGGAAGGGGAGGTTGATCCAGAAAGGAAGAAAACAAAACAAAAAGATATGAAGTGAGGATTTCCAAAAGTCAAGCTGAGGTAGATATTGAAAAGAAAATTAAAAGGGTTTTATATCCATAAAATGTAAATGTAGAGCTAGACAGTTAGAAAGGTATAAATAGCTGCAGAATTGCCCAAATGGTAAATAAGAAGGTAGTCTATTTAATACTTGTAAAGTTTTATGAAAACTTTACCTCTACTTTTATTAAGAATGGTGATTTATAATGTGTGGACAAAGCAGGGTCACTAGCAGAACTGAAGAAGAAGCAAAAGTCGGGGCTGTCAAACTGGAAAGAAGACTAAGTACCAGATTTTCTCCATCCACTAATGCAATTTCACGTACTCTTTTTTTCTGTAAGTCTGATCTTAGAGACATTTAATAAATCCATGCAACAGTGGATGGTACCATATAAGTTGAAAATAGCAAAGCAATTTTCTATATTAAGAAAGGAGATACAATTTTGGAAGCATTTTTGGCAATGATACACCCAAAGTCTTCAATGATGTGCAAGGTAATTAGAGTACAAGGTGAAGAGAAGAATTTGTAAACCCAAGAAAGAACACGGAAAGTGGGGACCAGTCTCTAAATATGGGGGAGGACAGGGTGAACACTGGTAGCTCTCCAGCCAGCCTCATTTCATCCTTTACATTAGGTATATACCAAACTTCATGAGAGAGTTTTACCTTTGTAGAAGGACCAAATATTAGAGAAAATGTAAAGGGAGAACTGGAAAGATTAAGGTATAGCTCAGACGTAGTTTACTCTACAATACTGCATACCTTCATCATTATAGTACACCCCCCCACCATCCCCCTGGAATAATAAAGGAAAAAGCCCTCATAAGAAAACCCAAAGGAGTTAAAATTTTCAAGTATTTTGAGTAATGGTATTGATTATACTTACTGATGTTAATACAAGTCTATGTCACAGGTAAATGAAATTTGACAACTTGATACTAGAACTAACTGCAGATAAACCACTCATGTATGAATCTGTTCCAATTTGCTTAGCTTTAGACTACCTTTAGGCAAGCAAATGCAAGAATGCAGATTGGCTTTTGTTCTTTTCTTTTGCCAGAAACCTAAGCAGGACTTCAGAGCATCATTGTATTCTCTTTCTTATTCCTGTCCTTCAAAAAATTTCCCCATCTTTATTTTAACATAATACTAAAATCAATAATGTATATCACTGCTTTGAAAAGAGACTTTGTAAAAATGAAATTCTATTCTTACAAAGCTTTATTGGTTTTACACTTGCAGGAATGAAAATATACTTTTTCCACAACATCAAGGAAGATTTTACTTTAAACACACAGGATGCTAGCCTGCCAGTCATGATGTCTCTTCTTTGGGTCACATTCCAAAGCAGAGCTGTTGTATGAGATCTATTTAATGTCATGTCAACTCTCAGGTGCCTTCTTTATCTGGAACGCAGTTTACCTTTGCCATTGATGTAGCCAGCAGATTTGTATTTAGCCTGGTTTACTAGCTTAGGTTCAGTGCTGCACAAACACAGCTCTTCTGCCTCCAGAGGTACATCTCTTTGAGAAACAGTTTAGCTTTCACATGACATGGCAACTAAACTCTTAGGTCCTGTTGGACCTCAGTGTGGAGCCGTTCATGTGCCTTTGTGGCACGCTTCTGGACCTTTTTTTCAGCACTTCTGGACCTGGGCTGGCTGCTGATACTTGGTTGCATTGCAGGTTCCAGTAAGATTGACCAGCTGCTGTGTGACAGCATGCAATTAGCAATCAGACTAGGTAGCGTGAGTTCTGAGATCTACAGTATTGGGCAAATCATAGAGTTGCTAGAACCAGTCTGGTTGAATTGAGGTAGCTTTTAAAAGATGATGTGCTTGAGTGTCTTTGTATCTTGCTTCCCAGTGTGTCCTCTATGAATATGTATCACCTGGCTTGTCAGTCTTGGTTACATACAACATTGGAGAGCTGATGAATTTTTTTTTTTTGTGCCATTCTGAGGGAGTGGTTTTGATTGCTTCCAACATTACCTACAAACCAACAGGGAAAACATGGAATATTTTTGTGAACAAGCTCCTTAAACAGCAAACCCAAATGTATGAGAAGACTGCGGCTCATCTTAGTTCTCATCCAGCTGTACACTAAATAGTTTGTTCCTGATTTTGCAGTGGGCAGCAAATAACGTATTTTAATCTCAACACGTTTGTCTTGAGAAAAGAAATTCTTTGAAACCTATTGATGAGTTTAGGTCTTTTCCATACAGCTTATCATCATGCTGTGGCTGTTAAGCCACAACAGAATTTGTAGTGTTGCACTTCTTGTTTTTAATGGGACAGACAAGATGTGGATGTTCTTTTACACTGGATTGTGCAGAAGTACTTGTATATTGCAACAAGTTGGGGCAGGGTTGGAGGGTGGAGGTGGTTACGAATAAGCAGGTTTTGGTTTTAGCTGTGGATGTCCAGAAACATTCTTTGGATTTCTGTTTTTAAGAGCTTCTCTTTACAAAATTGTGCTTTCTTTGAAGGAGAGTCTGTGTCAAACTGCCAGAAATGCAGATGTCCAAGAAGTCTCCAACCTCTCTGGAGCATGTGTTACTGGCTCTGTATGTTTTCCTTTCAAGTTGTGTGGATATAGTGTAAAATGTTGATCCAGAAACACTGTAGAGTGATAACTCCTTGTGAGAGTGAAACTGCTTTCAGTGTATAACTGTTTCACTGATGAGTGTTACATGATTTTAAAAAAAAAAAAAAAATCAAATTCACAGAAAGAAGTAATTTCTGAAGAAATTGACACTGATACACATTCAGCTGAAATAGTTCCTTTAGGCTGAGAAACAAAATAGAAGAGGAAAAAAATTATCAATATGAAACAGACCCCTTCAGCAGTAATGTTATTTGAATGCTTTTTCAGAAAACTGCAAATCCAGCATAAGGATAATACAGTTTTGTATGATTAATCTGTGCTAACATGGCAATTTATTGTCTCTCCAGTCCTTGGCCATTCCTCTGAACAGTTGCAATTTTGTGGATGGCCTTTGGAATGAAAGGCTATGCTGAAGAGTATAGAAACTATGCAAAATGCAGTGACTAAAGTTTTCTTGTGTAGATGACTAAGCGACCTGATCATCTGATGTCTTTGGCATGTATAAAATACAATTCAGAGTCTTCATTCAGACAGGATTGCAGAGGTCAAAGGGAAATTTGCTGAAGAAATATGGGATTATGATAAAGTTCTTTAAAAAAAAAAATATCCTTTATATTCATGTCTAAAACATATTTAGAAGTTATTTGAACAGAAGTTACTAAATGAAATATATTGGTTAGCAACATAACCATATACTTTTTTTTGTTCTGATGCTGTTTCTTAAATCTTAGTAAATTGAATATATACAGTACCAACAAGCATAATTTACTAGTTCACACTACTATCCTGAAGGCCTTGCAAGAAAAAAGGGGGTTGCTCATGCTCCCCTCTTTGTGTTTAAAATAGAAAAGGGTGACAGTGAATGAGAGAAAAATACATACATTCTTTATAGTTTTGCTTCCTTTAATGCATGTAAGTATAATGTGTCAAAAGCTCTGGCAGATATTCATGGATTGGCAGTACAAAATTCTACTGAATTCATTCAAGCTTGAAACTAATTTTTCATCATCTGTCTTTTGGTATTTCACCTTTTCAAGTGTTTTCCAACTGAGTAGGTAGTAAAATATATATGCTGAAAGCTCCACAGAGAATAGAATGTGTTCCCACCTACGACTTTTTTGTTGCTGATTCAGGGTATCCAAATCTTGAAGTGCTGGGTTACTCCTCCACTGAGGTAGAACCAAAGAAGCAAATGGTAAATCATTTGTTGACCATTTAAGAAAGAAAATACAGCACATACAGAAAATGTTGCCAATATTGCAGCAGTTATACATAAATGTCATTGCTGTTGCTATAAAATAATTTCAAGAGCATATTAAGCTTTACATACAGATCTACTTCAACTTTTGTTTCACTTTAGTTTTAGAATTGATTTGAAGATGTATGTATTTTCAAATTACTTTATAGTATTCTGTTTGCTGAAGTCTGGTTTTCAGCACCTAATGGTAACAAGAGGAAGCTATAAGTAACTTTTTAAACGTGAAAATATGTAAGCAATAAAAATAAGGAGACATTATCTTTGACTCAAAAGCATTGTAACATACTGATTGAAAGCATAAAACAGGTGTTTTCACTCTCTTATAGTACAGTCACATATGCAGCTTCCTAGAAACACCTCGTTTCTCATTCACAGTCAGATAATCTCTCCATAGCACCTATTGCAATTTTTAACCTGAATAATGTCACTAGAGCATGTTTGCTGCAAAAGCACAATGGATTAACCACATTCTAGTAGTGGTTCTTCCTTACGTGACTATCTAGAAACCTGGTATATTCAACCAGATATATTAAACACAGATTCATTTGAGAGGTGTAAATGTTACTAGTTTCAAAATTTTAGGTATTTTGTTTTAAAGTAAGGTTTTAGCTTTGTTGGTGGGTGAATGAGAGGCTGTGATTCGAGAAGTGATGGGATTCTTGCTTACCTGTGCATGAGTGCTGCAAAGAAAGGTTCTACAACTTTCCTCTTTGAGAAGCCTGCTGGTATCACCTGCCTGGTGGAGGGGACGGAGAACACGCCTGTAGGGGGTTTTGCTCTTTGTATTCTTATGCATGTGAACGCAGAGGGGGTAATGTGTGGTTTTGTCCAGCTTTCACCAGGCAGGAAAGTTGACTAAGCATTTTAAACAGAGGAGATTACTTCCACCTGAGCCAAGTGGAAAACCAGCATTTTTGACTCAGAACATCATTTCTTTCCTGAACTAGATGTGGAGTGAGATCTTTATTCATTTCTCCCTGTTATGAACTAGGACAAGAGTTTCCAAATTTTTTTTCTTGTCTTGTTACCATTCTGCAGTAGAATAATGTATCTGCATGAAGGAAGGTCTGGGGAGGAAAAAAAAAAGGTGGGTGTGTGTGAATTGTGGGAGCCTCTGGAATCAGAAGGGGTTTTGCAACTAGAAGTTGGCTGGGGCAGGGATGAAGTCAGGTGTTATGGAGGAAGGCGGTGGCAAGGTGGCAAAAAGAGAAGGAGCAGGAAAGGAGCCAGTTCTGAACTGAAATGCTGCTTTGTCCTGAGTATCCACTGAGAGGCCAGAAGACAGTCATGATGGCAGGAGGATCAGAGAAAACTGACTTGTCTCAGGGGCTTCTGGCAGCCACAGACGACTTCTGATCCTTTTTCCTTCACTGTTGGTTGGTCAGAGTCATCTGGCTACCACTTCAACAGCCTTTCCCTGACGGCTTTTCCTCTAGTTTAAGCAGTAACTCCAGCTATCTCAAAAGCATGTATTTCTATTTTATTTGAAGTTGGAAGCAATATTTTTGTGAAGCCCTCAGACAGTTTCAGAGCCTCTTTAATTGGACAGATTTTGAAAAAGCACTTTTTTTTTGTAATCAATTTTTGAAATTCTTTTTCTTGAAAGATACACTTTCACTCTTTCTTCTTCCCACCTATAAGAATGTGTATTTTTCTTTCTCCTGCTCATCTTCCCCCCGTTCACCTCCTGGGAAATAGGGATGGGAAAGAAAAGGAGAAAAAGGTAAAGAAGAAAATGGACTGCCTTTTTTTTTTTTCTTTCACTTTCTCCTCTCATTTAATTGTGATTCGAAATGGAATAAATTTTTTTCATGAAAACTGGTTACATTTGAACCCGTTGTTCTTTAGAAAAACACAGTTTTGAAAAAAGCTTTTAGGTTCACCATTCTGTAGTTAAAAGTTTCCATATGAAGGCATTTGATAAAGCTATTGAACAGATTCAAAATACTTACAAGCTTTAATTTTTCCTGCAGATTAAAAAAATAGAGCAAGTTTCAAAAATTAACAAAGAGCAAATGCTGCTGAAACAGCATCGGCAAGTGTGGTGGCAAGAGCATGAAAGACTGAGTGAGAACAGGTAAGAGCTGAGGAATCTTAATTAGCCATTGTTAAAGAAATATTTCAGTAGACAGAGATTCTGGTGTGGCATACTTGATTCAAGGGACATTCAGAGGAAAAGATTAAAATACCTGGACTGAAGATAATTTTTTGTGCAGGACATGAGAGTTTGTGATCTACATTGAAAGGGGTCTGTAGACATGAAGAGAACACATAAAGGGAGGGCAGAATAGAGTGGATGTTGTTCTGCATGTACCTCTCAATGATGATCTCATAGCTGTTTAGTTTGACCTATCAACATGTATTGAAGAGCATACTGAAGAGCATGTATTTCATAGAATCATAGAATGGTTTGGGTTGGAAGGGACCTTTAAAGGTCATGTAGTCCAACCCCCCTGCCGCGGGCAGGGACATCTTCAACTAGATCAGGTCGCTCAGAGCCCCGTCCGACCTGACCTTGAATGTTTCCAGGGATGGGGCATCCACCACGTCTCTGGGCAACCTGTTCCAGTGTTTCACCACCCTCAGCGTAAACGATTTCTTCCTTATATCTAGTCTAAATCTACTCCCCTTTAGTTTAAAGCCATTTGTCAGAGTATCAGAAGTTTTCAGATATTTTTTAATTCCTTCAGAGTTTGTCTCTAGATGTGCATATTGAGTTCACACTTATAACAGGGAACATTAATATTGTTGTTGTCCATTAGCTTGCATATTGTATATACAGCAGATCAATGAGAGCACTTTTTGCTCAGAGGAGGGTGGCTTCTATACCACCTTCATGTCCAAGTTCTGCACTTCATACCTTCCCAGGCAAAGAATCCCCCTTTTTTACTTAATTGTTAGAGTGTTTGAGGTTTATCATTCTTAACTTAATGAATAAGAAATTAAAGCTTCTGTAAAACTCATATTCATACCTTCCAGGCAAAAAGCAGAAGCAGAAATAAAGACTTTTCTTAATGAAGAAAGCCATAAGCACAACTTTTTTTTGGATATGAGGGGCTTGGGTAAGAATTTTTTATTCATTTCTTGATTATTTATTATAGTCAAAATTATCTTGATTATTTCTTTGAGTTTTTAAATCACTGTCTTGACAGGTTTAGATTTAGAAAGCACAGCGCTGTGTAATATTTTGTGTGTTTGAGAAAGCTTTATGATTCATTTGGATATAGAGCATAAATTATCAAAGGAGCGGAATACATACCAAACAAATACTGTAGTTCCTATCTGGCAACTAAAAGAGAATTTGAAATTCAGGCTATCTGAAATGCAGTGTTACCTCTCAGAAGACTCTTGTCTGAAATCTAAGCTCAATCCAGCTGAGATGTTACAGCAGGTTGGTATTTTAACTTAATTATTACAATTTATTATCACCGTATTTTTAGCATTTTCATTTTTTTTATGTAATACTTCGAGAATATAATTCGCATTCAGAGTATCCAGTAACCTCTGTACTTGCCGTAGTGTAAATCTGCTTCACTAAAATCTGTAAAAGCCTAGCAGTGTAGAACTGGAAATCAGGCTCTTTGTTTCTAAATAAAAGCTTTCTTATTATAACAAGATAAAGAAGTAACAGTAACATATTTCATGAAATAGATCAAATTTGTGAAGAAGCAACAGAAGGCAATTTTGGAATTCCTTATCCTTGAAAGTCTAGCTTTGGAAAGAGAGCTTGAAGACTATAAAACAAAAGTAAGCTTTTCCTTGTACATTTAATTAGCGATTTTTTGAGAGAGAAAATATAATGCAGAGTAGTCTGCTGAGTAGCATTTTTTCATCATGGGCATTAGCACATTCTTTTGAAGAGGAAAATGGACTTTTCCTTGAAGTTCCTTCAGCACTACTGTCTTTGGAATGCCCCTACCCTGATTTGAAGACCTTAGTTACCAATGAATACCAAAAGCTTGCAAGTGGGTACTGGTCTAAGCTTCAAGAGATTGATCAACAGTTAAAAGTTTTATATAGGTAATGACAGCTGTTTCTGGATTTCTTTTGTTGGGTGTAAAATAAATATAATATATTTTGTAATCTATAGATCCTGTAGTTGGCTTTACCATTAGAGTTGGTTCTATTTTACGCAGGGCATAGAACAGTTGATGTACTGCCCAGCTCTCTGGGGTTAAATAGTCAGTAACTGTTTGCACAGCTGAGAGAATTGAGGCAGTCCTTTCAAAAGCTCTCATCTGAAATAATAAGCAAAATGTTTTGTGGATTAAAGAACCAACAATCTGGTGTGCATCAAACGTCTTCACATGCTTTTGTATGAATAGAAATGATTCTTTCTGTATGGTGATTACACTATCAAATTTATGCCAGAAAAGTACAGTCTTTCTGAGAGAGATCTAGAATGTATTTATCTGTAAAGCAGATAAATAGGTCCAATCTTTTCACAAATTTTGGATCACTGCAGTAATTCCCATCACAAAGAAATGTAAAAAAAGTATGTAGCTCTGATTCAGAATAACTGAAAGGAGGAGAGATTTTTCTGTAAACAAAGTTTATAGAAAGAACATAAATATTCACAATGATCTAGAAATGTAACGTACCTATATATTAATAATATAAAGCTTAGCTTTTCTACTGAGGCTAACTTGAGTCCAGGAGATACGGAGTTGCAGATATTGGACCAGCCTTGACTTCTTTTTGCCATCTACTGATATTCCTCTGGCTTAGAATGGCATCAGGTTTCAAGAAGACTGAGAATAGGAAGGTCCGTGGAATTGTTTGAAGCCTGGGCAGAAGAAAGTGGAGAGAGCAGGAAAGTCCCTAAGTTTCTTTGGTAAAACAATCACACGTTGCTTCTAAATCTCCTTCTTTTTCTATATACACCTACAGTGCAGCACTTAAATCTTCTGCCACTGCTGCTGAATTAGTTTGGGGGTGCTGAAACAGGTTTAAGATGTTGGATCCCATAGAAAGTGATGTTATAGTCTACTTATCTTTTGTATAATTTGTACAGGTATTCTGTAGGTGGTTCTTCTGTTACCTGAAACCTGTATATCGTTACTGTAATGTCCTAGCTATTATAATATGATACTTATTAAAAATTTTTCTGATCTTTCCTATATTTATACCATTTATTAAGCAGCAAGTGGCAAATTTACAGCAGTTCCTTTGCTACAGTTGCTCTTATGGAAGAAGTTTTAACAACCTTTATGAGAAAATCTGTGACAAATACTGAATTATTAAATATGTACAAAGTCTTTCTAGTGGTTTTAATTAAAATTGTGTTAAAGTTTATGATCAACACAATTTTGGTGAAAATTAATAAATTTAAATCCCTTGATCCGCACAGCATGTGTGCTACTGAATAATAGACAAACATCAATGTAGACAACAGAATCTATGAAAATGGTTGAAAAAATCTACCATGGTATTTTCATTGATCACGTCAGGTTTGAATTTAGGTCTTGAGCTAGCTAATTTTGCACTGATAATCAAGTATCATCAAGACCATCTTGGTCTTTTTTTTGTTTGCCTTCTGGCCTCCAAATCTTTAATGTATTGCTCATTTACGTTTCTATGATTTTATCCACAACAATGTTAAAAATGTGTTTTCAATAAAAAAAGCAAGACTTTGTTCTTGTAGAATTGCTTACTTCCAAGATCCGGGTTTTATAAAAGACACAACATTCTTTGTCGCTTCTTGCATTTATATTGGCTAATTTGCATGAAAATATTTTACGAGTTGCAAAGATACAGCCTTGTGATTTAAGTATTCTATAATTCATCAAGCTAACTTTGATCCAACTAACACAGAAAATACTGTCAAAAATTGAGTGACAGATTTTTGACCTTGATATGTATCCATGTAGTCTACTGATTAATGCAGCCTTAATGAAGCCTTTGCAATTAACTGTCATTGCTCTATACTCAGATACCAAGCATTCCCCTGCAATATATTTTTTTTTCTCATTTTTGTAATTTGAGAAGTTACTCAGTAGAACAATAGGACTATATGAGAACATGATAACTTAGTTCATCTGAGGATTACTTCTTTGTCGTTCTTCCTCTCCCATCATATGCTTGAATGTACAGTAAAGAAACCTTAAGTTAATACTAGTCTTCCAGCGTTACACATCTCATTGTTTAACTGTTCAGACTGTCTGGAACAGAAAATTTGGAAAATGTGTGTAGAATTTCCAAAGAAGAAAAATCAGAATAAGATAATATTCTGGTCTGCTATATTCTTTGTGTGCTTTTCAGTCCTACTAGAATGCACATTACAGTGTTTATTGCTTTTAGAAACTGAAGAAGAATTTGGTTTTTTCAAGCATAATATAGGATTATAATGTTTTATAATCTAAATTCACTACTTTTACTGCTGCTAAAACACAAATTTTTGTGTTTGGGAAATACTCAAGTCCTGAGTTATCCTACAAATTGTGGACTTGGAACTGATGTGTTTGTTACAGCTGATGATTCTCTAAGCACTATTATATTTTTGCCACAATTTCCAAGGATGTCTGAATTATTTAAATAACTGAAGGATGAATGGAGTATTGCATATTCAGCACTGTATCCTCTGCAGCATCCTTTCAAATGAATGGGATATTAGGATTAAGTCAAGTAAATTTAGTTCCTCTTTTCAGGCCTATTACCAGGATGTTTCTGGTACAGCAGTCGGCAATGACATAATTAATAGTCAGGGAGGTTCACATCTCACTTGGTGGTATTGTTGCAGTCTCTGTGTCTGCAGATTCAACAAGACAGCAGTGCATCAAGTATACATTGCTATTGCAAAGGACATGTGGGGATTATAGGGTGGAGAGGGTAGTTTTCCTTCTGAATTGTTTATATTCTTTAGAATGTGTGAAGCCAGGGATTAATGCTGGGTAAATCTGTTTCAAAGGAGACAGCTGCTTCAGGGTTGTTGAATATAAGACAATTGCTGTGTTTCAGTTCTGAAACAAAATGTACTGATTTCTAGTAGAATGATACCTACAAGAAAAGCAAGAACTACCTTTAAAATTTGGGTCAAGCATTCAGCCTTGTAAAAGTGTGTCAGTATCTTGACACTGAAGAAGCCTGATATTAGCTTAAATATTAATATAAAATGTGTTGGCACTTTTCAAACTCATTTTAGATGAGGTCTTCCTTTCTGGAATTTTACAAAAGTTTAAGTGAGGAGATATCTTAAATTCAATCAGGCAGGATATTTTGAAATTCTCCATGCATTTAATGGTTATGAATACACTGGGCTGGATCATGCTGCTGCTTTTTTTTTTTTTTTTTTTTTTTTTTTTCCTATTTGTCTATGAACAGCTGACAAAATCTCAGCACAGCTGACAAATTTTGGCACAGCTGACAAACCAAGGCATTGGCAGTCAGTTTGTCCCTGCTTACAATAAACTACTTGTAGCTCTAGCTATAGCTGATTTGCTCCCCAGAGTATCTGCCACAAACCTTAATCTCTCCGTCTTGTTCCTGAGTAGTGCAGAGATTCATTGTTAGCTGGCCATTAGAGGAGTATTAGTCGGAGGGATATGTGAGATATAGGAGGCAGAAATTGATGCAGCAGCTGGTGCATCTGCCCTTGTGTGCTGAAGGCAGAGGAGATCACCAGACTGGCCTTCAGACCACAGAATCTGTGGTTTTCCCTGCTCTCAAGTTCATGGTGTAATGTTCCCTGACCAAGATGTATCTTACTCTGCCTTACTCTTCTTATAGACAGAAGACCTGTATTTGTTCAGAAACCTGTATGGTCAGAAACATCTGAGGTAGATTGTTACAAAAGAGAATCTCAGCTCTTAGAACTGTCTCATTACTGTCACTAAAATAATGTGTTCCAAATGGCACCATACCAAGGTGTATCAGGACTCACAGAAGAGGATTACTGATTTCTTTAAGAAATTACAAGTGGTAATTCAAAATCCAACCCATAAACTAGTAAACACTCTCTTAGTGTGGCTGGTACTCCCTCTGAGTAAAGGCTAGCAGGGTTTTATGGTGGTTTTTTTAATAAATAAAATACTGGGTCTGGAAAGACAAGAATGCTAGTTGTTAAGGAAAAAAAATATTTTTGTACTCACTCAGTTCAGCATCAGTAGGAGCAGTTGCAGTGAAAGAGATTTAAATCATAGCAAAGAATAATTAATTATGACACAGAGATTCTAAAATTAATAAATGAACTGATGTCATAGAAAAGCTCCCTCTAGAGAAAAGGGAGGAGTTTAAAACGTTAATTTCTGAGGATCAGTTGCAAGATGTTTTTCTTAGAGGCAGTAAATGTTGCAGAAATAGCACACCTTTCCAATACCACCTCTGTGTCAAAGCTCAGGGACTCTTGTCTTTGGAGAACTGTGCCTGCTGTTCAAGACCTGCAGCTTGAAGGTTATAAGATATTACTGCAACCGTTCCCTCTCTGAAGGATTCCTTAGCCCCGTTTCACTTTCTGGGGCACTATTTCTTCTTTAGACTTAGCGTATGAAAAAACCTCAGCTCAGATGTCTATATTCATTGTCTGTCATGGGAAATTTAAGCAGTCACCTATAAAGAAACACTTTCATTGCTATTCTGCTTTTGCTAATGTAATTTCAGTTTTTATGTTGTCTCTAACATTTGCTTGGTAGTTGTCAGTTGCTGCAAATAAACTTTTTACAGGAGCTAGATCATTTCTCTCCCCTGTTTCGAAGCCACCTCCATTTCTTTTTCACGATGGCTGGATTTAATAGCAAACAGCTGGGTGCTAGAAATAGTTTGTCAGATATTTCACACAATTTATGAGAAAGGAAAATAGGTGGAAAGTGTGAATAATATATATCTAACTCATGTAAGCTTGTAGAGGGGAAGTTGTGTCCTTCCACAACTTTATCAATTTTAGCCTACTAATGAGTCTCCAAGTCAGGATTATTACTATAGTATTCCTAGTCCTAAATCTGTATCTGCACAAGTGGTGGGGAGCTTTTGTGTATGAGCTTGCACTGCTGTACTGTGATACATCCCCACACAGCAAGTGTTTGAAGTCTTGTGTAAACAGGGAAGTCAATGGGCTAAAAGATAAGGTATGACTTAGTGATACTTTATATACCCCACTCACCGCCTCTGGGAGTGCTAACTGCGAGTTGGCTGGTTGGTGTTCTTTTCCTGAGAAGTTAGGTTGCTGTTGAGTTTTGTTTTTTAATGGCTACGTTTTATGAATTATTCTAGAGCTGTCAACAAATGCAGATTGTGGACCTTTCTTTTGCATGGAAAAGCAAAGACTAAAGTGTCAGCGTAAGCTCTTTGTCCTGTGATGTGATACTGCTACCTGTGGACACTTTAGTCTTTCTTAAAGTTAATTTTCTATGTGTTGCTTTCATTTTACTCCATTGGTAAACAGATAAGCTACTCAAAAGCACTACCACAGAGGGTCAGGTAAGAATTAGTGCTTCATATTTTCCCCTAAAAAACTCTTTTGTGACTGAAATCTCTCTGTATACAATACAAACATTATTACTGCAGAGCTCTCCGTTTTGATGTGTTTGTAGCACTGATGGCCACAATAATGTTATTGGAGTTTACTGCAGGAGGTAGGATGTGATTTCTCCTTACCTGGCCATCTTCATTGTGATGCTGTCTGCATAAAAGACAGGAGTAATTTTTAACATTTATTCAAAGAAAAACAAAATACAGAAGCAGTACACTTAGAGTGCAAGAAACAAGGTGTTCATTACTAGGGAATAGTAATTTTAATGTTTCGTCATACTTGGTTATCATCAAGTTGCCACCATTCTGATCCTGGAATAATGACTGTGGGCTGAAAATGTTACAGTAAGCTAAGAATCATTTTTGTTTCATGAAAGTCAGAGGATGAAGAATTGAAGTGGGGAGGAAAGAACCTCTGATCACTAGCTGTCTCCGGAAAGATGGGTGAAGGTTAAATCCCTCTTAAGACCATAAGAGTAAAAATAAAGCCCATTAGTCTGCCTGAAGAAAATGATAAAATAAATGTCTTTAGGTAGGTGAAGATACGTGGACCTCTGTCCAAATTTGTGCCAACTTCACAGCAAAGCATGCAACAGCAGAAAGTGCCAGTAGAGAGGAAAAAAGGTGAAATCCATGTCATCAAGAGATTGGGTTCCCTTGCCTGACAGGATATTACTTTGAAAACAGTTTGTTGAAATGGGATATTTGCATCTTTGCATTCTTGAGATATGTCTGTAGATGAAGCTTTCCATTTCTTAAAACTAACAGGTCTAGGGATATTTTTCTTGTTTCCTCCTTTGGTGTCCCAGAATATTGTACAACGGTGATAATACACTGTGGTTTTACTGTGCAATGTTTTTTTAAAGAAAAGTTGTGTTAAACTGGATTACATAAAATTTTTTTAATACTTATGTTCACTGTTCTCTCTTTAGAGATAATGCTAGATCGTATTATAAAATCTAGTTTAATATTAATTACATATGAGCATCTCACAAAAAATCCTGTTTTCTGATTACCTGATATTTCTGCCTACATAAGGATAAAGTTGTTCTAACATCTTACTGAATGCAGTGCTATTAAATACCAAGACACCACTGTTGGCTCAGGAAGTCCAAGAGCTGCAAACAGTTGGAGACTGCAAGAATTTGGTGGGGTGTAGAGTCATATGATTGCCTTCTTTTATTTTTCCCTAGGCTTTTAGTCACTTTGAAAACAGGTCACTGGGATACAGAGACCTTTTGGTCTGACTCGGTGTTGCTGCTTGTACATTAATGCTGACAATAAAAGCCTGACGTTAATCCCTTCAAGGCCAAGAGTTCAGACTGAGGGTAAAATCTAATCTACTAAATCCAAACCTGTGGTACTCTGTTTTAGTTTTACGTTACTATGGGCCCCTCACTGCAGGAGAGACATTGAGGTGCTGGAGCATGTCCAAAGAGGGGCAATGAAGCTGGTGAAGGGTCTAGAGCACAAGTCTTATGAGGAGTGGCTGAGGGAACTGGGGTTGTTTAGCCTGGAGAAAAGGAGGCTGAGGGGAGACCTCATCGCTCTCTACAACTACCTGAAAGGAGGTTGTAGCGAGGTGGGTGTCGGTCTCTTCTCCCAAG
>NW_008794603.1:2556440-2571453 GCF_000699145.1 Aptenodytes forsteri | reverse complement strand
CCTGGAGGTATTGAAAAGACGTGTAGATGTGGTGCTTAGGGACATGATTTAGTGGTGGACTTGGCAGTGTTGGGTTTACGGTTGGACTCAATGATCTTGGAGGTCTTTTCCAACCTAAATGATTCTATGATTTGTAATGTATGTCATAGCAAGGTGGGAATTACAAGCTTGCTGCAAATTCCCACGAGTTGTCTTTGAAGAACTGCCTGGTTTTAGGAACGGAAATCTGTAGAATTTATTCAAATGAAGAATTCAGAGTTTCACTTCAGCAATATTTACTTTAAATCCCAGTTCCTCGTTTTGCATCCAACCTAAACGATTCTATGATTCTTGCTACTCTAATTTTCTGAAATACATGAATGCATACTGATTACTACACCTCCTATATTAAAAAGTTGTTAATCTTATGCCTTGCTGATGAGTTTATGGCTGTCAGAAGTTTGTTTTCAAACTTGTTTCTCATTTAGCTACACACAGGTATTATAATTTCATTTATTCATTTCATTTTGATCATTTATTTAGTGCTCAGCGGTAGAGACTGAGCATCATCTTCCTTTTTCACGTTGTATTTTCCATGTGGTGTTTCTCAAATTAATGTATTTGAGAAACACAGTATCATTTGCCAATAAAAAGCCAGGTTAGAAAAGGAACAATTCACTTGAACGACGGCACAATAAATGGTCATATTAGAAAAGCAATATAGGTTTGCTTTGTTTTGTTAAAGTAAATCACAATTTCTCAACTCTGATACAACATCCAGTTTATAGGTTCAGGATTGTGAGCCCACTGAAAGGTTAGGCCTTTAAAAATAAATTAGAACCAAACTCCTCCTTTTCAAATGTTAAGTTATACTGAGGCTGATTGTTTTGCATTTCTGTAGGAACATTGAATGGAAGGAAAAAGATCGGTGGGTTTTTCAGACTGTTATCAGTCAGTATCGAAGTGATCTTCAGAGGAGGAGGACTTTGTACCTCGATGTGCTGCAGAGATACCTTCCTCACAAATCTAGGCATGATCTGGTCAGTGTTGTTTTAAATATTAGATACATTATATAAATTCTTACATAAATCATGTAGTAAGCATTTGTATTAAAGAATTTTTATCACAGTTTTTTATTTTAAAATTTCTTAATTACAAATTTTATTCTGCACAGTGAAGAAGGGTTGTCTCTGTCTTCAAAATGCATGAACTTGAAAACCGTATCACTTCTTCAAAATAAGCACTGTGGAGATTTTATAGTTCCACATACTCTTACAGCCGAATTCACAAAATTAGTTTGTTAGCATTGCTTTTGCTGTACAGTTTTATAGTTAATGTCATGCTATTCTGCTTCTCTTGGTATTTTTATTTTTTATGAGGATGTATAGCATTGTCGCACTGTCTAGGAATAGTTATTTTAATTGGTCTGTGGCACATATATAGCAGGAAGAGCGGAAAGTTATCTCGTGCTCTCAGGGAGAGGCTATTTTTAAATGTATTATGCCGTTCAAATTGATTGCTGATTCCTTTTACACTCCACAGTGAGTAAGCACATAGCAGCTAATAGAGAAACCCATTTCAAAGCCAGAACACTTCAGGATGTCATAAGTAAAGTAAGAGTCTTTTTTTATCTCTGCACATATTTTTAGACCATCTACTTCCTTGTGTTTGAGGAGTGCCTGGTGCAAAGGAGTGACAGTGAAGTGATACTGATAATTAGCATAGTTTCACCAAAAATAAAGTTCTTGTGGATTTCAGAACTTTTGCCTGTGAGAACTGGGCTAAATAATTACGTGCTTTGTACAATGGAGGTATATTTTAAGAATAGCCGTTATTAATAGGTCTCCCTAATTCTTTGAAGGTTCATTTAAAATTTAAAAATTATAAATTTAAAAATCATAATTCTGTATTGAATTGATGTCTCTCAGTATGTATATTAGCATGACAAATACAGAAATGTTAAAACAGTACTAAGAATCTGTTCTTGAAATGTTTGTGTTACCTTAGAATGCTAAACTTAGAGCCTTCTCTGCCTTCTTCCCTCTGAAGAAGAATGGATCAGCGGACAAGCACTGAGTGCTTGATCCAGTAGCAGCTTATCAGAGAGGTCTATTTTTAGAAGCGCAAACTCTCCATCCCATTTCTTGCTTATGAGTGTCTTTAGCTTTAGGTGCTTGCTAGCAAGGCTCACCTGAGTTTGTGGCACCAGCAATGGCAATGTGATCTTCTGATGCGGTGGCCTATGTGCATTTGACCAAAGAGAAGCTCCAGAGGTAGTGGTACCACTTTATCTTCATCCAGCTATGAGCTGATAGGAATATCTGTGAGCTAGGCGCCAGACGAGTCAGCATCCCTCTGTCCCCTGCCAAAAGCCTGGAAATTAGCTTCAGGAATGGTCCCCTTGACACTTGTGAGCAGACAGCCATCTCTAGAACCTCCTTCATCCCTGTAACTTGTATTTTTTGGAATATAAGACAGGTCCAAGACTCTACTGCCTCAGTCAATGCAGCCTTACCTGTTAGTACTTCTGTCAAAGTCTTGAAGCTTGAATGTCCTCGGGAACCTCACTGAATAAGGCCAAAGATGTATTTAAGATTAAACAGTCACCATTTTTGTTAGGTGGTGGCAGTATGCTGCTTGCAAGCTAAAAATCTGCTTCCAAATTTCCTGTTAGGAAAGAAAAAGTAAAGCTAATTCTCATCTGTACTGCATTTGTGCAATTGCTTTAATTGGTGTTCTGTTTCTCTATAGATCATAATTTGCTACGAAGACCCTCATCTTGCTAAAAGTGCTCAATATCTCTGAAGATGTATTGAAAGGACTTACTTGCATTTTATGTACTTTAAGGCAGGAAGGAACTATTGCATTTAATTTATTCATATTGCAAAAGCATAGTTCAGAAAAGAACAGTGGGACATCAGGATATTGAAGTGCCATGTGGTACAAGCAAACAGGGAAAGGCTGGAGTGGTATCACTGCCTACCGACACTGGGAGACTGCAGCGTACTTGGCACCTGACAGAATACTTTTGGGCCCTAAATTGTGGATTCCATAGGAATATTGGTGCAATAATAATTAAATCAATTATATTCCAGGTTTGCAAAAATGTCTAGAATTATTTTATTTTATGAATGCATAATTTTTAAGCCTTTCTGAAATGCTTTACTTTTTTAGGTTGTTCATGAGAAAGCTTGGGATCGTTACCATTTCATTAGGAATCAGCACAGAGTCTTGATATTAAATTGGGCTCAGGCTAGGAAAGCCTTTTTACTTAGGGACTGTTGCTGAAGCCTCTGCTGCTCATGAGACAGAAGTAGTGTTGGCTAATACCAGGCAAAAGCAAGAGGAGATTTGTGCTGATCTGAAAGCAAAGGTAGGTTGAGTTATAAATCTACCACATGCAAATCTGTTTTTTACTGGTAAATTCAAAATGAAGTTACAGTGCTTAAGTGAAGAAAAACTAACTGAAGCTAGTTGTCATAATCCTGTTTTTACTGGCCTGATTGAATTGTTTTGGGCAGTTAGGGGGGAAAAAAGCAAACTATAATCTGTTGGCAGAGGTCAGTGTGTTTGTGAAGCTTGACTTGCAAATAGTTTTGAAGATGCTCTGTTTCATTACCAGTAAGGATCCTTGTTAGTGTTTCAACCAGCTCTTGAACTTAGTTTGTCTTTTTTTGTTAAGAATTCGAATTATTAAGGCTTTAGGCCTTACTATGAGTTTCATACTGTGGGTATAATCTCTGTATAAACTGCAATCACATTTATTTTGATGGATTTTGAGCACCATTGAAGAGTTTGAACTGTATTTCATTATTGGAAGAACAAGATTTGTTCTGCAGTTTACAATATGAGAGACTGTAAGCAAGCTACAGGAGTAAAGGTCTGGCATCATATTCCTTGGGTTCCTTTGTAACATTGGCAAATAACAAAGTATTTGTGTGTTTCTTCCTCAACAAAGTGGGATTGATATCTATACTGTCCGAGGCTTAGTTCATAACTGCTTTTAACACTAGAATCCTCAGAAGTGGAAGTGAAACATTCCTTTCATCATCACTACCACCAGTTTTTTAGATTAATGCTAGTCTGTTTTCAGAGAAATAATGAATATCTGTCTTCCCTTCTGTTTATTTTTAAGAATGCTTTCTAAGACCTGAAAAAATGGGTCCCGTAACTTGTTTGCCCTTGTTATGGAGGTTTTGTAATATTCTGAAAGGTGATTTACTGTGTTAAGAGGTGAAAAAAGATAAAAATATCTGGGTTGTTTTTGGTAAGAGAATAGAATAAAATGGGAGGAGCCTGAACACAAGAGGAAAGTGTTATGATGTTGATGCCTAAGGCATTTGTAAGGGGAATTACATTTCTGGGCATGAAAGGCATGTTAAGATTTGTTTAAACTCCTCTCTGTGATTTTCCACTTGCACAGAAATTAACATCGGAAAGCATATATGGTGTATTATTCTCATTTCACCAACATTATCTCTGTTGAACCCTTACTTTTCAGCGAAATACAAAACACTTGATTTTGATTTTCTACAAGTAGAAAAACACAGTAAAACCTGTACTGTGATTAAGATTTTTTATGTTGATGCTAGTTTTTCACTATAGTAATAATACAAAAAATCTTCTGTGTCCTGTTCCTGGAGCCGTCTGTCATAGGAAGGTTTGAATCTAAACACTATAGGGTTAGAAACTGTCTGGGCTTGACTAAGTGGGGAGTACCCCATTTTAACTCCTGTGGCAGGCTTCCCTGGAGCCAAGTGGAGTAAGGAGCAGTTCTCTAGAATTGATAGGGGGTTTTGGTGGTTTTTTTGTTACCTAGGCATCCCTTTCTGGAACTGCTGTGTTGTCTCTTTATCTGCACAATTAGAGGTGGAAGGGCCATTTATTCCAGAACTGTGAATTTATGAGTCAGTCTTTTTTTTCTTTTTTTCTTTTTTTTTTCCTTCCCCGCAAAAAGTAACACACAAGTGTTGGAGTACTTATGTCGTCTCCATGTAGCTTAAGATTCTCACTGATGCATTGAACGCTGTCTGAAAGCTTTTTGGATTCTGACCTCCTGTTTCCAGTAACCTGGAACTGTTTGAAACTTACACCTATTAGGCCTACACTTTTCAAGGGTTGCTTTCAAAGGTGGCTTTGTTAAAATGTTGAACATTTGAACAAAAACAATTCACCTGTTTCCCAGAAAAGAGGAATGAAAAAGGTAACTTTTTTTCATTAAAGAAGGATATCGTTGTGACCTTGTTTTGATCAGCTCTGCAGCTGAAAGGGCTAGAGGACGGAAGTTGAAATTGGGCAAGGAGCTAGCTGTTTTTCAAAGAAATTATTCTGAATGTATCCATGCTTTTTGTTTGGATTCGATGGGTATATGCATTTGAAAACTCATACTTTACCCAGTTATAGTTCATTTTACAGACTTGTCTTTCTACACTTCTGAAGCGTGCAACTACAGAATGTCATACTGTGGAAAGTGGCTGTTGGCAGCTATCAGGTAAAAAGTAACTCTCAGTCTAGTGAGTTAATTTAAACTGATAAACCCCCATCCTGACAAGGATCCGTAAGATGGGGTAAAAAGTGAATCTGTCTCTAAGGGAATGAGTGTAGAGCTGGAAATCAGGGATTAAGGCTGTTCTCCCACTTTTTCTTTTTGACTATTAATTGACTTAATTTTTTGCATTTCAGTAAGTTTGGCATAAGGAAATCTTACTCGTATCACTTTCCCAGAGGGAAAATGTAGTTGCTATAATGATTTAGCTGTATAGTAAACTCTGGGTATGCTTGTGAAGAGTTTGTATCCTGAATGTGAGAGAAATAGATCTCCTTCATTACACCAGCAGGTTTCAGAGGAAGTCATAGCATTTCTATGCCTAGTAAAATGAAGTTATGAGACACACACACTGTAAGATATGTAAGCAGTTCTAGAAATGCAAAGGATCGTTACATCCATTTTGCAGACAGAATATGCAGAAATACATTAAAACTAAAATGGATTGTTTAAGCAGCTGTTAATGATAGAGTGGGAGAAGACTAAACTCTGAATATGACACCTTTCATTTAACTTCCAGTCAGTAAACCATTTAGCTGGTTTACTTACTTGCTTTGAAAGGGGTATCTTTCTGTAAATTTCTATGCTGCTTTGAGTTTGTGGGGGTTTTCAAAAGTTTTTCTTTCTCTCTGTGTGAAAATCAGTTAGTTCCTAATTGTAGTACAGATTGAGCAATGCAAAAGAGAAAGAAAATACTCATGTGACAGGCTATGCATTTTTTTATTACTGCAATAACCACATGATATGACCTAACTTTTATATAGTTCTTTTTATCTGTCAACAACAAACCAAAGGCATAACAAACAAACTAAAGAATACATTATTTAAAACTGTTTTAAATGCACTAGAAGCAACTATGCCATCAGTGGGACTCTAGGTCTTGTGACTGGCAAGAGGTGATAACAATTAAAAAGTAAAGCAGCAGAGAAGTTAAATTAATGTTTATAGCAGTTTTTACTTGGGGAAAGGACTTTCAAATTCTTATTCCATGTTCCATCTCACAGAAGATCAATGTATGTCCTTAACAGAAATCAGAGTCTCTAAGGAGGAATTTTGAAACAACTCAAGAAGCTCAGGTGAAATAAATCACGAGGGCCATATGGTAGTCATCTGAATGAAATAAAGTGTGAAATGGATAATTCTAGTGAGAATATACTGTACATTCTTAAAGTGGAAATGTTTCTGGTACATATCTTTAACACTGCTGTTTGCCGTGGGAAAACAAACAAAACAAGAAAACATGGGGGGTTTACACTTTAAACGAGTGATCAAGAATCAGTCATATTTGGTATGCTTTATACTGTGTGAATTTAACCACTTTCAGAGTTCTGTAGCAGATGCTGTGTAAAAAATTTCCCTTTCTGTGTGAAATTCCTCTTTCTAAACAACATAGAGAAGCAAATTCTTCTATGTCACAAGGTAGTTAAGTAATGAAGTGAGAGCGCTATCTTTTAAGAAGGTTAGTAGGGTGCTGCTTCACAGTTGGTGTTTGAAGGATTGAAGTACGTGCTGTAAGACATTTAGAAATTCAGTCAAGGTATCTGCATGCATTCAAAACATTATTTTTCTATGGAATTTATCTTAAAATATTTATAATCCAGTACTTTCCATCTCCATACAAAACAATTTTAAAAGGACTCTCAAGGGAAGACCTACAACAGTGGACAAAAGGACAGTTGAATCTCCTGTGTATGATGCACAGGGTGGGCTTTTTCTTCCTTAGCATAAAGCTATGTGCCTGCCTGCCTGCCTTTAAATCTTTTCTCTTTCTCTTTTTGTGTTCCAGGATTAATCCCCACTCCAGCGCTAAAAATCTCTTGCAACACATTGTGAATTTTTGGAGAGCAACTCTTGCATTCCTTACCCTGGCAGAAACTAAGATAAATTAATTTTGAAAGGAAAAGAGAGAGGTGGAATTAACTGGGATATTGCAAATCATATAAAACACGTTGCAGATTGCCTTCCTTCTCCCTTCCTGTATAATGAGAAGAAAGGATGCATCAGTAAACTCAGGGGAAAAAAGTTGTATCTCCCTATTCAGCATGTAGACAAGTCACTGATTTGAATGATTTGACTGCCATAGGTGATCAACATTGAAATATTACAACTGAATGTAAAAAAAACAAAGTCTGGATAGGTATCAAACCTAGTACTTTGACGATAATCTGATCATTTTGCAGGAAACTTTTTAAAAAAATAAATAATTAGTGGGATATTTATAAGAAGAGTTTTCTTTTTTAGAAGCATTGTCTATTCACCACTGAGGTTACCTGCTCATTTGTTGGATATGAGAAATACAAGGAAGTTTTAATAACCTAAATTTTAAATACAGATACTCATTCAGGAAGTATGTGGTGAATTTAAGAGTTGTAGGATGCTATAGATTTTCTCCAAAGTGGCTGTGGGCGAATATCTAAGATCTTAAAATTCACCAAAGATGACCCAACTCTGACTCAGTAGTATGTTTTTAATCCAGAGCTAATAAAACTGGATTTATTAGTTTGAGGTCACACAGCATTGATGAATTACATGTTTTTTGGGTCAGATAAAGCTCATACGCAGTAAGCTGGAAGCACGTGCAGAGATTGTCTCTGCAAATTTTCCTTGCTTTTCCTTTCACCCCTCCTTTTCCCCCCCGTTTTCCTATACCACATGTTCTATCACATGATTTTGTTATTTCTGAATCTATCAACCCCTCTGTTGAAATCTTCTTACAATGTATTACCTAATATTTTGTCTGAGGATATGGCAGATTTAAGGGGTTACCATCCCAAATGTTTTTTCTTAGCTCCTGGTGCAGTTCACAGGTCTTTGTTATAGTGATGCAACTGTAAAGCCACAATAAAAACACAGAAATGTTCTTATAATTTCACTCTCTTTCAATACACACACAATGGAAGTAGCTGATAAAGCAATTTGCGAAGTGTGTAAAAAGCAGATATTCTCTATGTTTCAAGCTACAAATGAAAAAATAATTGTCCTTTTTGCTAATTAAGAAAAAATCATTAGCAGAATACAAAGATAAATAACCCAGATGCTTGTTATGTTAATCAGATCCTTACACTGTATTTCCGAGGGGTTTAGTAAATACTAATCTGCGAGAATAGAAGTTCAGACTGTAGCTATTGCCTGTTTCATAAATTGTGTTTGCAGTGTAATTTATAACCACATCCTTTCTACTTCCAGTGATTTAGTTATGTTGTTAGTTGCACACAACCCATTTTAAGTTTGATGGCTGTGTGAGGCAATGCACAGGTGATTGCAAGTGATCAGCTTAACGTAACTATTGAGTTACCAGCTGAGCCACAGGAGTGGACCCCCTGCACTATGCCAATTGTGTGGAAAGTGTATTAGTTTAAATTGCCTTCATGGGTTGCTTCAGCATTATAATTAGAATTTATGCTATGTGAGACAACATAGAAATTTGAAAACGCTTTCTTCATTATTTGACCATAACAGATTTGGGAAGGACTAGGAGCACACACAGAGCAACACACTCCAGTGAAGTTGACAAGGGCCAGTTTGTTAAGCCATGGTAACTCCATTATGTGTGTTTCTTTTTATTCTTCTGAGGATGCTATCATGACTGCGTGCTTAATCTTATGTACTGGGCGTAAATTGCAGGGTTTTGGTAACAGGGGGCTGCAGGGGTACCCTGCATGGGAGGAGACCATGGTCTGACTTGTCAGCTCTGAGATCCATTTAAACAACCCATTGCACCCCAAAACTTCAACCAATCAGAGGAGCATATAGTGGCTCAGCCTGAGATGTATCTTGCTCGTTTACCTGGTTGCTAGGTTTATCAAAGCTTGTAGGATCTTAAGTATGTTTGAGACATACACTTATATGTCAAATTTAGTTGAAATTGTCTAGTGATCCCCAAAATTACTTGAGGATCGATAGCTGGACAAGCAGACAGCTCATGCTAACCTTATTTTCTTAAGAGAATTATCTTCCTCCTTCAGCTAGGAAAGTGGCACCTCAGGCAAGCAAAATAATTTGCATTAAAATTTTGCAAAAGTAGTAAAGGTTCAAAGGAGCTTTTCATACAGCTGCAGAAGGAACTAGAAGTGATAGTACTGTATATAAAAGGACAGCAAATTTAGCTAAGTAGTTGTAAACAGAAATGCGGCTTCCTTAAGGTTATGCATGTGTGAATGTTTAAGCCTACATAATATTTAAACAAGTTAATAAAATGTTGACGCTCCCATTGTTAAGAACAGAAAGATGTTCTGAATAATGCTGACTGAGAAGAGAGAGGAAATACAAGGACAAACTGTGAAAAGTCAACTGTTCACACACTGTCTTGAGCAAAGAGGTTACGTGCTTTCAGCTCTAGGGAACTAAAACCGGTCCTATATTGGATCACAAGTTTTATAGGTACCAATCCTAGCCCTTGTGACTGTTTCCTAACTGAAAGCAATGTATCTTTTTACTCTTCAGGTTATGACTGAGGATTATGCTCAAATGCTTTTCTCTCATATCCCTTTTTCAGATTTAAACCCTTGTATAGCTGAAGAAAATGTCTACAGTTCTGTTAATGATCAAACCAGTTACTTTTAACCACTTTCTGATTTTCAATTTAAAATTTTTCTAGAGGTGGATATGGATTTTTTTATGTAACAAAATTAATCCTACTGCCAGTAGCCTTGCTTTTCTCCATTATTTCTTGCAGACCTCTTAGAGGTAGCTTGTGGAGCACAAGCTGCTCAAGAGTACCAGTCAAAAATCTACTAGGGATGTGAACTTTTGTTGTTTTTCTAATCACAGCCAGACTGAGATTATCTGGTGAGATTAACAAACAAACTTGCAAGTATATTATTTCTTAATTATCCCATTGCCAAATGCCCTAATACTGGACTTCTCATTGGTCTTGTGTAAGTCAGTCAGAAGCAGAATACTGTTAGCTTGTGCCATTTGCTGTTTTGTCATTCAAGACCCTGTGGAGTCTGGACGTGATTCCAGGTGCTGTTCAGAAGTTTTCAGGGTAGAAGAATCCCCAGTCTAGAGAAGAAGGAACAAGATTTAGAACTGAAAGTTATTGGAGACTTCACACCATCGTTAATATCACAATAGTTTATGTTGTTGATGTACCTGTTGATGTCAATAACTGTTGATGTCATAAGTAACTTCGTGTATTAACGGTGTGGTCTCAGGAGGTGCTGCACTCTCTGTAAAAGTAATACAGACGAGTTCTTTGCCATAACAGTAGAGCTAGGTCTTGTCCCCAAGGAAAGTGAGCACCATTCTCACTGCTGGACTGCTGAGTGACCTGCTGTTTCAGAGTGTTTGCTGCCCTATAACCTCTGTCGCAGGGGGGGGTGTTGTGTTTTTGTATTTAGGATTAGGTATTAACACGGATTTGAATGCTTAGTGTTTGTCATGAAGCTAACAGCCAGCAGGATTTTAAGCATTGTATCATAGAGCACAGGCAGCAGGATGTCTGATCAGCATGTTGCTTAACCTGCTGGCAGGAGACAGTAACTGATCACCACAGCTCTCTGGGCTGCTACTACCAGCATATGCACCAAAACATGTAAACAGCAATGGTTCTTGCTAAATATTTCTATTTGATTGTGGTATTTAATATGGAGCCCCCCTTGTAAATCTGAAATTCCTTCCACAATAAACTAGTAATTGACACATTTGCTATTTTAAACATTCATGTCAGTTAATAAGGTTACTGACAGACAAGAAAAGGAAAACAACATGTAAGATGCTTATAAAAAAGGACTTTATAGGACTTTCTAAATTTAAAAAATGATGGCTTTTTCACATTGTTTTGACAAACTCCCCCCTGCCCCATAATATTTTAGACTCTAGGGAACTGTTCTTAGTATACATTTTAATTTTTCCCCTTTTATAAACTCTAGTATTCATACCCTGAGGCACCCGTCTCATTATCTTTCCATTTAGAAATATATGCATACACTTTCTATTCTTATTTTATTTCCAAGAATAACACTGTTGTTATTTTATATTTCAATGTGTGGTGGGTTTGATTAGCGCAAGTTGGTTTTTTTTTTATTTTCAGTTGATACAATTATACATCAGTAGCAGGTCTAGTATACATCCCAGTTTCCTTGGAGATGTCAGCTTTGTTGGGCCAAAATTTGTCTGTGACTTCCAAAGTTTTGGCAAACAAGTCGTTAACTGGAAATCTAGAAATCCATGAGATGCCCACCATGCAAGCCTATATCTACTTTCCAGTACCTGTGCTGTGAGTTCTGCATGTCTGAGAGCTGTTGAAACTACTGCACATGGGCATATGTTACCAGTAGGTCCAGTGTTTCCTAAATTTCATACTTTTCATGCATGCCCAAACTGTCTATAAAGAGCACATCCAGCCATTGCTTCCTGTGAGTGTTGGGGTTGCTGTGCAAATACTGTGGAGGCTCACATGTTTGTCTGGGAAAAGCTGTAGCAATTCTGTCCTGGAGATGCAAATGTTTTTACAACATGCATTCATTTCCTTTTTCCTAGTCCCTAGCAGAAAGTCTTAAAAGTTTGAGTAGTCAAAGTAGGGTTTGTAATGAGAAGTTGTGGGTGAATGCAAGTAAGTTTGAAAACACTTTTTTTTTTTTTAAATGAAATGCACTACTTTTTAGTAGTCATTGAATAGACATTTCTGTAAAATTAGTGACTTAAAAAAATTGTTTTAGTTTTGTAACACAGACTTCTATTGTCCTGTTCCATTTATAAAATATTTAAGTCTAAGGGATTTATGATCCCATTAACCCAAGTGGAATTTATGTGCTTAACTTCTATTAACCTTAATAGAAATTATTTGGGTGAATCCTTGTTCTTCTATGGGAGACTAGGTCTTTAGTTTTTTATTTTCCTCTACATTTCCTTCCCCCTTTTCTTAAAAATCTTTACTTTTTTTCCACCTTAGAATGGAAGGAAGTTGCTCAGGCAAGAGACATAGATCAGCATGCACTATTTTTATCTGAAGTATTAATGACTAAGCTATATTGCAAGTGAAGAGGCTACACTGCTGGTAATGAAAGTCACCTTTTAATATGTTTTCCATGTTAATCTTCTAGTGATCTTGGTTTGACTGTGCTCTTTGGCCAGTTCTATAGTAGATAAAAAGTAATGACCTTCTCTTGTGTGGGGAAATAAGAAGTTTGCCAAATTTATTAAATCATCTTCATTGATTGGATGATGTGTCCATTAGGAACTGAACTGAGAAGAATATCCTTACTGAAGACCTGACGTTGCAATCCTGTAATTCCTTTAGCCCATAACTTTTTGTCACTTAATCACCTTTTACATCTGTTTTGCTTAATTCTGTTTTCAGGACACACTAGAAATGTATAGCTCTAAAATGGCCTTTTCTCTGTAAACAGAATTCCTTAGGCCACCAACTTGTTCTGAAGCTGCAGTCTTTTATCTTAAAAATGTGAAGGAAAAAGTGTCATGCTTGACGTGGTTTGAATCCAAACTTGCAATTAAGAGGCGTTTTTTCCCCTCTGTGCCTCGTGGCTTGCATCTGGAAAAATGAAGAGGTAACTCTGACTTACCATAAACGGGATAACTCTCAATTCCATATTCAGCAAGAAACAGGGCAGAAAAGCTGGGCAGAGAAGATGACGATGATGCAAGGAAGTTGGGAAGGAGGGCAAGAAAGGACAGAAGCTAGTCCTGGCAATAGAAGTAGATCAGTCTGGTTATCTGAACTGTGGACGTTTCTTGCTGTGCTTTTGGACTCTGTTGATTCCAAGCTTCCTCTTTCTTTTGAGTGCAGTGTAAGTAGCTGTAGGAAAGCATTAGATGACCTAGAGGACTCTAGCCTGAATAATCCTATGGAAAGGGAGCAGATGTGGGTTCCCATGCAATTTGGTGCTCATCCTTTCCAGAGCTTATTTCATGGTTCTGAATGACTACTTGGGCTCTACCTGGACAAGCCGAAAAGCTGCTGAACTTGTTCTCTGTTTTCAAGAGTACCTTCAGTAGCCTAACATGGAGCTTTGCCACACAATAGGAATTTTATTGTTACTTATACCAATTTTTGGTGCAGATGACATGCACGGTATAACACTAAGCTCAGGTAGTCTCTGCTATCCCAACTGTGAAACATGAAATAACGCTTCATGGCTATTACTTGTTGGGAATTCCTACCCACTTTGCAGAACAACCAGTGATAACCGTGGGACAAATGTATGTAGATTTGTATGTATGTATGTTTGAAGAAGAAAAAAAACCCCCTGCAAACCATAATAAAAATAAGGAAGGGTGTGCATAAATGTTTCAGAGATTAATAAAGTTCTGGGAGATTCTGAAAGTGTATTGTGATTGGGTCATTTTATAAGGTTGAAAGAGTGAGCTAGAGAGAATCAGGGTGGGATATCAGAGGATTTTCTTTTTATACCTTTAGTTATGACAAACAGTACTGACTTTATCACACGATTATTGGGAATTCTTGCTTAGAATTTGAATTCTAGCAGCTTATTATATCTGTGTAGCACAGTGTAGCCTGCAAGAATACTGATCTGGAGCTCTATGTAGTCATTTTGTGACACTGTTCCTCCTGGTCATTTTATGTCCTTTCGGTTTGTAGTGTATTTTTGCCTCAGTTTTCAAAGGCTAGTTTTACTCCTTGCATGACCTTTACCGTGCAGACCCTCTCTACACCAGTCAGTTGTTCTGTGTTCCTATTTACCTAGCTGTGCAGTTTAGCTGCTAGAAGGAGCTTGATGCCAACTCTCTTGTGTCACCCTAGGCAGCTTCAAGATCTATGTAAGTCGGTTGCTTAAAGAGAAAACCTTACATGGTGCTGTGTTACCATGTGCTAATTTAATGGGAATTCCCAAGGAAAGTCTATCAAAAATTGTTTTATCATTAAAAGAGATGTATCTGTAGCATTAAGTACATGGTAAATACTTTATTACTATTCAGATGTTAGAGTGAAAGAACTAATTTATTATTTTAATTAGTTTGTAGTGTACTTTACATATTGTAATATGCAATATTGAAATAATGAACTGAAAATAGGTATGTACGCATTCTGTTCAGCACAGCAATTTAATAATTCACTTGGCAAAAGCTCCTCTAATAATACATGAACTGTGAAATCATAGAATCATAGAATCATTGAGGTTGCAAAAGACCTCTAAGATCATCGAGTCCAACTGTCAACCCAACACCACCATGCCCACTAAACCATGTCCCTAAGTGCCTCATCTACTCGTCTTTTAAATACCTCCAGGGATGGTGACTCAGCCACTTCCCTGGGCAGCCTGGTCCAATGTTTAACCACTCTTTCAGTAAAGAAATTCTTCCTCACGTCCAGTCTAAACCTCCCCTGGCGCAACTTGAGGCCATTTCCTCTCATCCAGTCACTTGTTACTTGGGAGAAGAGACCAACACCCCCCTCACTACAACCTCCTTTCAGGTGGTTGTAGAGAGCGATGAGGTCTCCCCTCAGCCTCCTCTTCTCCAGGCTAAACAACCCCAGTTCCCTCAGCCGCTCCTCATCAGACTTGT
>NW_008794603.1:2538759-2553063 GCF_000699145.1 Aptenodytes forsteri | reverse complement strand
TCTACATCCTCGTTTGCCTGGCCCTCAAGTTCCAGGGCCCCATATCTGTTGTGTAAAGGCAACCGGGAAGGTGAGGGAGGCCAGGCGGGGGTTTGCCTGGCACCCCGAGCAGGGACCTGTACTCAATGTACTTGAAATGCTGGTTGTAATTAAAAACTTTTAGAACTTAATGTTGGCAGTGCTTGTACTGCTAAAATGTAAGCTTCTTTGTGGAACAGGCAATAGGGGATCCAGTTTTCAGTGGTATTTTCAATATTAGTTTAACTACTAGGATTTTTTTAATATTTAAGCAGAACATTTACTGTTGACACAGTAAACTACCCTTCTGATTTTGCACTCATAGGAATGAAAGAATGCAATCAAGAACACATTAATTTTTTTTTGTGCATTCTGTGGTCCCAGGTTACTGCCTTAGTGAATCAGAATTATTGTTCAGGTTTTTTTTTTTTTTTTGTTCTTCAGACCTGCACGATACTACCTCTGGAGGAAAAACCTGATGAATACAGTGGGTTTTCTTGAAAAGCTTAAATTGTAGGAATGCTGGAAATTCAGCATCAGGTAGTCACTTTTAAACAGCAAAATATTAAAAGTATGGAAATGCATGCCACAGAGATTCCTCAACTATTATGCTCCATTTTGCTGCCTGCCCTTTGTTGTTATTTGTTTTGCAGTAATGCCCAGAGGCTCTCAGATAGGATTGGGTTCCCACAGTACTATGTGTTATACAAACTCACAGTAAAGCATAACTTGCAAGGTAAATATAGATGCAGGCTGGGTTTCTGCAAGAGGCAGTCCACTATATCCTTTGTTATCATGAGTTAAGATAGTCTAGCTCCTAATTTTTGAACCTGTGATGATATGGACAGGGGACTGGTTTGGGAATCTTTTCATTCTGGCCCCTGCCATCTTCTGTGGATGGTACTCCCTTGAGACCTTCCCCTTTATAGGCAGGTTGGCCCACAAAATAAGCTGAGGCTGTGGGACTAGAACTACTCTCTAGCAGTGAGATGATTTAATGTTTGAATGTGGTTTAAAAAGTGAAATATATCGACATTTGAATCAGCTGTTTAATTCCTAATTTTTGGTATTTCTTACATAATAAAACACTTTAGCTCAGCTCTGTTAAGAACATTTTATCTTCTATGACTTTAACTCTTCATGTGGGGAAGACATGGTGTAATGCCAACCTACTGAATCACATTTTATAAGTATTTTGCAAACAGTGCTTTTCAGTTTTTTACCAATTTTTCCTTTTTTGTTGCAATTATGAATTTTTTTTTTTTTTAAAGGAAGTGACTTCTCTTTTGCCTTAATGAAGAGGCATGGGTTAGATAAACGTGGGAGGGGCAGGGATAATGTAAAGTAACTTCATATGCTGCCTACAGAAAAGAATAAATGGGTATTGTGGGAAAGTATAATACAATGAAACTTCCCTTCCTTCTGTCATTCTTATTACCCGTTTTCTTGATTGGCAATGGGCTCATGCATTCAAAAAAACTAACTAGGTAAAAATGGAAAGCAGATTCTACCCACTGAGTAAATAAGTGTGTTCAGTAGTGATTTAGGGCAGTGTAAATAGCATTGTAGAAGGTAGTAGAGATATGCACTGAATTATTGGCATACCAGTTTTGGCTGGGGAACCTCATTGCATGATTAATGTTTTGTCTGCTGAGTGAAATTATATATTTGATGTTTGGTTATGCTCACTTGTTTGTATGAAACCTGTTGAAAATCTAGATTGTGCCCGAATATTGATTTCTGACTTGAATCCAAAGGCTTTAACAGAAGAGCTATGTGAAAATAACTAGGGAAAGTGGTTATGGCCTGTTATGAGATTGGTGTGTAATATATGCCATGCAAACAACTGCTAATCAAAATGAATGAATAAGGAGGCTTGAGATGATTTTAGACTGGATTAGTATCTGTATCTCCTTACTGCTTTATTGTTGTTTGCTTTCCTTCCATCAGTTGTTGTCTTGACAGACTCTCTGCTGGGCCAATTCTGGTCTCAACATCCATTTCCAGTCTGTAGTTGCCCTGAAGTATCAGTTAACTGCAACTTTTATTGAGACCATGCTAACTAATGGCTGCAATCAAACAACTAAAAAAGATCCCTGGTTAATAGGTAAATTAATATCTAGAGAAGACCAGTAAAGGATCAAGAGGGTTCTCAGACTTGGAGGAGACTGGAGCTGTATCATGTCATGAGCCCACTTACATTGGCATATATCTCATTATCGAAGAGACTTTGAAAGGAGCGTGAAGCAGGATGTAGGAAAATACAAACTTTAAAAAAGCCATTTTTTTTGTTACATAGTTTGAGCGTTACCTCATTTCAGTTAAAAAAATCTCAATGATGTTATTACAGAAGTTTAACGTTCCTTGGAATGCTTCTGCAGTTTATTCTAGCTCCAATCTGAGTAGACTTTTAGCAGATTTCATTCATTTTTTGTTTGTTGTTAGATTTTAAAGCTTCATGTATATGTTTTTGCTTCAGTCTGTTTCAAAAGTGAGGTAGAAATTATTCCATCTTCTTCCACATTCATTTTCAAAACATTCCTTTTTAAGTTTATTAGTGTAGCAAGTGAAGGGTAACTGAAACAATTTAGCATTTATTTTAGATTCTTAAACTGCTAAAATGCATGAGCAGACTGCTGCCAAAATTGCTATTTAGACAAATGCCTTGTGTTACAAGTTTCACAGTGTGGGGGAGGTCTCATTTCAGGTATTACAGCTAAGCTCCAGAAAATAGGGTCTTATGAAAATTGACACCTTTCCTCTAGAAGTCTCTTAGCTGCTAGTGTGGTCATCTCATGTAATCCTCATTCTATTTTTATTGTTGTTCCATATTTCTGTTTAGACGGATGGTTTGAAATTGTAATTGGCTGTTTTCATTAACAGTGATACACATTCTTCTGCTGACGCTTCCCTTGGAACTTGCTTGCTTTAGGATGTGGAGCCGCTATGGATTTCTTTGCCCACTTGATTGTATTGTTATTCTTGTATGGGTTAGAACCAATCAGTTTGTCATTCCCTCTGCATGAGACAGGCCCAAACCCACTGGCTTCCTCTGTAGGATCCATCTAATAAACCTCTGCTACATGGCAATTTTTTGCTTAAGTCTTCATTTATCCATTTTCATTCTTGCCAAGCTAAGCAAGCTGTTTAGACCCCGTCTAGTGCTGAATTTGTTATCGGTGTCAGAACTGTAGAAAACCCTGAAATAAAGGTCTGAATACATCTTGCCCCTTATACTTCGCTGTTCCTCACCTTCAGTGGCTCTCTTGGGAGAGTTCAGACAACTCTCCTAAGAAAGTGTGTTTAGATCCTCTTACCTGCTTCTTTCCTGCCTTTTTGGTAGTGCCCCTACACTGAACAAGAATCCTTGCTTTGCATATTCCTTAAGAAAATGCATTTCTCTTATGCCTAAAAACATAGCTAAATGCCTGCTTCTTTTTCTTGGAACTTGCTTAAATCTTACAGCATCTGCTTGTCAACTTGATGTGTTTAACTTATGAACAAACTTACGGAAATAAGATCTCAGATGATAGGAGAGAAAGACTTGAGTCCCAGAACTGAGTATGGGAACTGGTATGGGAGAATGATGTGAGGACTGACCTATAGAGAAAATGTGTTCCTCTCTACACCAGACTAATTCTTTGACATTAAAGAAAAGACAGTGGACAGCAAAGAAGACATTCCCAAGTGAATGTCTGGACACTGGAAGAGAGACACTCCTCTGCTTCTTGGTGATTTTCAAATGGAACAGCTACAATGTCAGGGAATGAGAAGACCCTGGTTCAAGCTAGTCTAGAAATGAGGATGTTCTTCTTAATTTTGAGGCCAGCTGGATACAGGGCCCTGTCCCAAAAAGTGTGTAATTATTTCTTTCTTACTGGAGCAAGTCCAGCGAAGGACCATTAAGATGAAGGGTCTGGAGCACCTCTCCTATGAGGAAAGGCAGAGAGAGCTGGGACTGTTGAGCCTAGAGAAGAGGAGGCTCAGGGGTATCTCATCAATGTAGATAAATAACTGAAGGGAGGATGCAAAGAGGACGGAGCCAGACTCTCTTCAGAGGTGCCCAGTGACAGGACGAGAAGCAATGGGCACAAACTGAAAGACTTGAAATTCCATTCCATCCATCACTTTTCTACTGAGAGGGTGGATGAACACTAGAACATGTTGGCCAGAGAGTTTGTGGAGCCTCCACCCTTTGGAGATATTTAAACCTTGATTCAACATGGTCCTAGGTAACCAGCTGTAGCTGACTCTGAGCGTGGGGGGTGGCCTAGACGGTCTTGAGAGGTCCCTTCCAACCTCAGCTGCTCTGGTTCTGTTTTCTGCATCCTGGAATAATTTTAACCCTAAACATGGCTTCATATTCCTTTTTACAGAATGAAGAATTGAATGTGGATCTCCCACAGCCTGGGTAAGAGGGCTCAAGGTATTTATGCTGTCATATGGCAGTCTTGATTAATCAAGTCATTAAATAAAAATTTGGAAACTATTTGGAACATACTGCTTGGATTCATTAAAGTATTTGGGATGACCAAAAGCATATTACTGGGGGGGAAACCTACTACTTAGCAAAAATTTTTGCCCAGTACTTCTTTTAATAACCTGTTTTGAGGAAATTAAGGTAAATGATTCATATGCAGTGTACATTGCGAAATTAAGGTAAATGATTCATATGCAGTGGATTTTGAAGTGGGACCAGTCATATTTAGTTCTCTTTTCTGAAAAAAAAGAAATTATTTAATGCAGATGCTGAGTTATTTATATTACAGTACTTATGTCTAAGGGTTATTTATGTTAATATCTCACTTCTAATTAATGGAAGATTGGGGAGTGGGGGGAGAACAGGTGTTCTGTGTGTCCCACAAGTGCTCAGTGTGCTCCCCAGTTCTTACAGAAACTTAACATACCTATGACTGGCAGGTTAAAGGATTTGGGGCGAGGGGGGGTGTGCTTTTTTCTTTTTAGGAATGAAAGGATAGTTTTACCACTGCCAAAGAAGCTCTACCAAATATGTCTTTCATTAACAATTTTTTTATTACTATTATATACATGAGATCCTGTTAAGGGAACATTTTCATAATTTTGAGGAGAAAGATCATATATGAAGAGTAACATCTGTGCTAAGGATCACGGCAGTAACATTTTTAATTTTTCTTTCCATACTGTACAAGTGTGAACTCCAGTTTGAAATAATTTTGTGAGAATAGCTAAAAGAAAAATAGCTGTTTCTGTGCTGTCTGCCATTACATTACTGCACACTCAAATACATATGGACAAGTGCAGTTTGCATGTATGTATCCTAATTGATCCCTCTTGCATATTTTCAAGCATCCATGCCCAACTGCAGTTTCCATGTGCACACGTTTATGTTCCCTCCTTGCAAACCATCCCACTACATTTTCTGACATTCATTCAGTGCCATTAATACTTGCTGGCACAGACAAACTTATCCCTGTTTCTACCCCACTGCCCCATAAAATAATTAGTAGCATTGTCCAAATAAGGTAGAGATGGAGGGAAGTAGAGAAGTTTGAGTTTTCAGGATCTTGTGCCTTTTTTCTCCTAGCTGCCTACATTTTCCTAGTTGCAAGGATAATTTTTGACTCGGGCCTTTGCTCTCTTCCTGTAAAACATTTAATTGGTGAAGATGGCTGTTTCCTAGCTTTTTTTTTTTTCCTAGAAAGGAGAGAAAGGAGATTTCAGAAGGTGGAACACAGTTATGAACAGGCCTCCGCTGAGAATTAGTTACAAAGATGGAAGAAAAGAGGTTGAAAAGAGTTTAATGCTCAGCTAAATCATAATTCTTAACTTTGCGGATGGAGTTGAAGCTGGGAAAAGTTATATGTACTCTGAGAGAATAACAGTGTAAATGGAAGTTCCTTGAAGAACCCCAAAACTCAGTAGTTTTTATTAAAACATGAAAACACACCAGTTAATGCTTATGCTTGGGTATGGTAGCAAACTGCACTGAACTTTTAAAGATAAACGCAGGTTGCAGGAGACAAAAGTAACTGTTGGTTAGTCTGTGTACGCATGGCATTCATTACAGGCAGAGTATCTCTTTAATAAGCTATCTTTAAATCTTTTAATAAAGAGTTTAATTTTACAACCACTGTAAAATTTCATGTTATTTTCATGTTATTAGTTTGTCTGCACTACATGAAAAGCAACAGCAGTGTTTAGTCTATTGGGACACTTTGCAAAGAACAAAATATAATTGTTATTTAAGCAAAGAAGTGGGGCAAACACGACATCACTCAGAGATGCAACTCACTGAGAACCTCAGACCCCAGGGAGCGCTGGATTTGTGAACAAAAATCTTTCACAAGGACAGAAGAGAAGAATTAATAGAGCCTGTGCACACAGCTAGTGAAATGCAGTAAAGGTGGGAAAAAATATAAGTAAAGTATTTTAATATCTTAGTATTAAAGTACTTACTGTAGTCAGATGAAAAATGGCTGAAATGCTTGTTCCTTTGAGGAATACAGGGTTCTGTTATTACTTGACAAATCCATTGCAAGAAGAGCTGGCAAGCCAACAAAAAGGAGACTTCATTAATCCTATTGAAATCAGCATGAGACAGATGAGTGTACAACTGCTCTTGACAACACCAAGGTAAATCGGGGATCCACGCTGACTCAGAAGTGTGCTCAAGAACACTGAAAATAAGTCACTACCCATTACCAGTTACTGAGGACATGTTGTCTTGTTTAACCAATACAGTGTGTCAGGAATATGTCAAGAATGGATTTTTGGCATGTTGAGCTAAGTGACCCATCCTGTCCCTGACACATTTTGTTAAGAAGTGTGGCAGGCCCTGTAAGAAGAGGTGCTGTGGACCTGATCCCTGCCGTGCTTCTGCATGCATTTAACCAGTGGTCCGGGAAGCTGCTGGGCAGCTGAGCTGCCGCTGATGTCTGTCTTCCCTCAGAAGAGCAGGATGTCAGGTATATAAGACCATTATAGGCACTGGTCACAACCCTTGAACAAGTGGCCAGGGATCCTAGACTAATTTTGCACGGTTTGAAAGCTGACAAAAGGTGAAGTCTCTGTCACTGGAGTCCATCGATTTCCACAGAGTCCTGGTTGGAAATTAAGTGCTGTTACAGAAATGCCTGAGTTGAAGGATGCGAGCAGACCCTGGTCTGTTAGCATTGGTTGCCATTTGTTCATAGGTTCATTAAGAAATTTACATGTTATTGAAAGTCTAAGTGCTGAAGGGGAATTTAAGATCTGATGTTACTGAGATGGTTTTGACAGTTTTGCCCAAAATCTTTTCATATGTGATTTATTGCATATTATGCCAATCAGTTGTGAATTGCACATTAACATGGGGAAAGGTGGTGTTTACTAAATGATTATGTATTGCTGATAAGATTATAAATCTTAGTTTGTAAATGGATTACATGGGTTTCCTTCCCAGTCTCTGTTTGGCAGGATCACAGTATTACACAAGTCTGCTGCAGGACTGTCTTTTCAACCATTTCTTCCAGGTTCTACATTGGAAAGCACAGCATGAAGAGGCTGTTAAACTAGAAGCTGCTGTAGCTGCCAGAAGAAAAGAAAGGTGAGAAAGAAAGGCTACAGAAAGAACAGGAAATGATTCGTAGAGCTCAGGAGAAAGAGAAACTTTTATACATTTTGGCATATGTTAATGTGTACAATTGCCTTTAAAATCTTTAACTGATCTCACTACCTAGTATTCTTGTAAAGTATTAAGTATTAGTATAGAGATGAGCAAATAGTTGAGTCTTGCTACTGTCCATTTTAGCTTAAAGCTGCCTGCTTTTACACACCAGTTATGTTACTTCATTACGTTTCTAAAAAAAAACAAAAAGCGTACACAAATAAATGTATGTGACTATCTCCGTGTCACAAAAAATCAGCACAGAGGCACTACTGAATTTCTAACTCTTAGAGATTTGTGCTTTTTAGCAATGTGGCAAAGACTATGAAAGTTTCCAATGCTGCGGTTAAGTATGCTGCAATGCAGCAAATGAGCCTTACAGTATATTGTCTGCAAGATCGCGCACTGCACTTTGCAGTGCAAGGGCCTTAAAAGTGAGCCTGAAGCATAATGTTAACATTAACTATTTCACGATATCCAAAGTCTGTGTTACATTATTCTAAGTACTTATGTGGTGACTACTTGGGAAATGGCTTCGATGCATAAGTCTAAACTTCAACTTAATAGAAAATCAGAAATCCACTATAGTGAATGTAATGCGTTTAGAAAATCAAGCTGTGTCACATACTTATTTGTATTATTTATTTATTTATTTAAATGATATGGCAAAAATCCAGGAGGTTGTTTTATTAGAACTTTACCTCTTCTGATTATTTTTTACACTGAAATCTGGCGTGCTTAGAGTCCAACTCACCTGTGGCGTATTTGTTAAGACTGCATAATTATTTCTGGAAAAAATAAGTTGGAGAATGTCATAGATTCTTAGCACTTTGTCTTTCAAATGCTGATGAGTAAATAGTCTCTTTTATGGGATTATTTGTGCTAACATGTTTGCAAGAAGGGTCACTAAAAGCTGTGCTCTTATAACATGCCAGTTAGAAGCAGAGTTAAGAAAACAAGGCTAAACTGTTTCAAATAGAGTATTTTCATGATGCATATGAAGGTTTTAGTGACACCAGTATGTGTCACATTACAGAAAGCTTGTGCAAAAGAAGGAAGAAAACAAAATCTTTATACATGTTATCATGTTTTCTTTTTAGATTTTGCCTTCCTGTCTTTATTTATCTGCCACATTTCTGTGTAACATACCTTACTGGGAGCAAATGTTTACTGATGGGACTACAACACGGCCAGTTAGACACCCTAGAATTTGATGGATTCTCATGTCGGTAGAGGTGTCTATTGCAGTGATATTCCTTGGGGGGGGGACGGACCAAACACAAAACTATCCATACTTACAGCAAATTGATTAAGTTTTTACTAGAACAATTTACAACACTTACTAAAAGCAGAAAAAAAATTATAGCAGAGCAAAATAAATGACTTGCAGGCAGGTGAAACTGACTGCCTTAGCAGAAGAATGAAAATAAAGTCCTACACTACTTGGAATTTCCCTATCTATTTTTATAGCACTCAAATATCTTTTCCTTGCTTTGTCCAAAGAAATATGTCTTTAGTTTCTTCTCTAGCTGAAGAAGTCTGTACTTACATTGGTCACCTGATTTTATTCTTTTTCTGCAATTTGTCTTAAAGATGAAATACACATTCTTGGCAGAGCACAATCTTTCCATTAAAACTATGCTAAATCATATAGTTAGTAAAATTGCAACTAATTGTCCAAAAGTCAGTTTCAAGAGATGTTTCTCTTTCCTTCAAAACACACAGAATACTCTCACTTTTCATAGGAATCAGAAAAGTTCAGATTGGAAGGGACCTCAAGAGATCTCTAGTCCAATCTCCTGCTCAGTTACGAGGTCCGACCAGGTAACTCATGGTTTTATGCTTATCCTTAAATTTATCTCTAACATTTGAGACTGTAATTTCAGGTTCAAAAGTTGAGAAAGCCATATTTATGTGTTTGCAAACCATGCACTTTCAGAGAAATCCTGGCTCAATTTAAATCAGTATTGGTTTTACCTTTACCTTTAATTGGCTTATTGTAGATATTGTAGGTGAACTTTTTAGACATAAACCTCTATAAAAAGACACAGGGGAATTTTTCAAGATTATGTGTATGTGCATTGTGTTACAAAACTATATTGTATATGTGATTTTTTTTTTCCCCACACTGACATATGTTTCCTGGTATTTGTTCTTCGTTTGATATGTTGTTACTGTTCTTACATGTTGGATTTAAAGTTATAAAATAACAAATTAAGGCAGAACTTCTACATTTGATGTCTGCATTCATCTTCTATATGAGAGTTTTCAGGGTGAGATGTGATGAAATTTTGACTGGTATGGATAATCCATAAGTTCTCTCAGTTGGAGCATGTGATTGTGAGATTTTGTGGTTTCTCCACCAGCAATGGAAACAGAGGTACAGAGAGAGGGGCAGCCCGTATTTAATGATGGTTTGCTGCTTAGGTTATGAGAAACTTTGCTGCTGCTTTTCTTTTTGTTACAGCTTGTTCTGCTTATTTGTCTTTACTCACACTGTGTTGATAGTAGCAGGTGGCTCTGAAACCACAAGGAAGGGGGAAGAGGCTTGGTGAGGCTGTGTTGACCTAACCACCAGCAATGTTCATTTTATGTGTGTCCTGGTTTTGGTTGGGATAGAGTTAATTTTCTTTCACAGCCGAGTGAGCGGCTGTGTGGTGCTCAGTTGCAACTGAGGTTAAACCATGACAATGTGTAAATATTTTGATTGTGCAAACTTTCCACTTTTCTCTGGCCTATGTGTAATGTCTATACAGAACAGTCCTCTGCCTATGCACAGATGGAACAGCAGCTGTTTGAGGTCAGCAGTCATATGTTTCATTTGAGTATGTTACATCTTAGATCCTTAAAAAGGGCTGCTAACCTTATACTGCCGCTGCTTTTCTGCTGAATGTTCTGTGGCATCAAGAAGAATATGTAAAATATCTGTGATCAATGTAAAAGAAATGCCCACTCTCTACCTAGTTTGTAACCTAGGCAGGGTATGTCAAGTACTTCCAAACCTGAGAATGGGTAAAATAACATTAGATCTTAAATACCAATGCTATGTTTGTTCTATTGGACTGCAGATCAGATTTTTTCCTATATATTTAAATACAGAATTTCAGAAGTATCCAGTGGCCCCTAATTAGAGTTTATGAGAAAGCCTTCAGGCAATGTGGAATACAGAAAGGGAATAATTGCAAAAGAGTGATTTTTATTCCATAAATATAAGTATTCCAAACAATATTAAATAAAAGCATTCTAAGAAATATGGTTATAGCCATCCTTGTTTTCATGCCCTTCATGTGTAAAAAATGGCCTATATAAAGAAATGATTGGGAATTCTGAAATATAAGCACTGTTTGGAAGACCTGTTTTATTCTGAATCATGATAGTTAAAGGTTTTTCTGCACAAAGTCAATCATACAAAGAGGATGGTATTTTGACTGCCATTTAAACTGAAATCTCCAAAAGCGGCTTAAATTCAATATAGTCCAGTGGATGATAAAGAAGTTATTTTTATTGCCATTTTATGAAGCTTTTCATGTGAGATGATTCCATAAGTAAATTTCTTTGTAAGAAATTACCTATATTTTGGGAGGTAGGATAAGGTCTCAGACTTTCATAGGAACTTTATGCATTTGATTGTAAAATCAACAGATTATTGAGGTATAATTTCTTTTATAATTAATTTTATAATTAACATTTTCTTAGATTATTAAAATTCTTAAGATTTTCTTAGATTTTTGCATCTTTTTCTAAAGCTTCTATTCTCTATTTTTCCAGTTGTATTTTAAATTTTAGAAACATGATGCTGTTTTGTTAGTGAATTTACAAGTGGCAGCATTGTCATACGCTTCTGTCATCATAAACAGTTTTTTCAAAAACTCAGTCTTGATTTTCAAGGTAAACACTATCTTTGTTTTGCCGGAAGCAGTAATTTTTAGTGAATTCGGTAGCTTTTCTCTTTCTGTTTGTCATAGCAATTGCCAAGAAGTCTGTTAGGTCTAAGGGGTTTCTCAGTCAGCCCTGAGGTGGTATGAAGCACCATGCCATTCTCTGGCTATTCTTTTGGTTTCTGATTTAGAAGTACATCAGGGTATGTCATTATTTCTGTGTCCCAGCTTGTCTTTCTCTTCTGGTACCTGCATGTGGAATGGGAGTGGGTGGGGGGAGGAATAAAAGGGTGAGAAGTACAATAAAGAGAAATTGCAAGAGTGCTAACCTTTGTAGATCTACCATGTCATCCTAACTCTTCTTGTTGGGATATCAGAGTATTTAGTATAAGGCAGAAAAGAGAATATATGATACCTGTTGGAGATGACATGGAATATGAGTTGTATTATGATGTGTTGTTATTATGTGTTAATAACTGGAACAGGCAGGATAGGTCAGCTTAGCTTCAGTTAGGGCAAGAGGCTGCAAGATCAAGAAAGTTTTTGTTTGGATTAGATTTAATTTTCTTCCACAGCCGAGTGAGCGGCTGTGTGGTGCTCAGTTGCAACTGAGGTTAAACCATGACAATGTGTAAATATTTTGATTGTGCAAACTTTCCACTTTTCTCTGGCCTATGTGTAATGTCTATACAGAACAGTCCTCTGCCTATGCACAGATGGAACAGCAGCTGTTTGAGGTCAGCAGTCATATGTTTCATTTGAGTATGTTACATCTTAGATCCTTAAAAAGGGCTGCTAACCTTATACTGCCGCTGCTTTTCTGCTGAATGTTCTGTGGCATCAAGAAGAATATGTAAAATATCTGTGATCAATGTAAAAGAAATGCCCACTCTCTACCTAGTTTGTAACCTAGGCAGGGTATGTCAAGTACTTCCAAACCTGAGAATGGGTAAAATAACATTAGATCTTAAATACCAATGCTATGTTTGTTCTATTGGACTGCAGATCAGATTTTTTCCTATATATTTAAATACAGAATTTCAGAAGTATCCAGTGGCCCCTAATTAGAGTTTATGAGAAAGCCTTCAGGCAATGTGGAATACAGAAAGGGAATAATTGCAAAAGAGAGAGTTTTATTCCATAAATATAAGTATTCCAAACAATATTAAATAAAAGCATTCTAAGAAATATGGTTATAGCCATCCTTGTTTTCATGCCCTTCATGTGTAAAAAATGGCCTATATAAAGAAATGAGTGGGAATTCTGAAATATAAGCACTGTTTGGAAGACCTGTTTTATTCTGAATCATGATAGTTAAAGGTTTTTCTGCACAAAGTCAATCATACAAAGAGGATGGTATTTTGACTGCCATTTAAACTGAAATCTCCAAAAGCGGCTTAAATTCAATATAGTCCAGTGGATGATAAAGAAGTTATTTTTATTGCCATTTTATGAAGCTTTTCATGTGAGATGATTCCATAAGTAAATTTCTTTGTAAGAAATTACCTATATTTTGGGAGGTAGGATAAGGTCTCAGACTTTCATAGGAACTTTATGCATTTGATTGTAAAATCAACAGATTATTGAGGTATAATTTCTTTTATAATTAATTTTATAATTAACATTTTCTTAGATTATTAAAATTCTTAAGATTTTCTTAGATTTTTGCATCTTTTTCTAAAGCTTCTATTCTCTATTTTTCCAGTTGTATTTTAAATTTTAGAAACATGATGCTGTTTTGTTAGTGAATTTACAAGTGGCAGCATTGTCATACGCTTCTGTCATCATAAACAGTTTTTTCAAAAACTCAGTCTTGATTTTCAAGGTAAACACTATCTTTGTTTTGCCGGAAGCAGTAATTTTTAGTGAATTCGGTAGCTTTTCTCTTTCTGTTTGTCATAGCAATTGCCAAGAAGTCTGTTAGGTCTAAGGGGTTTCTCAGTCAGCCCTGAGGTGGTATGAAGCACCATGCCATTCTCTGGCTATTCTTTTGGTTTCTGATTTAGAAGTACATCAGGGTATGTCATTATTTCTGTGTCCCAGCTTGTCTTTCTCTTCTGGTACCTGCATGTGGAATGGGAGTGGGTGGGGGGAGGAATAAAAGGGTGAGAAGTACAATAAAGAGAAATTGCAAGAGTGCTAACCTTTGTAGATCTACCATGTCATCCTAACTCTTCTTGTTGGGATATCAGAGTATTTAGTATAAGGCAGAAAAGAGAATATATGATACCTGTTGGAGATGACATGGAATATGAGTTGTATTATGATGTGTTGTTATTATGTGTTAATAACTGGAACAGGCAGGATAGGTCAGCTTAGCTTCAGTTAGGGCAAGAGGCTGCAAGATCAAGAAATACAGGAGGTCTTATACCGAGGAGTCCAGGAAGGCTGGACATTCTTCAAGATGGAAATCTTAAAGGCGTAGGAGCAGGCTGTCCCCATGTGCTGAAAGACGAGCCGGTGGGGAAGACAACCAGCCTGGCTGAACAGAGAGCTTTGGCTGGAACTCAGGGAAAAAAAAGAGAGTTTATGACCTTTGGAAGAAGGGGCAGGCAACTCAGGAGGACTACAAGGATGTCGTGAGGTTATGCAGGGAGAAAATTAGAAGGGCCAAAGCCTAACTAGAACTTAATATGGCTACTGCCGTAAAAGACAATTAAAAATGTTTCTATAAATACATTAGCAACAAAAGAAGGGCAAAGGAGAATCTCCATTCTTTATTGGATGCAGGGGGAAACATGGTGACAAAGGATGAGGAAAAGGCTGAGGTACTTAATGCTT
>NW_008794603.1:2534450-2537338 GCF_000699145.1 Aptenodytes forsteri | reverse complement strand
CCAGGGAAGTGGTTGAGTCACCATCCCTGGAGGTATTGAAAAGACGTGTAGATGTGGTGCTTAGGGACATGATTTAGTGGTGGACTTGGCAGTGTTGGGTTTACGGTTGGACTCAATGATCTTGGAGGTCTTTTTCAACCTAAATGATTCTATGATTTGTAATGTATGTCATAGCAAGGTGGGAATTACAAGCTTGCTGCAAATTCCCACGAGTTGTCTTTGAAGAACTGCCTGGTTTTAGGAACGGAAATCTGTAGAATTTATTCAAATGAAGAATTCAGAGTTTCACTTCAGCAATATTTACTTTAAATCCCAATTCCTCATTTTGCATCCAAAAAACCTCATCTTTCCAGATAAGCTTCCCTGCTCAGGTTTCACCGTCTTGCTTGAGGCCTTTCTTCATGCTTACATGATGACCACTCATATGCTTCTTCCTGTTCCTCAGCAGGCTCTCCACCTCAGCCAAAATTAACTGGGCTGGCATGGATCCAGCTGTTTGAGTTAACCTAGAACTTTTTAACTCAAGGAACGTTCACTCCCTTGAGCAGCATAGTTGAAGGTTTTGATGGTAGAGTAGGAAAGCAAGGAGGAAATGAAAGTGGTAGTCTTTAGTTAGCAGTTGAAAATTAGATTCAAATTAGTGTCCATAGTCTGATTGTACTATTTCTGTTGTGGGGGCTCCACACCCTCTTGTTCTCCTAGTAAATCTTTTGTTAGAACATACTGTTATAAAATATAAATTTTATTCTAAAAAGATCAAAATTGGATTTTCTTTAACTTAATGCTTTTCTTACTTTACTTGTTCTCACTACCTTGGCTTGTGAATGATTGTTATTTTGTTTACTGTATTTGTTCAAACTCTAGTTGAAAAAGTACTGGGCTGAGAAACAGCTCAAGTGGCAAGAACAGGAAGAGAAAGATCTACAACATCTGGAGGAATTAACAAAATTAATGGCTGAACAAGCAGTTAAAGACAGAGAAAGGTAAAAGAAATTAAATGTGAATTTCTGTAGTATCAATAGGAACTTCTTATAATCTAATTTGCTTTGATCTCCCAACTTTCTAAATTAGAATAAATTGAGATAAGTAATTTTTTTTTCTTCTTGTTTGGCAGTTACTCCAGTCTATACACCAAGGTTGCATCATGATTGTATCCTGGATGCAATTTATTTGTTAGTTTGAATTAGTTCATATTCATCAAAGTTTTAGACCTTTGTCAGCACTAAACTGTTGTGTATATATATATATTATAACCCAATTTTTTAAAGTTTTGCTAAAGCTTTCATAATAAACATAGTAGTTCATTATTTCCTATTGAATATTTGTGAGACAGTGTCTGAAAGTAGAGTTTTAATGAAATTATGCTTATCAAAAATTACATAAGTGTGTACCCACAATACTTCAAAAAAGTAGCTTTACTAAAACTAATCAGCTAAGCTCATTTTTCAGCTGGTGGTTTATTGTTACTTACTGTGGTACTTAAAGTCAAAATTGAGTATTAAGACATTTTAATTTTAAGCTTTTCTATAAACTTAAGTTTACTTTGAAGAAACAGTAGCTAAAATATTACTGAGTATAATAGAGTGAAAGAGAATTAACAACTTTATTTGGATGTGGACACTGTGAAATCAAAGCTCAAGTAAACATTTAAAGCCAAGTATAAAAAGTATTGGAAGAATGTTCCAAATTAGGAACACAATGTATGGTTGAATATGTATTTACAAAGTTCTCTGCCTTCCCTGTGTGTAGATTTCATAGCTCTGCCATTGCCCTCTGACAATGAAACTTAATCTTTGTTAATACTGGCCTTGGTCTCTCCAGCATGAGCAAGATGATGATCTCCTTAGGATAACACAGTCATGAAAACATGAGCCGCCTTCTCAGGAGCAACAAATACTGCATCAAGACGTAGTTTACAGAAGTTTCCAGGGTACTGAATTTCATATTTGATTACACTGGAGTATTTTAGAACATGTGTCATAGCAGTCAGCTTAAGCAGAGTGAAAGGTTTTCAATATAATATAATTTTTTATAATTTTTCAGAAAAATATGAACATCTGCTTTTTATTAAATTTTATTCATATAAAAAGAAGATTAGGTTTTCTCCCTGGAACAAAATTACCTCTGAAGACTACTATTGTAAGCATTCATCTGCCTAAACTACAATAGCTACAGTAAGAAACTGAAAGCCTTTCCGGGGCATCCTCAGGCAGCTTTGTACCACTCTCTTGGGACAAATTTGTTTGTCCTGATAATTGTTACTGGATTATTGATGCAGTGGTCTTTTCTAGCTACCAACATAACTGTATGTTTAGTTCTGATTTTTGCAGTTTATAGCACAAGTTTTATATACTCCTTTGAGCTTACTAAAATTTTGAGAGTAAGAAAATAAAAATACCTGTTTTATTGTAGTTGAAGCAGCTCTTTCTTCTCCATTTCTCTAAAGGCAAGTTAAAATTTGAAGGGCAAACGAAGGGTAATTCTCCGAATGCAAAGCATGGCAAAGGCAACTCCTATGTAACGACTAAAAGTGACATACCAAAGAATACCCTACAGCTTCATAAGAAACAGAATTTGGCAGTGGACTGAAGGTAATTGGGAAATATGGTCATGCTATTACTATCGGGGCTATAAAAACCTATTGTGAAAAGTTGACCAGCAAAAATAATGCCATAGGTAAAGTTTCAGGATTATTTGTGCTAACCTCCATTTTTTTCCTTTTGAAGAAGGGTGTAATTCTCAAGTTTTCTTGCTGCTTTCAGTAACAAGATTGATGTTACTGATGATGGGAGTGATGTGTTTCTTTTAATGGAAAGGGTTATAGGGAAGAGTTCCTCTGCCATACGCAGATGTCAGAGAACATTTCTTCTTGACAAAGAAAATGGGGG
>NW_008794603.1:2498923-2534410 GCF_000699145.1 Aptenodytes forsteri | reverse complement strand
GAATGGGTAAAGAACAAAGGCGGGATTAAAAAATAAACAAACCCCAAAACAAAACAAAAAAACCCCACCAAAAATCAAACAACTCCCCAAACCCCCTTCCCCAAAAACCCCAAACCAAAAAACTCCAACAAAAATAACACATTCAAATGAAAAAGCATCTTTTGCATTTTTCAGGTGTTTTGATGAACAACTGTATTATTATTAGGTGGATATAGAAAACATCAGACTAGTTTTCAAACTGAAATATCATAACAGAAATTTAAAATTACACTTGGCCAATGTTTTTTCCATTTGTATGTATGCTGTTTTGCAGGGTAAAGGTTAGACAAGCATTACTAGAAAAACGGTTGCTGGAGAAAAAGGAACTGGCCCTTCAAGAAGCATATGAAGAAGAAGAAAAATAGAAATGCCTTTAAGCACTCCGACAGCAGGTGGTTTTATTTCCTGTATATAGTATTTTCATATACAGTAATGATACAAACACATACTGTCATATTACATGAAAGATAAAAAGAACAATCTATCAAAAGCAAATAAATGAAGAAATTAAAATGCACTTTTGGTCTGACTTTAGCAGTAATTCTGTCATGTTATAAATCCTATGTGCTTTGTAACTCTGACAACAGGTACATTATGATGTTAAATTGCACTGTAGAAGCTGTTGATATCTGAAAATAGATACTATTTTTTCCTTTGGGTTGGATATGAGTTCTCTTTTTCTTTGATTCTTTTTTTTGATTGTTTATTTTTTAATAATCTTAAGTCTGCCTTGAGTCTTAGGCAAGATTTATGAGTAATTTAAATTCTTTTTAAATTCTGAAAACTTACAGACCTTGGACGACTTTTTTTCTTGAGATATTTGACTCTCTGTGAAACTTTTGCACATTATTTTAAAAAGGACATCCCAGAAAATGCTTGCTAACATTTGTCATAGTAAATGTAGCATTTGGGGGGGTTTTCTATGGCTGACTTTTGAAGGAGTAATTTTACCTTCATTTATATTTTTATATCTAATTTCCTTGTTTTGTCCTCCAAAGACTAAAAGGAAAAATCTGGAGTTCACATTCTTTACACTCCAGGAACTGCAGCCTAAATGTGCAGCCAAAGGAAAATAAGGGAGGGAGAAAAGGTGTTCTTCAAACCCTTTTGAATTTGGGTAATTTAAACAGCACTAATGCAGCAGCTTTCTCCCCAGGACTACCCATGGTTAAAAATACAGTATTTGATGCAACCTTGACCTCACCTTCAGCATGTTCTTTGGCTTCAGGATTAACCATCCCAGTACAGTGTGCATGCCAGTGAAATTCTTCCTTAGTCCCTCCTGGACTGTTTGTGACCTTGTAAGTGCTTTCACTTCAGCATTTGGGTGTACAAAGTCAAGAAGAAAGAAAAATACAACAGAGGTCAAATACTCCAAGCCATCTTCTGTGGGAGAGCTAAGCATAACAGGAATAAATAAAACTAAGGGATCGTTGGTCTGTTATTTCAGTCATTTTTAAACTGTTGAACTCAGGCTCATTTCTAGTCAATAATGCTTTATTTTTAATAATCTGATTCAATTAAATATTTTGCAGTATTAACAGCGTTATTTTAGGTTGTCAATACATTTTTAATAATAACTCTATTACGTCTTTTCTAAGTTACTGGTTGAATGCATTGTCTTTTGCGTCAGATTTTACAAGAGGCTGGTTGAGAGTCATGATCTGTTGATCTCTTCTGACTGACCCAATTCTCTTACCAAAGTAGAAAATGCTTCCAGAATGGCCTTTGACCAGGATGGTAGAGTTCCCACTTCATTACATTCTTCTAACCAATATTTATTCTGTGTTTCACACTAATGAAATACTGCTTCATAAAATATGCCCCTTGGTTGTATGTGGGGAAAAAAAAAAAGATCTTTATTAAAGTCATCCAGTCTGTATATTTTGACAGCCTGTAAATACAAAGATGACATTTTATTAAAGAGATGGGAAAAAAAAAATATCATACACAGTTTTAAATATTTTTTCTGGTTTTAGCCATTCAGATGGTGTCCTGACTTTGATTATTTTGCTCATGCATCTTTCTGTATTTTTGAAAGTAGTATTAGCCTATATCTGAATATTTTAGCACAAAGAAAATAAGCAATGAAAAAAGGTTGACTCTTGCACAATATAGTGTCTGAGAGAATCTTTGATACTGATCTAGCCACAGGAAATTAAACAGTTAAAACAGACGCACTTAAGAAAAAAACCAAAGAATTATGTTATTTGTGGCATATCACTCAATGTTGTTGCCCATGACTCTAAAAATTCTGAACTACTGATCTGAACACCCTTTATTTCCATCAGAAGAAAAAGAAGACATTTTGGACTTCCAGGAATTGTGGGTATTGCTAAATTATGAGTCTGCTGGTTCCTTTTGGTTACTGGTTTTGAATGTCAGAGCTCATGTCAATCTCTGCTAAAGAGCTGAGGTTGGTATTGCGTCTCTGTTATAGCATCCTTGCTGAGCCGAGGCCTCCTTCACAGCCAGGACCACACGCCACTGTTACCGTGCAAAGATCAGTAATGCATATATTTGGGAAGTGCTGTTTTCTGGTAGCCTAAAGCTTAGTGTAAGCTTATTTCCTACCAGGAGTGTGACAAGGTAGCAACATAAGCTCTCTCTTCATGGAAATGCCGTCCAGCTTTCAAGTTTATGTTTTCAAGGACTGACAACTGGCATTCACAATGTGCAGGTTATTCTGTGTTAAGCCTGCCCCCATAGCAGGCAATTCTCCACTTTACAGCAGTTCTGGGCATGCACAGTGCTGTATTAACTCCAGCCAATTAAACTGTCTCTTGTTTATTCCCCATGCTACGTGCGTTTGCATAGAGGCATTTAAGTCGGGCCCCGGATGAAGCTGTCTTACTGGCTGGAGTTCCTTTGTGCTGCTCTTCAGGCGCTCTCCTGCTGACCTGTGTTCCTCCTCCAGGCTCTGGGCATCTATTGCTGGCCCTGGCATCAAACTGGTAGGAGTGGGATGGATTGAGGTTCCTCTCCCCCGGCATCTCTAGATTAAAGCCCTCTTCACCAGCTTGGCAAGCCTATGACTGAAGATGCTCTTCAGTTGGGATGTGATATGCAAGGGCTGAAGGAGGAGAAACCAGTGAGTTGTAAATGAAGCAGGAAACTGAAGTAACTATACTCCTGTTTTCAGGTCAGTCAGATTGCTGAGGACAGTGCAAGCTCAATTTCAAATGGAATTAAGCAACACGGGAGGATTTTTTTTGATTCCTTTACTGTTCCCCATCTGCTCAGTCTTTGCATTTGAAATTATTCCCACTCTGGAATTTGAAAATTACGTTTACAGAAAGAGAAGTGCTATGATATAATTCTATAGCATAAAAGCTTTCTTCTAGCACTGAATAAGATGAAATTTAACGATGTCTATAACTAAGCTTGTCCAGCACTTCCCATTTTAAGACATTTTAAAGCTTGGTAAAGGAGAGATGTGGTACAAGAGATGAAGTTTTTGTTTGGCTATTAAAATTTACCCAAATCTGACTGATGTATGAGGTTCTGAAAAGCCTTAGCTTAAAAATGCTCTGAACATGTGGATTTGGGATTAATACCTGAATTCTCAGAATATTCTTCCTATTTCTACTCCAAACAGGTTTTGGTACTGCTCAGACTGCAATATGTGATTCCTGCCAAGCATATTAGTGTGCTCCATCCCAGAGCTCCAGGGGTTATGGATAATGTTCCCCAGTGTTGCTCTTCCCAGCAGCTCTGGACACTGTGGCAGGTGATGCTAGAACTGAAGGCAATGTGACACACTCTCTTGTACTGTCACTGCTCCCCCACTGTAGCCCATGGAAGAAGGATTTGAAAGAGGCTTACAAATTTTGTCAAATAACCTTTTGACAAATTTTAGAAGTAATTTCCCTGGCCATTAATTGTTGTTATGTAAAATAGAAGTGGTACTGCCACGTAGTCACAAGGCAACGCTGTGAGAAAAATCATAAACGTGTTTGAAGGACTCAGATTCCATAGAAACAAACAGGAAGAGATTGAAAGTCTTGTGCTGAAAGCAGGGCTGAATTGATGGGGAACATTAGAGAAGTCAGCAACTCTTCAGTGGGTAGGCTGAATTAAAAGTCACTCAGTTTCTCATCTACCCTTTGAGTTTTGCTGAGGAATGACAACCAGGGCTCTTTGTTAAAATAGTTTGTGATCATTAATATTAAAAAGGATAATATCAAGTATGTGCAGTGAGTGTCCTGGTTTCGGCAGGGATAGAGTTAATTTCCTTCCCAGTAGCTGGTACAGTGCTGTGTTTTGGATTTAGGGTGAGAACAATGTTGATAACACACCGATGTTTTAGTTGTTGCTAAGTAGTGCTTACACTAGTCAAGGACTTTTCAGCTTCCCGTGCTCTACCGACTGAGGAGGCTGCAGGTGCACAAGAAGCTGGGAGGGGGCACAGCCAGGACAGCTGACCCCAACTGGCCAAAGGGACATTCCATACCATGTGACGTCATGCTCAGTATATAAAGCTGGGGGAAGAAGAAGGAAGGGGGGGACGTTTGGAGTGATGACGTTTGTCTTCCCAAGTAACCGTTACGTGTGATGGAGCCCTGCTTTCCTGGAGATGGCTGAACACCTGCCTGCCACTGGGAAGTAGTGAATGAATTCCTTGCTTTGCTTTGCTTGTGTGGGCAGCTTTTGCTTTACCTATTAAACTGTCTTTATCTCAACCCATGAGTTTTCTCACTTCTACCCTTCTGATTCTCTCCCCCATCCCAGTGCGGGGGAGTGAGCGAGCGGCTGTGTGGTGCTTAGTTGCCGGCTGAGGTTAAACCACGACAGTGAGATAAGGCTTGTTCACTGTAGACTTTCTCTGCTTTTGAAGGCTTTATTTTATGACCAAAATTTTTTGACTGTCTTTTAAAACTCTTTAAATATATACATCCACAGATAACCTGTAAGATGCACTGTGTGTATGAGGAAAGTATTGTTTTGTTTCTATTTATCATTGCTGTGGTTTATTTCAACAGATCATTTCTGACCCTAGACTTCGTGTTGAGCTAGCTCTTCGAGAAGCTGGACTTCACAAAACACTTTATGCAAAAGAGATTTTACCAAAAATTCCTCCACTGAAGCTTCCAAGAAGACATATGGAATCCACAGCTTTTAAAATGTAGAGCGCCTCTCATATCAGGAGCAGAGAAGCTTCAGGGGTATTGTCTGGCCTATAACGTGAAAACTTTAAATAAATTTTCCTTAGGCTGTGTCATAGAACTACTTAGTTCTCAGTGCGTGCAAGCATTCAAAAAAACAACGTGCCTTTCTCATGCAGTACTACACCATTTTACGCATGCCTTGGTGAAGGTTTTATAGAGGTTTGGTGGGTGTAGGCTGTTGTAGTATAATTTCCTATGTCCCTTTCTACTGGGAGATAGGACACCTGTTACATGAAAGAATCCTACAGACATTACAGGCCAATCTGATATATACCATCTTGAGCAGGAACTCTGTTTTTTAATTGGCAGTATAAATCCAAAGTAGCTTTGCAGAACAGTCACTTTAGATTACATTATGATACATGAACATGTCCCACAACTTTCATTCCAGGTTTCTTGATAATTTGATTCTTTTAATTATAAAATCTTCATTATCGTGAATGTTTCTATTATTCCTTGATTATTATAAGAAGAAACTTAACCTTTGTCTATATTTAGAAACCAATTTGCTGTATCATATTTACTGCAAACCAGTCATGCAATTTCATATTGCAGATTAGTCTTTCAGTATAAATCATAAATTAGAAATAACGTTTCAGATCTGGGATCTTTATTTTGGAGCTGAAGCTACTGAATATGATTCTATTAAATGAAAGGGAAATTGATGTCATTTCATTTTGTAACTGATTATGTTTTCAAGCTTTACATAAGATAAGTGTAAAATGTATAAATAAGTTACAATTAGCAGCTTAACCAAAAATTTCTAAGGACGATGAATATCAAAGATCTGAACATCCATAGTTGTGTATCTAGATAATTATAGGAACTTCATTAATGTAATATTTTAATGCCTTATAGGTGTTAATGGATCACATACCTACAACACCTTGTGAAACAGACAGTAATTCCTCACTGTCAAAATGAGAAATTGAGGATCAGGCTAGATGAGAGCCCTGTCTGTGTTCTCCCAGCAGAGCCCATGGTGCAGGTCCAGCAAACACCAAGAGAGCGGTTTTACTGCTAGCCGCTATATGCCACCTCCTTACCCGGCACAGACAACAGGCCCTCTTCTCTTGACATATTCAGTGACTGTACACCAGATGTTTTGCAATCAGAGACAAGCAACGTTAAGTTTCCACACCTCAAACTGATAGTAACATTGGCAAAATCTTGTAGCGTAAGCCTGATCTCAGCAGGTGTCTCTGAGCACCTGGGGGAGGGAGGTTTGCTCTGGCCTGGGTGTTCAAGGGTGCAAAGTCAGAAGCAGATGCAGACTCTAAGAAGGGTGCCAGAAGGGCAGGGGAAGAGCTGGTGTCACAAACTCCCGAGACCAAGCAAAGTTTAAGACTAGGAGCAACGTAATCTGAGTATTGAAGCTAAGGGGGGGAGAAATGCTAGACTGCCCAAAAGCCGTGGGAGCTGTATGTCTTCTGGATCTAGCTTTTGCGTGTTTGTGCTAAAATTACAATTCTTTGTATATTTGTGCATTTTATTTTGGTACCTCATTTGGGGTAACTCATTATTTTTAAAACACACTTGGCCAGTTTCATAACTTGTTGGATGTTCCTGCAGGGGAGACCAGCATTACTTTTCTTCTCTTTTGGAGACCAGATTGGCTGCTAGACTGCTTCCCAGAAACAGAAGATCCCAAACTTAAGGCAGTTGAATTTTTTTTCTTGCCTTTAAAAGCAGATCTACAAGATTATTTCAGTGGTGCAAAATCTTTTCAGATTATAGTTGTCTTGTCATCTTTTGTAAATACCAAGACATTTCTGAAGAAAAAAATCCAGTTGTTGCAAAACACAAGTTTGTGCCAACTTATGTGCACGTAAGCTTACATGCACATTTATGTGTGTATTTATAGAAAAAGAAAAACATAAGTGATTGCAATGCCAGTTCTGACCCCTCTGAGAATAGAGAGGGCTTTGCAGTAACGGTCAGTATTTTGAAAAGGAGCTCACCAAGGACATGCGTTCTGAGCTCTGTAAACTACTGTCTCATCTGAAACCCTTAAAAAGTGTCAAACTCAGAATGTGCAGCAGAAAGACCATTTAACAACATACTCATTAAGCTAAAAGCAAAATAAGAAAAACAAGAGTCTCTTTACTGGACAATGTTCTAGAAAATAGAGAGTTCACTATCTCCTGCAAAGGTAATGACCAGGACTGTGTTTCTGTAAGCTAGGGAAGAGCAAACCTCACCTATCAAATTAGGCAAAATGTTAAAGTATCATATTTCTTTTCCTGGAGTTGTTTTAAATTATTTTCACAAAGGACTTAAGGTACATTACTATTAGTATAGAAGTTTCTTAAGTGGACTGTGGACTTAGCAGAACTGAGTTTGAATGGTAGGTTAGATTGCATGTTAAGTGACTGGAGTGATTTTGTTTCCGTTCTGGGAGGACACTGCTCCTGTCCTGGGATTTGTCCCCCGTCAGATTAATATTTGAGCCTAAAAACTGCAGTCTTAGAATGGAAACTAGGAACTAATCTCCTTTTCTTATAAAAAGTGGAGTTTGCTTTTTCATGGCAGCAAACTGAATGTATCCCAGATCAAAGTGCTGGTAAGTTGCTGGAGTAGCTCAGGGAGACCATGAAAGTGGAGTCTCTGTGCCAGGGGAGCCCATCGGGGGAGCACCCTGGACAGCCCCACTCCGCCGCCGGCCCCATGCCCCAGAAACAGACCTCTGCGGATGGGAGGAGGCAGCATGACAACGTGCAGTGGGGTGATGAGAGGGACGCCAAGAGAAACCTGCACATTTGGGAGGCAAATTGAGCTGTACCCGAGAGTGCGGAAATATTTCCAGGACTAGAGGGGCCCCAAGGTTGCTGATGAAGCAGATTTTAGGATACTGACTGGAGAACAAGTGCCTTGGGGACGGCCCCTTGGCATGTCTGTAAGTATCTTTAGACTTACATGTTTTGTGCTCTTAATATCATTAATATCTTAAGATCCTCTCCCATGTTTTTTGATATGTTAAAATTTTGTTTACCAGAACTCTTAAATCCTGTAAGTTATTGTTCCAAAGGTGTCAAAATTCATTTGGAAGCAAGCTTGTTAGTGAATCTTAAGAACTGGAAGTGATTTCGGTGAGAAATTCTTCAGGCTGTAGGTTACCCTCGGTGAAAAACCCCTCCACTCAACCAAGGTGCAGTTTAGTCTCTTACAGCTTGTGGAGACACTTAAAGATGATTTACTGGATCGTTGATGGGTGTTGATTAGCAGATGAATGTGAAAGATGCAGTCCCTGGCAGCTGCCTGAAATCAGGTCAAGGTTATATCGGTAAGGTGTGCTCCCCATCCCTTTCCGTCTCGGGTGTCCCCATGCGTCCCGCGCCCAAACCTGCCGACCGTGCGACAGGGGCGAAGCTGCTCCTGCACAGCCCGGACAGTCTGTGCAAGGTGTGCTTCCCACACACTGACCTCTTGTGTTCAAACACTCTGGTACGCATCAGTTTTTGACAGATCTTTAAACATTGTATGAATGAAAGTCTGAACAGCCTTCGTAACAGCAATGAGTAACAATGGTCACAAACATAGATTAATTTTGCATGTCGTTTACTTAGGTTTTGGCTTTATGCCAGATGCAAAGTCATCTCCTTCCTAGAGTATCGCTGTGGACAGGAGCAACCCTAACAGGACAGTCCTTTGTGACCACTGAAGACAGGAGTGAGGACCGTGCAGTTTGGTAACACAATCTTAATTTCCATGCAAATTTTGGCTGGAGCTCTCCTTGGGTATGCAAGTGTGTTGGTGCAATTCAAGCCGTAGTGGGGGTCCGCAGCTCCTGCGTGGCAGTGTTCGCTGGATCCGGCTGCCCCGCTCAGCCACAGAGGGCACCTGCCTGTGGGAGCACATCATGACCGAGTCTGCCTTTTCCGTTTCCCACAAAAAGGGTCTGCAGTGTGCCCATGTGGGTAGGTCCCGCCTGCCTGCTCCTGGCATGGCAGCGCTGGGGGCACAAACGTGCACTGTGCCGGCTGGGACCTGGCGCCCTGCTGCTCGTGCTGCATCGCCCATCAGTTGCTGGAGAAAAACGTGTTTCCCACCAGAGGGCGAGGCCCCAGGCACTTTCGGATGAAGGCCGCGATCAGGCGCTGAGGCTGCTGCTGGTACTCCTGCAGCACCTCACGGGGTGCCCGGATCTGGTCCCCCTCCAGGCGGTCCAGGAGTGCCACGCAGACAACGGCGGCTGCAGGATGGCCAAAGCACTGCGTTACCTCACACGTGACAACAGGCACCCGCCACCTTAAAACACTGCCCCGTGGGGAAGGAGAGGAGGCCCTGCTCCCGTTGCCCTCCCTGGGGCTTGCTGGGGGATGCGCCCCAATGTGCTGGAGGGGTCAAAGCAGCAGGACCCCTGGGGAAGCCGCTGGCCACAGCACCGCTCTGCAGGCACCCTCCCCTCACCCAGTTTCTCTTCCAGCAAAACGGGGAAAGGCAGCACTAGAGGTACGGCCAGGACTTGTTTTAAGGCTGGGAGAGGGATAAGGGGGGATTAAGTTTTGTTTTGCCCAACACACGCTCAGGCCTTTTAAAACAAACTTGTTTTTTATTGAGCCACAAAATTTGTTTTAGTGTACTTTTCTAGTGAAAATCGTTAGGAATGCCTTTTTGGCCTTCAGGTTGTCTGAATCTTGCACCAAACCGAACCTTCAGGTCGGGTTAAGCTGGGGAGCATGGGGGTGCGGGAAGGACGCGGAGGCGACTGCAAGAGGACTCACCTTTCAGGCCACACAGCCCGCACAGGGCAGCAAATGCTGTGGACTCCATTTCAATGTTCCTCACACCGGCGTCATAAGCTCTTTTTAAGTACTCTAACTTTTTTTCACTGGAAAAAGAGCACAGTGCTCCATCTAATCTCCCCTGACCTTGAAAGGAAGCAGAGAAGTGTCACTGCTGACCCTGTGTGGGTTTACAGTCATGGTGAACGGGGTGTAGTTTCAAATGGAAAGTCCAGCAGTGCCTATGTTTTGTCTGAAGTCGACTAAGTTTTCCTTTGAATAGTTACTTAACTCATATTAACCTCAGTGTTTAAAGCCAGTGTGCTATGTCTCTGTATAGAGGAGAAAATTACACAGGTTTTAACACTTGTAAAAAGGATGAGTAAGCCCACAGGTGTTAAGTACAGGGGGTATATTGCACTCTGAAGGGGCAAGTCATCGCAGCTCCTCTGAGGTGCATGGAAATGAAGGTCAACTGTGAAGGTCTGCCAGGTTAAATCCAAAAAATGCCAAATTACTGTTGAAGAGGGGCATAGCAAGCTGTGCAGAATGGGAAAACTGAGGAGAGGAAAACCCTCTTAATTTAGGCTTAATTTTTCCTAAGGGGCTGCCACGATGGCAGGCAGCTGGAGCTGCTTGCGAGTGGTGTTCCCTGCTCGGGTGGCATTGGTGCTGGCCAGGGAGCTGGGTCCCGGGGCACTGGCGCTCCCTCCCACTCTCAGTGCAGCCCCGGGGCATCGCCGCAGGCAGGACCCAACGCCGTGCTCGGTGTGTCCAGGCATGGGCACCCATCCTGATCCTCTCCTCTAACTCCACTGGTGTCTTTGGCTGTCCTGCAGCTGCACCTGGGACCACAGAGCGGACCTGTGCCCAGCGCAGCTACTCCTCTCACACAGTATGTAAAGTCCTTTGTGCAAGCAAAATTTATACCTCTGGCTGTGCTAACCTGGGTGGAGTGCTTCATTTTATTGCTGTTCCTACTGTTAATCCTCTCAAATAGCTTTTTGTTTAAATAAAACATGGTCTTGAGCAATACACAGATGGTCGCATTTGCAAGCAGATCCAAAAGTTTATAAATAGTCCTCAGATTATTAATTCTTCATTTATTACATTTCATCTACTCTGCAATCAGCATTTAATTTTGCAAAGGAAACAGTTCCAGAGTAACCAAAGTTTGTTTGCGTAAATATCACGTGCTTGCTGACATTTTTCTAGTGTTTGGTAGTTCTGAAGTTACAATCTTGTTGTAGCAAACAACTCAGTGTAACCCATCTGCTAGGCTCACTACAGGATTGTGGACAAGGGACTGTTTTCTTTGCCAGGGTGAGGCTAGGGAGGGTCTGCAACCGTGCATGGCTCCCATGTAATGGCTGGACTGGGAGGCAGCAGGGGTCCCCCCGGGCACCTGCATTGTCCCAGGGAGCAACCGCTGCTGGGTGGATCTTCAGTCTTGATACACCACCAGCTACAGCAGCGCTGGTCTTGCAGGTGACATTAAAAATTTAACTGGCAGATGCACAAGAGACCAATTAGCAGAGTAGGCCTCACCCTGGCAAAGTGCCGAAATTGGTACTGTTTGTTCTGAAGGTGTACCCTGCTCTGACCACTGAACAAACTCTAACGTATCAGGTGGGTCAGCTCCTGCAGCCCTTCTTAGGCTTTGGCAGCATGGATATCTTTGCCTACGTAAGAACATAAAGACTTGGCATTATGTTTGCGGGGAGGAAGGACAGTCAAAGATCATTTTACCTTCATAGAAGTCATAGGTGCACATGGTATGGCCAATAAGCGTGCGAAAGTCAGGAATCTCCTTGCTGCAGGCGAGTAGTTCCTCTGCGAGGTCCTCATCCAGCTCAGTGCTCCGCACCACCACATCATCCAGCACCACCTGCTCAAACCGTGGCTTGAAGGAGGAGTCCACCGCCATGTCCGTGATCACAACAGACCCGGCCTCGATCCCTGTGAAAATGAAGGCTGAGGCTAAGCCAGAGCTCATAACACTTGTGACCTGCTGCAAAACTTCAGCATGACAGAAAAATCTCTACAGATGTATGTGTGACTGTGGGATTGCTCTTTTAGTGAGTAAAACAGATGTGAGAGAGTAATTGAAATTCATGCAGTAGCACAGATGTAGAAGTAAAATGTACAGAATCAGCACACGATGAGTGATTGTGGGAACGTGCTGAGCAACAGTGTTTTAATTGCTTCTGGTTTGCAGAGATCATGCCCCACCACCAGCTTGTGCAGGCACAAGCAGCACCTCTGCCCCAGCCAGGGGTCCCACCAGTGTGGAGGACTACAGGCACTGGGACAGCCGGGAGGATCTCAAAGCATGACAGTGACTTCCAGTCAAGTGTTTTCTGTTTGAAAAGTGATACCCAGTTGTTGTGAATTCAAGGCCTTTGTTCATTATGAAAATGTGCACTCTGCTAAGCCAGTCGCTAGAAGTTTGCTGGGTTTTAACCCAAAACAAAATATCATGTTTGATATTTGGGGACCTGACAAAATCCTAAAGCTCATAATTACATGACCTATTGCAGAGAATGTTTTTTATTAAGACCCTCTTTGCCCAGAAGAAAGACCATGGATAGCTTACCTAAGCCTCCAGAAGTACCGATACGTATAATAGTAACGTCTCGGCATTTTGCATGGTGCAGCAGTTTGATTAGTTCATGAAGCATGATGGAAATGGAAGGGATGCCCATCCCGTGCTGTTGGGAGGAGGAAAAAGAAAAACATCATTCCCTTTGATGCTGCGGCAGGTGACAGGTACGTGACTGCAATGAGCCTAGGGTTACGCTGTGGCCTCTTTCCACTGATGAGGCCAACAGTGGTTTTTTGACAGGGAAGAGACATCTCAGGGTCTATGTAGCCTGTCCAGGTAAAGCATCTCACCCTCTTCTCCTCCCCTTGATGCTTTTAAGGCTCTTATCAATAGAGCTGATGTTCATCCCTGGGGACCAGTATGACAGATGCACAGATGGCGTCATTCCTTCAAGAAAGGTCTCTCCATGAATGCATCCCGATGGCTGAATGCTCCAAGACCTTCCCCTTGTGTTGCCTGTCCTTACACCACGTGCTGACTTCCATTCTTTGTTGTGTCCTGCTCATACTCTTGGAGTGGTGAATTTCAGTGAGGACAACCTGAGCCTCTGCTTCTCTGGGTGCCTCCCAGCTCACCCTCGCCCCACGCTGGAGCACCTCCACCTGCATCACTGGGCATGAAGGACAACAGATGGGTTTGTGCCCCTCGGTGAGGACCGGTTTTGGGGTCAGGCATTTGCTGCGTGAAGCCTCACGCCTCACAGGCCACCTGTCCTGTTTCCTGGCTTGCATCACACACCCTGGTGTCCCTCCATCCCCAGTGCCTGCCTGGCTGCCTGCAGGCTCTCCCCTCTGCCGGCACCAGCCCATTCCCTGTCCTCTGCCACAGCTTGTGGTGCCCCGCTGCCCCATCTCCGCTGCCAAACCTCTGGGCTGGCAGATGTTTTGCAAATCTGGAGCTGTTGCGGCTGCCTCTGCTTTCTGCCCAGCGCTCCCTCACGTGATCATCTTAGTTTTCTGCTCCATTGCTCAACTGCCATCCTTTTCTCGGCTTTACCTTTAAAAACAAAAGGTGTTTGGTGGTGTGGGGGTTGTTTTTTTTCCCCCCGTGAAAAATGCCTCACGTTTTTTGGTTTCGCTATCATGTTCAAAAACCTGAAGGAAGCATATGTAAAGAAGCACAGCTAATTTAACATACGCAGTTTTCGTATTGCTTTGTCTCTTTTCATTTGGCTGTGAGACTGATGGTCTATTAGGCTTGTATCATGTTTTAAATATGAAAACATTTTGCATGTTGTTATTCTGGAACATCAGCCTGACTTATTTGCCAATGCCTAAAAAAATTATTCTCATTGTAAATATTCAAAGCAGGAAACTGTGTTCCTGCCTCCGGTATGTTTGACTTCATTTGTGTTTCTAAGCAACTTGCAAAAATGTGATGTTGGCAGCTGCACAAAGTGTTTTGGGGGAGGCTTGCTGCGTGCTCTGCCCTGCGTCCTCTCACAGGGATGAGCCCAGGGGTTGATGGCTTCTGCATTGGCACAAAACTGGTGCATGGCCAAGAGCTCAGCGTCAGCTTTTCTTCCAGCTGTGTCACAACTACTGCCAGATTGGGGAATAGCAAAACTTGTGGGTTTTTTCCCCTTTGGATCCTGTCAGATTGATTCCCTCAGGCTTTTCCGTCGGTCAAGTTTGGTTTGGTTTTGTCAGAAGGACCAAACATGAGCTGTGTTGTGTGAGTGACGCTGTCTCCTGTGAATCAGATTTAAGACTAATCTTGTGCAGGAAGAAACGAGGGCAGGACCAAGCCTTGGGTTGTGAGCACCCCACCAGCACAGCCTGTATTTGCTTTTTCCTTTGTGCAGTGCCAAAAATTCTGCTGCTGTTAAAGAATAATTAATAATAAAGCAAGATTTTTACTTTAGCGCTCATGTCAATGGAATACTTCCAGCAATATTTCATAGTTCATGTGTGGTGGGAAGTGGTCTTTGCCTCTTGAATTGCCAGAGTGCTGAGCTGAGCAAAATACGTGCATGTTCATTTTTAATACGATGCTTTTTAAACTGAATGTGTAGGGTGCTGAGAAATACCATTCAAACAGAAGCAGCTTTACCATGGCTGAAAGGTTGTACTGGTGGTAATGGCTGAAAACTGAAAAGAGGGAAAAAATCTGCTGGTGGGTGTTGAGGGAAGCAGAGGCATGGGAGAGGTCATACTGGCCACCCTCCCTGCTGCCGGGGGAGACGGGGCCCCTACGCCATCCCGCTGTGGGACCACACTGGCAGCAGCAGACCCTGGGGCAGGGGCTGCGGTGAGTGCCCCGGATGGAAAACGCATGCGGTACGGTGCAGTACTTACACTGATGGAGAGCACCGGCCCAGCCCGGTACATGGCATATCGGTCCGTCCCTGCGCAGATGTCTGCCAGGTCCTCCCCGTCACCCATCAGTCCCAGTTCCTTGTGCATGAACTGGGCAAATGCCCTCATCCTGTTTGGGCTGCCACCAACGCAGACAAACTGGATGTAAAATATGAACGTGTTGGTACTTTTTAGCTAAAATAGGTACCAAGATTCAGTCGTAACGTGGCAGTGGCGGGCTGCACTGGACACACCTCCCCAGAGAGCGCAGCGGGATGCCACTTCCTTGCAGGCGAGCAGGGGACATCAAAACAATGGAGGGTCTTGAAAAACGGAATTAACATTAAAACCAAACTGTTACTCCTTTAGGGCTGTGACTACACTAGGTCCAGACAGCTGTACAGCTGCACGTACTTGGGTATCAGTCCCAGGCCAAGAAAATGTAAAATAATTCAGCAAATTTAAGCTGTTAGTATTCCTACTGACAGCAAAGCAAAACCAGATGTTAGAGTAGCTCGTTGTTTAATTTATTCTATCAACAGTGTTGACTGCAATTAGTAAGCACTGCTGATGACACAGAGGCTGTAAAGTCAGGGAGAAAAAGGACAAATTTTACATATTAAAATAAAAAATGCTCCCTGAACGTAGGAGGGGGACCAGCATGTGACTGCAAGGGCAGCACTGCTGATCAGGCTGCCAGTGGCACAGAGGAGCAGGAGCCTGTGCGTGGCAGCGGCTGTGCCAGGCTGCTCAAGCCCCATGGCACCATGGCTCTTCCCCCGCGCCGCTGGGGAAATGCTCTGATTTAAAATGGAAGAGGAATGCGGTCATGACAGGCTGGTTTTGACAGCAGGTCTCAGCCAAAAATACGACATCCTCTTTCCCTTGTCTCCAGTAGATGATGATCAGATGCTTTGGACAAATACTTCCTCCGTCTGTCCTCTAACACGGGGGCCAATATAAAATCAGGTTTTATGGAACTACAGGTTTTTAAAAGGATAATTTTCTATTGGGATTTCTACCCAAAACAAGCAAGGACAGATGATCTCCCTGCCTGGGCTGCCCTAGGTCGCTGAGTCTGTTTACCGAGCAGCCGGGCCCCGTCCCCAGTGGGAGCATCGGCAGCAGCGGGGCCCCGGCACGAGATAGCAGAGCTGGGACGAGGGGCTGGAGAGCCCTGCGGGGCTGGGAGCTGCTGCCTTGCTTTTGCACCTGCTATTTACCTTTATGTCCCCAAACATTGCCGGCAGGTTGTGCGTCTTCGTTCCCAAGTCCAGGTGATACAGAACATCCTCCTCCATCGAGTCCAAGTACGGGTTTTTAATGTGGACAAGCCCACTGCTGTGGGGAGATGGGGTGAAGATGGGTCAGGGCAGCGGGCACTGGGCAGTGCCCGCAGGAATGGGGACAGGACAGGACGGGGTGTGGGGTGGCCTGGGAGCCCCTGTGAGGGGCATGCACGGCCCTGGTGTCAGGGAAGGGACAGGACAGGGATGAGCCAGCTCTGTGTGGCAGCCGGGATGGCTGCCTTTCTGTCAGAGCCCTGCTGTTACATGAGCTGTCCTCCTCCTTACATCCATCGCTATTGGTAACCTCTTCGACATCTCTCTTATTATGTCTGCGTATTTGGCAAAAATGTTTCTCAATATTTATCATCAATTTTGTCAATGGCAACCTTAGGTCTTTCTTTCATACAATTCTGCCAGAAATATGTAGTGGATAATGTATTGTGCTATTTTGTATGTGACAGCTCATTAAGTTCTTAGCAAATCAGGATTTTATATTTATATTGTCCCAAATAACTGCCTAGCAGTACAAGTGCAAATTAAATTCATATTCTGCAGACAGCAGGAGGCCAGTTTGCCTTGCCTTTCCACCTGCTTTAATAGATGGAAAGCAACTAAGTAACAATACAAGTCAATTTTATAAATAAGGCTTAAACAAAACCCAGAGAATATTTTTCTTGTCTTATTAAAACAAATGCAAACCCTCCTCTGTTACTCACCCAGAGTAACCTGTTGTTTCAGTCATAGCAGCTCTACCAGAGTCAGCTGAAAGTGATACTCTGCAGAAAAGCTAAGGAAAACACACCGCTATTTCTTCAGCTGTCGCGTTTTGGAGCTCAGAAAAGGTTTTAAGGGGCTCTGCAGGGGGTTAAATACCCTCTCTCTCCTTTGTGCGGTTCCCAAGACCAACAGTGGCCAGTCCCCCTCTGCCCACTCCCCTTTGCCCCATCAGGTGTGAGAGGTTTCTCTTTGGGGCCAGCACTGTGGTTTGTCCCAGATTGGCTGTTTTTGGAGGTGTGTCACTGTTAACCTCGACTCTCCTTCCACTGCTGTGCTCAGGCAGCGACGGCCGGGGCTGGTGACCCACTTGCCCTCTGGCCAGCAGGGCGGGCGCCAAGGCGCGTGGCAGGCACACGTGTGCTCCGGGACACAGGCCTGCCCAGCTCCGGCAACAGCTTCGTGCCAAGGGTTTGTCTGAGTTGGCTGCCACGGCGCTCCTCCCCCGGGCTGTGCTTCCCCTAGGCCCCAGGGATTGAAACGGTGCTCCCACCCTGGCCGCCGGCTTCAGACCATGCCTTTCTCTGGTCCCGTTCTGTGCAAATCTGAAACCACCCTGTGTTTTTTCTCAGGTGCACAAAGAAAGAGCTAATGCTGTAGCGACCTTCCGTGGGCTCTGTGAAGGGGGTGACCCACTTGCCCTCTGGCCAGCAGGGCGGGCGCCAAGGCGCGTGGCAGGCACACGTGTGCTCCGGGACACAGGCCTGCCCAGCTCCGGCAACAGCTTCGTGCCAAGGGTTTGTCTGAGTTGGCTGCCACGGCGCTCCTCCCCCGGGCTGTGCTTCCCCTAGGCCCCAGGGATTGAAACGGTGCTCCCACCCTGGCCGCCGGCTTCAGACCATGCCTTTCTCTGGTCCCGTTCTGTGCAAATCTGAAACCACCCTGTGTTTTTTCTCAGGTGCACAAAGAAAGAGCTAATGCTGTAGCGACCTTCCGTGGGCTCTGTGAAGGGGTGGTGGTGCGTTAGGAGCGGCTGTGCCACAGCCCCCGGCTCAGAGCAATGGCTCACAGCTGCAGCAGCCTGGGCTGTTTCGTGGGTCCCTGTGCGGGTGCAGATCAACCCGTGCCAGCAGAGCAGCTGCCTCACACCCGGTGCTCGCTGGTGCTTGCAGGTCCCAGGTGTCTGTGTGGCATCAGCCTGCCAGGGCGCTTGGATGGGATGAGCTCCCCAGGGGGAACAGGGCTTGGTGGGGGGACTGGCTCCAGGGTTGGGGCTTTGGCATGCTTGGCTCCCCAAGCCCTGGCCAGCCTATCTGAGCGTGAGCTGGAGGCCGGGGCGCCTTTTACGTTTCGAACCATCATGGTCCTCCCGGGTGGCCCAGAAAACTGAGACGCTTACTCACAAGGTAAGCGTCAAAAGATGGATGTTCCCATTCCCACTAATCCCCATCTTCACCCTCATGGCTCTTAACACAAAAAAGTGACTTGCAATAGATTTGTTTCTCTCATTGGCTAAGCTCCCCAGAAGGCAGCACTGCTGATTACTACAGCGGTGCCCAGGTACAGCGATGGACAGAGGTAGGCTACTGCCGCTCAGAAACGGATCCTGGAGTGAGTGATCCTGGCCTGGAGAGGCTGATTTTATTCTCAGCAATGTCCAGACAATGATTTTTGTTCTCACTGTCCACACCTGACTCCGTCTCAGCCCAGGAACCCTTCAGGATCGTTTGCGGTCAGGGTTGTCAGTGGCAGGCTTGCCCTGCTCCTGGGAAGGCCGGCTGGCACTCGAGGGCTGTGGGAGGAGCGCATGCTGGCTTCCCCAGGGCCTCTCTCCAGCACAGCCCTTCCCTCGGCTCCCTCAGTTCAGGAGGCGCCTTTGGTACCGCTGTGCCCCACCCGGGGTCACTTCTCAGACCCCTCCTAAGGACACAAGGGACTTTGCACAGCAGCCCATCGCACCTAAGCGCCCCATGTCAGCTGCAGGTGTCACAGCAGTGCTCAGTGACCACCCTCATGTGCGACGGGCCTGGGCGATGGCTGTGCTCCACGGGGCACAACCACTGCCTGCAGTCCCCAGGGCCATGGAGCATGCAGTGAGATGCGGGGCATGCCTTGGGGTGCTGGACAGGGCCTGGGGAGTAGGCAGCAGTGCCGGAGTAGCCACCACAGCCCCTGCTTGCAGCTCAGACCAAAGGGCAGCATGGAGGCAGCATTGCACCGGCCAGGCCAGGTCCCCCCTGCTCCCAGTGTGAACTGCAGGACACCGAGCAAGCCTGTGGGCGCTCGGTCTCTGTCTCAGTGCTTCTTGGGTTGGTCTCATCAGCAATGAGCTGCCTTATGAGACAGATGTGCACAAGTGTCCTGTGCTTCAGGAGCGGGAGAAGACTGGAGATACTGGTCCTCCTGCCTGTCCCTGACACGATGTGAGACATTGCCCAGAAGATATTTTAGGCAGCGGCTGGAAGAGCAGAATCTGGCATTCGCCATTGGCCTCTGGAAGAATGGTAGATGAAAGCTCTGGTTAATCAGTTAAGTGAAGTGCTAGGTAACTAATTACCATGGTGAACTGAATCAAAAAACACACTCGATTTCAGTGCAGATTTTGTCAGCCAATGCTTTTGATCTGCTGCAGTCTCAGATTGCTTCTCTGTGATTTATGTGATCACCATCGCAGGTCCCCCGGCTGTTACGGCAAATGCTTGTCCTAGCAGTGAACTGCGGAGAAGCACGAACAGTCTGCAGAAGCAGCCAGCACACTCATGGGCAACTTTAATTGCCTACAGAGGTTTTTATTATTTTCTTTTTTTAGCTTTGACAACTTTTGTAATTGGAGCCGTGTGAACATGGCAGGATCTGGCCAGCCGTGGAGTTTGCAGATTGAACCGTTCAGATCCAGGGCGGGGGGGCCAGGCGTCCCCGGGTATTAGTGGGCTTCTGCGCCAGGACCCTGGCCTGACCACCCCTGTGTGCCCAGCCGGGGACGGCCAAGCGGCCTGGGTTGCCTCTTCCTGCGGAGCTGATGCCCCCCATGCTCCTGGTTCAGTAGCTGGTCCCCTGCTGTCTTGCCTTCACCTGGTCACTGGTCGTGCCCGCATCTCCGGGGTCCTGGGCTGAGTGCCAGGCTCACAACACAGGGCAACTGGCAGTCCAGAGTTAGCCCAAAATCAGCACAAAATCCTGACGCTGGCTGGGCACTCGGCTATGGCAGGCAGGTCTTCTGTGTCCTGGGCTGTGAGGTGTTGCCCGAGGCTGGGTGATGGGGCTGCCAGGCTCGCCACCCTGCTCCTGCCCACCTCCCCTCCTGCTGCCGCAGCGTCCCCCCATCTTTGGACTGGTACTTAATGACGGCTTCGGCTTCTTTCAAAGTCATTTGCAAAGCCCCCTCCATCCAGATGCCTTTACTATTCATGCATGGTGGTTTTCTTCCTTGCCATTTAGCCGGCTAATAAGCACTAAAAATAAATGAAAGAAAATCAAAGCACGATTGCCTTCCATTCAAAGGTGCAGCCCTAGTTTAAAAACATATCATGTGTGGCCTGCTTGCAGCACAGCATCCAGGCAGTAATGAGGTCCTGTTTCACTAATGGGGCGGGGAAGGTAATTGCTGTAACTGAGGCAGCCTTTTGCTGGGCGAATACATGTCCAAACCCTTAAAATTGCAACACACTGTGTAAAAGCAAATAAGTGTTACAAACCAGTGGTACAGAAAAGTGTAAATTGGATATCTTGCCCAAGACAGGGTCAGGATGGATCTGAGGAGGGATGGGAGCAGAGTCCTTATGGATATGTCAGACTTGCTGGAGTCATACCAAAGTCAGGCTGGAATGATTTCTCTGCTCTGATGAAGTTATCCCCTCCCTGGATCCTGTTAACATATGCCTTGCCAAAGATGACTTATTACTGATGCTCCACAGCACTCCTGAAGAATAAGAATCTGGAGTCTCTTTTTCCTTTTAGAGCGCACCATGAGGTACACAGAAAAAACTTTCCTTAGGGGTACACACACATCTTCCTCCTGCAGCCTTGAACTGCCTAAGTCAGTCAGTGCAATTGCTGTATTTTTCGGCATAAAACTCAATGTTTCATGCACATTGCAATTAATGCAGTGATTGTCATGCAAATCTTTACAGTTTTGTCCAATTAGCATTACTTGATTTAGAGAATACAATAGGAAGGTTTGCTACTCACAAATGGCAGCTGTAAACACTCTGGGGGAGGTGAGATCACGATTTAGGCTTCCCACAGGTTTGCCCGCTTCCCTGGGCACACACTTGTTCGGTGGAGGGAAACGGGGTTCCTCTGCCCCACGCTTGCCTTTAGCATGCCTCACTTTCCGATGGAAACGCCTTCCCCGCCGGGGGCTCCAGCCCCGCGGGAGGAGCAGAGCTGGGAGGGAGTGCTGGCTTCTGCCCCTGCCTGCCCTGCATGGCGCGAGCTGCGCTCACCACGTGCCCACCGCCTGCATGAGTACGGATGGGCTGAAAGCCATCGTTAAGAGGCTAATTTGGCACGTGGGGCCCGTATTATTGTTGATGATGCACGAAGGAGAAGGAACAGCTTGTACATTGAGCCCAGATGAGTCTGTGGGATGAGTGGGCACAAAAATCACCTGCTTGTGAAGGGAGCGCAGCCGACAGGGAAGGAATGGCACAAGTCCTTCACCCCGCTCCATCGTTTTCCAATGGCTCCAATGCTGACTTGCAATCCACAGCCTCGAGGGGATTTGGAGGAGGAGGGACCTTGGTATTCCTCCAGCACGATGGTGCCTCAGCCCCTGTGAAATGCCGTCTCTGCAGTGGGCTGAGCCCATCTGTGGGCGCTCTGCAACCTGCAGGGCATGGCTGGGCAGGGGCTTCATTGGGGAGCGAGTATTCAGTGGTGCTGGAGGGAAAGGCAGGATTTGGCAGAATGGTGGATGGACATATGGACAGACAGACAGATGTTGTCATGTGAGTGACCCTGTGGCAAGGCGGGAGTGTGTATGGCCCCGAGCCAGTGCACTCCCGTGGGCAGAGACTGCTGCCTTCATCTGTTACATACAGTGCTTCTGTGTCTCCCCCTTCTCCACGTTTCATGGCAGAGTATTTTTGGACAGCCTGGCAAGGTCTGCACCTGCGCGATTATGAATTGTCTCATGATAAAATAATTTCCCAGAGCACATGGACAGCTTCTTAAGTTAAATATTTACTTATGAACTAAAAATAATATTCCTGTGCACCCAGCTGCCATTTGTGACATCCTTGCGTGGTGGTCAGTGAAAGTCCATCCCTGACCCACTGCAGCCTTCTGCCCGTGGTGTGCTCGGCCCAGGGCAGGGAGCCCCCCCGCAGCCTGTGTGTGGCAAAGGGGCAAGATTTTGGAGGGTGGCCCTGCTGAGTGGACAGAGACAGAAATCTCCCGGAGCCGTAGCTCTGCCTAGAAAGGTAGGCTGACAAATAGTGAGTAAGCAATGTTCCTGGTGGTGTTTGTCCCTGCTGTGTTCGAGGTAAAAGGAACAAGCGTGTTCTTTTTAAGTAAACACGATTGCACCAAGGGAAACAGTTGACTTGTGCTTTTGGCTTCCCAGAACTGATATTGAAGGGAAGGGACAGTGGTCGCCGCAGCTGCACAGGTTTCGGCACCTGCCTCTGGGTAGGTTGGCTCGCTGCCTGGCCTGTACAAAAAGTCCCTCATGTTTGGTTTCGTCCTTTGTGATTATTTTTCTTGTGGTTCTTCTCCTTTAGGATGGCTTTAAATATACTCTGAACTGAAGCGTGGCTGTTCTCTCACTGACTGTAGGGCAACTCGTGCGTTGCAGGCATGGTTTGCCCTCCTGCTTGTCACGGCAGAGGCTGCAGGACAAGGAGAGGAAAGCAGAGGCAAAGAAAGGAAGGGAGAGGAAAGGAGAGAAAAGGAAAGGGAAGGAAAGGGAAAGGAAAACTAAGATTTTCAGTTGAAAGGGACCTACAATGATCATCTAGTCCAGCTGCCTGACTGTTTTCTTCTTTTGTGAGGCAGGGTCAGGAAGTGAGGATGGTGAGAAGCAGAGATTGTTGCCCCAAGCGAGTGTTTGTTTGTGACTGATTCAGAGCTAAATTCAGACTTTCTGAGTGCCAGGCAGTAGAGCTGTAAGCATATGTGCTAAAGGATGACAAATAAAGCACAATGAAGTATACGGCAGAATAACATATGGTAATCTAGACAGGCTCTCAGCAAGAGAAGAGCTTGGGAGAGCCAGCACTCCTGCACCCATCCAACACCTCTAGTCATGTTAAATGCTATTTTAAAATAGACAGCCGCATGTCAGCCATCGCACGGCAGAAAGACGTTCCACCTGCTACGTCCTGCCTGAGCTGCTGTAATGTCTGCTCCGAACAAGCCTGAGCAGTTTCTTCTCAAGTCAGCTCATTTCTGACTTCTCTCCTGTGGTTCCTCTGTTGCAACGCTGTGCTCCCTGAAGCTGCTGATAAACAAGATACTCCAGCCGTCTGGAGAGCAGCCCTGGTCTACGAGCACAGGCAGGCAGCCCAGGCAGTCCCTTGCAGCCGTGGGTCTCTGGGCTGGGCAGGGGGGAACAGATTGTGCTCGTAGCAGGAGCAGGCTCTTCCACCGCCATCACAGCGGCATGTGCAAACCCATGCTCACACAAGTGCATTAGTGTCAGCTTTTAAATTAGCAGTTCTGGTTCGTTAGCAGAGAGCTTATGAAAATTCACAATCTAAGAGTTGTCTGGTGTATTCCTCTAGGAATGATTTCTGGCAATCAGCATGAAGGAGCAGAAAAAGCACTGGGGAGAGTTTTTACCTGACAGAAACAAGGCTATGTGCCAACAGTACAGAGCTTTCCCTCTCCTCTTCCCTGGCCCCTGCCCCTTCCCTTCCCTGTGTTGCAGATCCAGAATAGCAAACAAGGTGGGCAAAATGTAGATTTTTATCAACTGTTTGCTCTTGTTCTTTGTTTTGCCTTGTTTATTATTGGTATAAATCTGTTCCTGGCTTTGGGAGAAGTCAGTAAAACGCTCTGAAGAAACCAGGCACCATAGATCCTCAGGGCATGCAAGTTAACTACAGCTTGTCAGGACATGTTTTCCCCTGAGGTGAAACATTGTCATAAACCCATTTATTTCAGGCAGAAATCAGCTGCCTGACGTGTGTAGCTATTCAAGGAGCCGTTGATCCGCCAGTCCCTGTGTTTGCTGCGCTGGAGGGGCTGAGCACTGCTGCTGCATTGCAGGAATGTTTCTTGGAGTTGTGGACAAGGTTGAGTAGCTTTTCCCTCCGTACCCACGCTGTAGCCTTGAACACAGCATGCTGGCTCCCTCCCAGGGACAGGCAGCGAGTCTGCCTGCTCTGCAGACACCTTTCTGCCCAAATCCTGCTGGTGCAGACAGGAGGTGCCATGCCCATGCATCGGGGCTCCCTGCCCTGCCGGGCTGCCCAAGAGGTGCAGGTGCAAGGGTGGCAGCAGTGCATGCCTGCCCGTGCACGCCTGGGGAGTGCCAGGCTGGCCCCTCGCGTGCCTCGGGAAAAGCTGCCTCGGGTTGGGTTTAAACCTGCTGGTTTCTGGCCAGAGTCAGCACTGGCTTTGTTGCAGGATCACGGGGCACTGCCCCAGCCCTGCCCGGCTTCACCGACTCTGGCGGCCTTGGCGAGAGCAGCCACATGGCATCTCCCTCCTGGTGCCCAGCAGGGTCTGCCCCACTGCTGTCTTCACAGTTGGCAGTGTGAGGGTTTATTGTAGTGACTGCTGTATCGCGGCTGCCCATCGGTGCCTTTCCTGGACAACTTCCTTCCCTGGCCCAGCACAGAGGATCAGCTTCAACAGCAAACATTGGTTTTGGCGTATCACTTCTCCAAATGCGGAGTTCCTTTTGTGCCTTCATGCAGGATGGAAATTAAAGTGAGAGTAAAGATCAGCAGTGGGATTGTTTGATGGCAGGGACCCCACGCCCAGGCTGGGTTAGGTTTCACCTTGCCTTCCTTTAAGCTGCTTTCTGTTCCTGCTCACTGCAGCCACAAAATACGTTTTGAAAGCGCGAGGGCAGTGCAGCACCGTGCAGTAAAGCCGCGGTGAGCCCATGTTCGGGGGACGGGCTGCTGCAGTCATGCTGGACCCTCCGTGCAGGGCTGCTTATGGGGATGGGCTGGAGGGAGCTGCACCGCCTCTCCCCTGGGCACAGACCCCACGTGGGCGTGGGAACCCCTGGGCTGATGCTGTGTTGGAGACTGGCGCAGGGCAATGCTGCTGTGCCGCTGCTGGCACTATAGGATCAGATCCTCGAAGACTTCAGTGAATGCCAGAACAGCCTGTGGCAAGCAGAAGCCTTGCCTGTCAGCTCTGCCGGTCCCCACGCCATGTCACCAGCAGAGCTCTAGGTGACAAGCTGCCATCCCGTCCCGGCACTAGCACAGTCCCCTTCTCTTGTGGTGTCTGGGGCTGTCCTCTTCCGCCTTGGATGAGATTTGCAGGCTCAGAGCAAACTACCCCACTGAGCGGCCGTCACGCTGCTCTGTGCTGCTGAACTCATTTACCCCACCCCGTGGGGCCCTCTTACTGATGGCCAACACTTTATACTTTTTTTTATCACATTTATTTATCAACACTGTCAGCTGCTTTCCTGAGCAAGGCCAGTCAGTCAGAGGAGCTGTGCTCTGCGGCACGTGTCTTCCACACGCCTTGCCAGCTCTCTGTCTTGCCTGGCACCCTTCGGTCAGTGAAATCTGGGTGCCAAATGCCTGATAAGGCTGGTCCCCTGCTTTTCCTGATGCACCTTCTCCGATCCCTGGGACTGATGGGGCTGGACTTGGCTGTCTGCATATGCCCACCTTCAAACAGCGTTCCCTGCCCTGGGCTCTTCCCCTCAGCGCAGCTGTGCGGGCTTGCCTTCCCTGAAGAGGTGCTTGCACCAAACGCAGGCACTCAGGCAGCGGCTGAGTGTGCATCCGATTAAGGCCAGGCGTGTGGCGTCGACCACCTCGGTGTGACCTGCCTGGGCCATCCTTGGCAGGGCCCCTGTGGTGCCACGTGCCCAGGCGCAGCCTCCGGACTGGGGAACCAGGTTCATCACTGCCTGCAAGCCGCCGCTGCACCTCCTGTGGGTGCTCAATTACAGCCGTATTCATGTGAGAGGAGCTAGGAAGATGTAATACAGGAGCTTATTTATTGCTCGTAGTGCAACCGAGTGCTGCAGCCCAGCTGGAGACTGCTCCTCTGCTGACAGGGCAGAAGGACTGGGGCACACTTGGTGTGGGACAGTTAGTGCATCCACTGGAGCAAACATTCCCCATCCCAGAGCAGAAACCCACAGCCTGGAGGCAGCTAATGGGAAATGGTCCAGCTCTCCCTGGCTCTGTTGCACCAGGTTAATGTTCCCAACCAGCAGTGTCCCCAGCTGGGGAAGGGCCCGTGCAGGAGTTGGTGCCGCCTCACAGCCCTTCTGCCAGCCCCTGCCACCAGCTCCCACCCAGGCCGGTTCCCAGCACCACCAGCACAACCGCAACATCTGAGCTCTGTCAGTGGCCAGCCCCCACAGGAATTTTGGGTTAAAGCTGGGCTAATTCCTGTCTTTTTTGCTGCTCATTGATCAATCAGAGTCACTAGAGACTACAGGAATTTGTTTCTTTTTAAAGTGCTGTTTTGTTAACCAGAGGCTTGTGGAGGACCCCGCTATGGGAAGTGCAGGAGGAGGATGGCTGGGTCCCAGGCATGGCAGCCGGGCAGCCTCTGGTCCCACGTTTCCGTTTCACAACAAACTCCATCTCCTCACGACCTGACCGCGTGGAGCTAAGCCAGCAGCGTCCCCAGGCTGCACTCTCACAGCCCCGTCCCATACATCCCAGCAGTGCCCGTCAGGGTACCCTGAGCCAGGCAATGTCCCCGCAGCCCTGCAGACCTTGCAGTTGCTGCTCTTGCTGGAATCACTGATGCACTGCCTGGTGGGGCTGCAGGGACCAGCGGGATTGGCAGCGCCGAGCTGCTCACAGCCAGAGCACGCAATGAGGTGATGCACAGTGAGGTCGTTCCCGCTCTTTCCTGTGTCATGGTCGCACCATCGGCTGGCCTGCTGCCTCCCTGCTCCTGCCGCCAGCAGTGCTCTCCCCCCGCCCTGAAATAACCCCCGGCTCCTGCCAGACCTCTGCCATCGCCCTGCAGGTCGTTTGTTATCCTCACCCTGCCTTGGCTGGTAGCACGGAGAATAAGCATGCTTTATCCCGTGAAGCGTTGTTGTTCCAAAAAGGCAATTTTCTTAAGTGCTTTGTAAACACAGTGGTGGTGGTGTGATGCTGTACGGTTGTCGCTGGAACTGTCACTGCTACTGGTCTCCATCCTGTAGCTGGGATCCTGCACCGATGGGCGCAGGGTGCCCGGATCTGGTCATCCCATTGTCCCCACCTGCCTCATGCCCCTCTGTGCAAATGTGCCTCCTGCCCCAGCTGACCCTGCTACTGCTCTGATGGCAGCTGCAAACTGTATGGCCTTCATGAGGGGAGCGTCGGGGCATGAGGAGGACAGCTGCGGTGGATGGAGAGCCCCACTTATGGCCACGTTGGAACAGCCCCCGCTCTGGCTGTGTGTCACCCCGCTCCCTGCTGCAGGCTTTGTGCAGACACAGGATGCCTGAGGGAAATGCAAGGAAGAGAGAAACCTTGGATCTGAGTGATTTGCCACTAGCAATCACAAATTGGTTCAGCGGCATGCCAGGGCAGGGACATGAAAGTGAGCACAAAGCGGAGGCGGCAGCAGTTTCTTCTGCACAGCAGAGCAGAGTCCCAGACTTTCCTTTCTTCAGCCCTTGCAAGCGGAAAGCCTGCTGTGGGGTCAGGCAAGAGACCTCTTTTCCTTCCAAAAGCACAGATGCTTGTAGATGATAAAATGATGGTTTGTACTCAGAAGCAGGGGCTGGAGAAACAGCCTCGGGACATAGTTTCGTTAATTGGTAAAGACATCAGCTCTGCTAAGGTTCTGTCGCTGCTTAGAAATTGGCTTGTATGAACTGACTCCAGCTGGGGCTGTTCTGGGGGTTAGCGTGCCTGCAGAGCCTGCCCAGTCTCAGGGCATGTATCCCCCTGTGGGCATGCAGGGCTGGCAGGGCCTGCGTGTCTGCATGGCCAGGCTGGGAGCTGGGCACAAGCACTGGGACGGTGGGTGTCAGTGCACCCACCAGAAACTACGGCTGCAGGCAACGCTGGCAGCAGAAAGCCAAGGCTCAGCAAAGGAGCCAAGGCTTGTGGAAGAGGGTGGACAATTCTGGGTGCAATACTGGTGGTAGAAAGAGACATTTGAATTTTGAGCAAGAAAACTGTCTCCTGCAGTATGTGCAGAAAATAAAAGAATTTGAGATTTATTTTTTTTAAATTAACAGATTGCAAGAGATTCCTACCAGACTTCATTATGAATTTCCAGTCTTAACAGGAACAATCTGCAAAATCCTGAATAAGGGCTGTATTTAACCCAACCCTGAAAAAAGAAAAGATCTCAGCGTAATATTTTCTGTGTTGCTCTGTGTTGCCTATGGAGGGTATGTCTGCACAGGTTTGTGTTGTTTATGCGTCATTCAGGGTACAGGGTGGATAGTCTTGGGGACGGTGGCTCGGGAGCCCACGGTGGAGGTGCTCCCATGGCAGAGGGAGGACTGGCTGGAAGCATTTGCCATGGGGCTGGACCTTGCTGTGCCCCAGGATGGGTGTGAGACACAGGGGAGCACTAAGGCCCAGGGACCGCCAGGTCTCTCCTGGCCAACCCAGGTTTGCTTGGTGCAGTGCATGTGCCCATGGTCAGGCTCATCCCTTTCCTTTTCCATCTGCTGCTCCTCTGCTTTAAGAAGAGCTGGGGACCAGGTGTCCCGGGATGGGGTTGTTCCTGGGCACTGAGTGCTGTGACGTCTGAGTTTCACATGTCTCCACGGCCCCCCTCCAACCACAGCGTGAATGCTCACCCGGACACAAGTGGTCCAGCCGCCGTCCCTGTCCTATGCAACGAGAAACTGACACAAGATTTTGTCATTAAGCTGTCTGCTCCCCTGTGCCTCTTTGTATTAGAGTTAGCTGCTCCAGTCCTTCACAAACCATGGGGACGTCATCGCCAGCAAGCAGATGCCAGCCAGCAGCAGCCCCTTCCCGGTGGCTGCCCACCTCCTGCAGAGCCACTAGCCCTCCCCCGCGGCCCCACATCCCCTGGTTGTCTGCTGAGAGCATCCACAGAGGCTTATGCAAAATGCAGATGGATGAAACGCTGGCTGGTTTGCTGAGACAGAGCAGGGAAGCATCTCTCCCTCACCCAAGAGACTGGCTGTGGTGAGTGTGTTCATGGCTCGGTGGTATTCCCCGACTCTCGGCACCAGCAAACGCGCTCCTCTCTGCTTGCTCCCTTCCCGCCCAGCACTTTCCTGCTCTCCAGGCTCTGAATCCAGATGGTGCCTGGGTTTTTTTTCTTTTTTTCTTTTTTTTTTTCACATGGGTATTTTTATCTTTTCGTCCTTCCCTCTCTGGGCTTGTGGGTGCATGTTACAGATGCTGGTGCCTGTGGGTGCAGGCACAAGGAGGGAGGGCTGGGAGGAGATCTCGACCACAATAAGGCAAACAACACAGGGCCTGAGCAGAGTTCATAAAGCCACTGTGCTTGTCGAGCCCAATCACAGCTCAAAAACAGGACGAGAAACAATTTTTCTTCAGGCAACGTATGGGGATTTGTCTGACTGTGCCCCAGCCCTGTCCCCTCAAAGCTGCCTGCTCCTGCCCTCATGCCCCATGCTGATGGGGTGCCCATGGCTGGCACAGGGGATGAGCTGGTCCCCAGCCTCGGGCAGCATGGCTGGGCTTGGTGGTAGCTGCTGCATTGCTTTGCGTGTTAAATTTGTTAGGATCTGAGTTTTCTCTTTGCGTGGCTGCTCGGGCAGTTTCCTACACCCCATGCAGGATTAGGAGCTTCCAGGCAATGACAAACCTACACTGGCTCCATTATTTTAAAATGAGGTGTCCAGACCTCACCTTATCCAACTTTATTGAGATGGAAACACATAAAGGGAATAAATACTGCTTTCAGAGGAGGCGTCCTGGTCCTGCCAGTGCTGGCTCTGCGTTTCAGTGCCTTGTGGACACACATGCAGGAGTATTGCAAAACCATCCCTGCCCTTCCTCCCTCTTCCCCACACACAGTTCAACCAAGCAGGCTTGAAATGTGTATTTTTCTCTTTTTCAGTTCCTTTCCTTTTCCCTGTATTTATCATCATTTCTCTCTTTTTACACATCTCCTTTCTCATCCTTGGCCACGTGTCCCCATGGCCTTTCCCCTTCTCCTCCATGGAGGCTGGAGAAGGAGGGTTTGTCCTGTACCCCTCCTCAACCCGCCGTCTCACTCCACGGGCGTGGGAGCCCAAGCACCCAGTCACTGTGGCAGCACCGGGCGGATGGAGACCACGGAGCTGGAGACAAGTGAGGGAAGCATGAGAGGGGTTAAAAATAATAACATTAAAATCAAACTGGTTTCTTGCAGCCTTCAGGACCTATCCTTGCCTTTCTCTGCAAGTCTGAGGTCTGAGGACCTTAATGCAAGTAAGTGATTTTGCAGCTTCATAGCTTCACTAAGATTATTAAGGTTTAAAAACGCCAAACATTGCAAGGCTTCTACTGAAATCTGAGAGTCCATGAAGGCAGGGGTTTAGAAAGCCACATGCTAAGACTGGAGGCTGGAAGGGGGTAGAAATAAATGGTGATAGGGCCTTAAGGGTCCCCCCAGCCATGTGAACTGAGTTTGGAAAATGCATGTGAAAGGGGTGCTGTGGTGGTGCCGTGTGCCACAGCACGCCTTTGGAGAAGGGCTGGGTGGAAACTGGGCTGTTGGCAATGCTGCCAGAGGAGATGCTCAGGAATGGCATCCCTGCGCCCATGCCGGGACCTGGCTGCCAGGATGGCGCATCGTGATGGTGCCCAGTGGGCTCTGTGCAGGTAGGGTAGCATGGTACCAAGGTCACAAGGTGCTGGAGGACAGCCCTGCTCCTTTCTTACCCTGCCAACAAGGCTCAGAAAGACTTTTCATTAGTGTGACTCTTCTGCATAAACCCAAATTACCTACAGATGGAAGTAAATGGGCCAGATGACCCATATGATCCTTTCCTTATCCAAACGTAGTATCTCTGACGGCTGCAGATTGGAGGCACTGTTCATGCCTCATTTGCACACTAAGACAAGGGATTTCTGGATTTACGGCATCTCTGGTGCTGTGGGAGATGTGGGACTGAAGGGCAAGGGGCTTTAGTCATTCGAGAAGTGCGATAACCCTCTGAAACTACGCTTTTGGCATGTCCCATTTAATTTTTTAAGTGTTTGTGCCAAGCACTTACTGGATGCAGATGAGAAGTGTACAATAAAGCATATAAATATCCCAGAAGAATCACAGTTTATCTTAAAATTCTTCCAGATTTGCTAAACGTATTATGGAGCAGTCACATTACAGTCACTGTTGTGTGATGTTCATCTGATGTTCAGTTCAGGTAGGAGTAAGCTGATCAGTTCATTACCCTGAAAATCATCCACAAAACTGACCTTACAATTTTTTTTCTTTTCTAGCTTAAGATATGAAAACCTCTATGTTCCTCTGTTCTTGTACCGAACAGAGGGGAATAGAAGTGCTCGAAAAAGTCTATTTTTATAAAATTGAGCATTTTAAACAGATGAGGTACTTAGCCATTCAAACTAGAAATTCATTAGAAAACTGAATAAATGGCATGTGAAGCCATGGCAGAGAGAAGTGAGTTAATAACTTGCCCTGTATAAGTCAGAAAAATAGAAGGTCATCTATTTTCATAATCACAGAGCTGAGAACTCTGTGACTTTGACTCTTTCTCAGCCTGCATGTGATGTGCAAGGATGGGTAAAACAGAGGCTTTAGAAGAAAACAAAAAAAAAAGCAAGAGAAAGTCTTGTGAATGAGTCAATACGTGGCTGGGTTTGGGTCTCAGCTCCCCTCACGGGTGCTGATCCTGCTCCCGAAGCCAAGCACAGGAGCATGCCATTATACAGACTGGATGACCAGCCTGTGTCACTCCAGTCCCAGCTGGCTGGCGTGTGCAGTGGCTGTGGAACAGCATCCAGAGTTACTGGGCTGCAGGATTAAATGCAGCTATAGCGATGGTTGGTAATGATGGGAATTAAGGGCCTTTGCACAGCGCTGCTGGGAGTGAATGAGCAGCGCAGGACAGGGGAATATCCTCAGTCAAGGGACGCTTCTTGTGAGGCCTTCTGGTTAGCGGCTGCAGGAGGGAGGAGGTTTGCATCGCCATCTCCAAGTACAGCACAGGGAGGTTTTTGGAGTGATTTCACCGGCGGGGCTGTGGCAGAGTGCTGTAGCTCAGCGCCGGGGATGAGTTTATCATCAGACGACCTGAATGTTGGAGCACCTGTCTAGCTGACTTTGGCAGATGTTGGCCCCGCGGCAGTTTCTGGAGAACGCTGAGCCATGGGATGTCCAGGCTGGAAGGGACTGAGGAGGTCGCCTGGGACAGCCGCTGTCCGAATCGGGGCTATCGTGTGAGGTTGGACCTCACCTGCAGTCTTGGACAAATGAAACCGTGTATGTAGATTTGTATATTCAAATATTTCAGCAATTCAATTTCATGCCATCAGTCCAGCTGTTCTGCAAAATATGCATGTTAAATACACATAAACCATCACAGAAACTCAGAACCTCCATAGGCTGCCATGTGCCAGAAAGAAAGACAGTTTTAGCTGCAGAAAAAGCACTATCTTGTGAATTTCTTCATGCTATATTCAAATCCATTTGCAGCATAAGAATTCTGTTTCCTGCAACTCAGGAACATGAAAATTCACTTTATGGCAGCAGTTTGGTATGTATTGGTGTGATTTTTTTGATGATTTTGAAATGGGACATTTAACAATAACTACACTTCATGAGGCAGGAATGTAGGTAAATTACTTCTCAGACCCAGAACCAGCCCTCACTTTACATGGGTTAAATCTGAACCAATTCAACTGAATTAAGTGCAATTCCCATGCAGTAACACCCTGCCAGCGTTCATGAGATCTGAAATTAACCTTTCACAGCTTTGCATGCTGAAATGGTGAATCAAAAGTAATGCCAACCCTGAAAAGTTGGGGGTGTGAGCAAGGGAGAGCACAGAGCGCTTGTGGCGTCGCCTACCCTCTGCCCCAGCCTGAACTCAGGCTCCCTTCTGCAATACCTGAAAGTACAGGAGCTGACCCCAGGTCCACAAGTAAGTTATGAAACAACCAAACTGAACAGAGTCAGCGCACTGGGGCAGAACACGCCCATCTAACAGCACAACAGAAACCAGGTTTTTCTATTTGCAGTACACCACAGCAGCATGCAGCAGACATCGCCATCAGAGTTAATGGTTACCTTCTAAAATCATTGGCGCTGATACATCTTCAGTGCCAAGGTATTTGGGGTTGACTCCTGGGAACCCAGGAGCTGGGCAAACTGCACTGGCACGGGGTGAGGTGCAGCAAGTGTGTGCAGGCTGCAGCCAGCAGTGGTCGCATTTAGAAGGGAAAAAGGGGCTTGATAGCACCCTGTTGGCTGGGGCTGTTGGCAATTTTCGCACAGGTCATTTTCCCATTGTAAAAGGACAATTTGTCAAAAGCAAATACAGTGAAGACAGTCCATTTTGATGAATTTCCATGTCAGCAAAATACCCAAATGAAAAATGATTCATTAATGTCATCCCAAGCTGACATTTTCAGAACATGATGTCTAGATTGCCATGTAGGAACTTCATTACTTTGAAATATATTTCCTTTTATATTAGAAAAGGCCATTTTTTAAAAGTTGAAATTGGAGCACAGTGCTTTGATACACAAAAAAGTCTACCCCTACCCCAACCCAGCTCTGATTTTAGAAGAAATACTGAACCTTTAACTTCCACTCAGTGTCAGGATAAACATTAACTGGCGCTGCTGGCAAGAATGGCATTTTTTTATCCTGCAGCGGGAGCAATGAGTCTAACAGCAGTTCTGCATTGCAGCACCCAGGGCTCTGTGCAGCAAGTTTGCACAGTCAGGGGGACTGTGCATGCCCAGGGCTGTGCATGCCTGGGGTTTTGGGTCCCCAGGGTTTTAGGTGCCTGGGGCTGTGCCCTGCCTGCGCTGCGCCCTGGCCCAGAGCGCTGTGCCCCCATGCTGCCCAGGGCAGCTCTGCCGGTGGACAGGTCCAAGCTGGTGCTGAGGTTAGCTCCCGGGATGCACTCCCAGTGGCCAGTCCCAGCCTTCAGTGATGTATTTGTTGCATTTTGAGAGGAGTCTGAAGAATGGGAAGCATCTATCTATAAATAGAGTCTCCTTGCCAAAGCCACATAATCTAGGATCCTTAGTTTCTTACAGAAAACATGACAGAGGCACTATCTTTGTAATTCCTTCATAACTCTGCTGTTCTCTGAAGTCTGCTAACCTAGACAGATCCTGCCAAAAATTAACTCCCTGAGTTTACCACCCATGGTACCAGCTCCAGGACAGCTCTGGGATGGACCCGGGGATGAGTGTGGGCATATGAGGCTGTTGGACTTGGGCCACCCCGCTGGCATAGGTGGTGAACACCTCGCCCAGCGCAGCCCGGGCATCTCAGCCAGGCCACAGTTGTGTTACTGTCCCACTACTTGATGCAAGAGGCTATTTCTAGCTACGTTGTATTTCTAATATGTAATAACATTTTGCATTTTCTTTGTGTGGAAAGGTCAGGATCAAAAGAAAAAGCCTGCAGTGGAAGGCAGGCCTCTTCAGCATCCTGCATTTGAATGCAAAAGCATGTCATACGACAGCAAAGCTATAACTGGTCTGCGCTGCGTATGAAAAAATATTCTAAAATACCTTAACTGTGATTTAAAATTATAGGCACAAAACGTTAAGCTCCATCAGATAAAGTGCAGGGCAGATCTGCTGCGAGTACATAAACCTCTTTGCCCACCTGCGGCAGGACGTGAAGTGCCCGCATGCTGGGGGCCAGGGGGTGTCCCCAGACTGGCTCGGGCAGCCGGGGGTGACGGGGCAGGGCTCCCCTTTGGCTCCTGGGACTGTCCTGCCTTGGGAGGCTCTGAGTGAAAGTCTGCCTGTCCCAAAGCCGGGGAACTCGGGAGCTAACTCGGCTTTTGTTGGCCTCATCCGTCCCACCTGCCCCTCACTGCTAAATACCAGTGTTGATCACGGCAAAATTTACTTCTGTTCCTGATTGTTAGTGCCTAGGAAAAAAAAAGATTGCTAATGAGTGAATTAACGAAGAATCATCCATCCTATTTGCTAGGAGTTAATTTTCAGATAATATTTTCAGGCGCCTTTTAGCTTCTCCCTCGCGAGGCTAGAAGGGAAGGAGACAGGTGCCACCTTGTGTGGAAACATTTCTTCATGCAGTAGGCACGGAGAGAGAATTTAGTTTCTTTCCTTTTTTTTGGTCACGTCTTTGATAAACTCTTCACTTATCGCCGAAATGCAGCCAGCTCTTTATTCGACCATGCCAGCTATTTAAAAATGCACAGTAGCACAGAACCACTTTCACACAGACAATGACGAAAGATTTGCATTTTTAAGTGTTTTGCCTCGTTTCCCCATTTGCTGGCGGGCCCCTTCCCTCGCCTCATACGCTTCCCTGCCCGTGCTTCCCCGCTCCAGACAGGGTGAGCCCTAAGGCAGCGGGCGGGGGCGGTGAGCC
>NW_008794603.1:2487988-2498659 GCF_000699145.1 Aptenodytes forsteri | reverse complement strand
GCCGTGGGCAGAGGCGGGGGTCTGGGCCTGCCCGCCCACCCGCGCAGTACATCAGGAACAGCCGCTGCTCGAACCTCTCCCCTGGCCTGAAGCGAGGACACTCTCCGTGGGGCCGTCGGGACGGGCGCCGTCGGGACCGGGACTGGGTGGCCGCAGTGGGTGGAGGAAAAACCATCCCCAGGGAGATGCAAAGCGCCCGCACCAGGTGCCAGATGCTGAGTACGCTCTCTGTGGAGCAGAGGGCTGCACCCACGGAGCCCCCGCTACCCTCACGGGCACCCGATCCCCCTGCAGTGCTCTGCAGAGCCTGTGCTGTCCGTGTAGGATGCGCACATCAGCTGGTGTGGGCTCCTGTCCTGCAACTGCCTCTGCTGGCTGTCGCTGATGGACCAGTCCCGTGCACTTCTGCTCAAAGATTGCAGCGCCGCATACTCCATTAAAGCAAGCTGAAGAAACAAATGAGAGGAGATGTGAGACGCGGACATCTGCAGGGTTAACTCAAGCTGTCACATTTTTCATCAGACATTTCTGCCCTAAGTAAGATCAGCCCTGTGATGGCTTTCTGTGCTGAATTGCTGCAGATGTCGGAGTAGAATAATTTTCTATGGAGATTGGCTTGCTCAGATCTGTGGTGATGAGCCCAAATCTGCCCTGTGGCAGGTAATCCCCATGCCATGTGCAACCCTGTGGAAATGGAGGCTGCTCTTGGTATTGTGTGCCAAGAGGCACAGCTGGCTGGCTGCAGCACGCATGGGGGACACGCATGTTTTCATGTGCCTGGGGTCTCCGGGTGCATGGGGATGCTTGGTGCCATCCATCGGAGGTGCTGTGGGGTATCGTATTGCTCTGCAGCCAGCAAAGGCTCCGCCAGGCTCTGCAGCAGGCATGCTGCTTGCTGCTGTCAAAGACAGCCTTTGAGTGAAGGCAGGAAAATAAACAGTAAAAGCACATCAATGAGCGTGCTGAAGAGTGTCGGCAGAACAAATGCACTGTAGCTAATCTATTAAGAACCACCTGAGGAACCATGATGTAAAAGTGAGGAAAACAGAGGCATTCAGTTCTTGCTTGAGCAGGAGCAGGAGCATGCTGTCCTCCCTGGCACTGTGCAGCTGAACGTGAAGCGAACCAACCAAAATGGGACAAATCATAAGGCATAAAAGTGGACAGCGTCACCGCTTCTGCCTTTCACAGTGCTGCCGGGAGGGAGGAACAGTGTGGATGAGCCGGAGGGAGGACGGGTCCCTCTCCCCAGCCCGCGCGTCCAGCTGGGTGACTCAGGGCTTTGGCAGAGCTGAGCCCAGAGCACCGTGCTCAGTCTTCTCTCCCTGCTGTTCATCTGCTTTGGTTATTAATTACTTGCCTCATTGTTGCCGTGAGGCTTTCTTGAACAACCTGGGGGCCTCTCTGTGCTACAGTGCCTTTGCACTGTAACAGGTGCTGCTGCTCTGAAAGCTTTACCTTGTTTGCGCTGCAGACGCTGTACAAACTCCTGTAAAACCAAATCCAGCTCCCAGTGTAATTATTTATGTGCTAGCCAGCAGACCTGGCAGGCCGGGCAGGAGTGCTGATGAAATGTCAGTCCTCACCCGAGCTGGCAGTGCATCTCCATATCTGCACACAGACCCACTAATAAATATTTACATTCCTGTGCTCACCTCCAGCTCTAGCAGTAATTATTTTATCAAGGTGATAAAAATAGCAGCCTTTAAAGACAGCACTAGTAGTTGACTCTGAGCTGTGTATCCCAAGCCTTTATGAAAAATTAATTCAAAAATTGATGTCCTCAGACTAAAAGTGTAGGTCACCCCGGCCGCACAGGCAGCACTGCTGGCCCCGATGAGCGAGAACCATCATTGCAGCACTGGCAGAAGGAGATGCTGGCACTGCCAGTAACTCGGGCGGACTGCTTGAGGAGGGAGCACAGCTCCTGGTAGCCTGAGATTGACTGAAACGTGCACAGGGTGGTGGGCTCTGGCCCATCACTGGTGATGGGCTGGGACACTTACCTGCGCTAAAAGAAACTGCTGCTTTTTCCAATTAAGCAGGAGTTCGAGCGGGGTGCTTGGAAAGAAGAGATGGTGTAATTGAAGCTGGCAAGGACACTGGTGTGCAGGACCCTCCTGGCTGCTCAGACCTCAGGTCAAAGCGGGCAGCTGGGGTGTACTGACCCCGGTGCCAAGTCGGGGATATGCCAGCGGGGCTGCGGGGCACAAGATACCCTCGAGGGGCTGCCACTGCTCACCAGGGCTTGTGGCCCCGAGGGAAGGACACAAGTGTTTCAGCTGCTCATGACAGATTCAGAGCTGTGCTGCCTTGCCATGAACTTAATGCTTTTTTTGCCCACAGAAGATCCTTCTGTGGCCCTCATCCACAGCAGCACAGTGTTGAGCAGATCTATGGGGCAGTGAAACGCACTGAGGGGTGCTGCAGCTCCAGCAGAAGGGAGGCCGAGCGCACAAGGGACCTGCTCCTGTGCAGGCAACGTCCACTGCCAGGAAGACACAGAGTCGCTGGTGCGGGGACGCTGCTGCACAGGGTCAGACCCCGAGCAGCATTTCCAAGCGCTGCACTGGCTTTCCCCTGCTGCCTAGCATGTCCCTGTGCCATGCGGGGAGACCTCGTCCCTTGTCCTGACCCCTACCATCAACCTGATCAGCCCACCCAGCCTTAGTGGCATCCTCGGTGCAGAACAATCACTTCGTCTGCAAACTGCGGGGATTTGGGCTAGGCCCCAAGTAAGCACAGGGGGACAGCATGGGCAGCTCAAGCATGGGCTGCAGGCTGGACTTGGAGGGCGTCTGTGAACCTGGGGGTTGCAGTTCTATTTGCCTACAAAATATGTATCAACTCACGGTGTTGGCCACTATGAGGGAGCGTTACTCAATTTTGCCTTTACTACATAAGGTGCAGCACAGCAAAAGGCTCTTAACCATAAATGTTTCAGAACTAATTTAAGTAACTTTATGGGTTTTTTTGAGAAAATGTGCTCATTTTCTTCTGCCGTTATTAGAATAGATTTTTAATTAAATGGCTATAAGGTTAAAGCTAAACAAGCAGCCCCCAACCAGGAGAGCACTTCCCTTTTATTCTCTTTCCCCCCATTTTGTGTTACTAGTCCCAGCCCTCCTCAGCCAGGGACAGTTGCTCACCCTTTGGCTCTGCCCAGGTGCTGTTTTTGCAGGCTGCCAGAGCAACACTGGCCTCCCTTTCCCTCCACTGGCCCTGTTCAGCCCTGTTTTCCTGCGATAGCTGAATTCAGAAATACCATTGCCCAAATACCAGAGGAGGGTGCATGCAGCAACTGGCATTTCAACGTTTCACCACAGAGTCAAAACCAGGTTTGTTAGCCCAATGTGGTGAAATGGAAGGAGAGCCTGACAGCAGAGCTGGACCCGAAAGACAAAATCGGGTGGACTGAAGCTTGATTTCTGCAAATATGAAGGAGGGTCATTCACGGACAGCTCAGGCCACCTCAGTCGTGCAGGCAGCCCAGGGGAAAGCTCCTCAAGCAGAGATAAAACCAGGGCTGGTGGGAGATTTCCAGTGCTGAGCCCTGGTCTTGGCCTGGATGGGTCGCAGGGGGCCAGGGGCGCTGGGCAGGAGCCGGGGATGCCGGGCTGGGGGCCAGGGTGGGCAGGGGGCTGGAGAGGTGAGTGGTGCAGGGGCAGGCGGTGCAACAGAGGTGCCCGGCTTGGGGAGGCACATCGCTTTTGGCATTGACGGTATTTTGAGGGCTACCCGCAGTCACTCAGTACTCCAGGACCGGTCATTGGAGAGTAGGCAGGTGTTTTCCCGGCAGCCAAGCAAAATCACAGCTTACACTTGCTTCCTACCATGCTTCCAGTTTTTGTATCTGCATACTGGGCCTGAAAAGGCCACAGGTGACACCAGGTAGGGAACAAAACGATGCGGTGTGATGCTGCTGGGCGCACAGGGTCTGCGCGTGGATATCTTCTATGGTCCACAGAGGAAACCCAGCGAAAATCCTGAGCGCTACAGAGGAGCCCTGCCCTGCAGCCTGTCTGTAAATGCGCAGCCTTCTTGCGTTTAGGTCAGTTTCATTGCTTTGGGCAGTAACTCACGTTTTTAAATGCCAGCACTGCTAAATTTGTGTCTTTGTAGAGTGGTGGCTCTGGTGTCTTTGTCATGGAGGAGACAAGTCAAAGAAGGCAAAACTAAGGAAGATTGGTGAAAGAGGCTCATTCTGCCCATTCGTTCACCCTAGCAAAGGCTATGCATGCTGGCCGTGTCCCTGGGTTTAAGGCACTCCCTGCTCCTGCGCTCCCGCCTGCTCAGCCCTACGCCTGGTACAACTCTGCTGGCTTGTTTCTCATCTCAGGTAATGAGACAAAGGCAATTTAATTAGGTAGGCCAGGGTGGACAGCCTACCAATCAATCCATAGAGGAGCCTTATTTCATGCTGGCACTGCTATCTGCTGAAAGCAGCTGCTCTAGGGAGAAGATGTTATACAACCGTTTATAACCGCTCCCCGTCCCCTCCACGCAGCTCACTCAAGCACTATTTGGAGCTGAGCTGTGCCAGCGGCACTTTGCTGTGGACCACAGTATATTTCAGCCATGTTTTATCATGCATGCGACAACTGTGCTCCCCAGAAAGGACCCTGCAGATTAGCATCCAGCTAGATTGCTTTGAGCTTGTCCAAGAGAGAAGGACATAAGTCAGGCTGTAGCCTTATCCATGCCAGTCACAGAAGATCTGAAGAAATCTGGGACCTTCCAAAGTGCTTTATTTAAAATATAATGGTATCTCACAGCACATGCTGCCCTTAACTGTGTTAGGCTGTCTGCCCTCTGATATATTGCTGGGTTATTTCTGTCACGTCCAATATTAACAGACATTCTCCCTCTTTCCCTTTCCAGCTGTTCAGAAGCATCACAGTGAGCAGACTTCGGTTCCTTGTCCTGAGTCAGACGATGAATTACACGTCTTGCCTTCACCAGCTACTTAATCAGCTGTTGGAGAGGAAAATAAAAATGGTGCCTGGCTTTATGAGAATTGATTTATGAGAACTATGTTCATACTGAGGCTGCCACCCCTGTTAGCCTTTACTTCAGAGGAGCTGCTAAGGACCTATCCTTTGCTGCTCTGATCTCATGCCCTGTGCTTTGGAGGCATTTGAATTGTGATCTCTGCTTGGCAGATGTTGTAAAAGGGTGGGCCAAGACCTCACATCCAACACCTCCTCTCATTCCTAGGTATAAATTTGGCGACTGCAGTCCACTTCTCTTCCCTGTGTCTACTCTTCGAATGGAAGAGCACGTGTCAAGAGCTGCTCCAAAATACTCGGCATGGTTTTCCAGCACAGAGCCTGGCCATGACCTCTGTCCTGGTTTCGGCAGGGATAGAGTTAATTTCCTTTCTAGTAGCTGGTACAGTGTTTTGGATTTAGGATGAGAACAAAGTTGATAACGCAGCGATGTTTTAGTTGTTGCTAGGTAATGCTTACACTAGCCAAGGACTTTTCAGCTTCCCATGCTCTACCGACTGAGCAGGCTGGAGGTGCACAAGAAGCTGGGAGGTGGCACAGCCAAACTGGCCAAAGGGACATTCCATACCATGTGACGTCATGCTCAGTACATAAACTGGGGAAAGCTGGCCGGGGGGGCCGCTGCTCGGGGACTGGCTGGGCATCGGTCGGCAGGTGGTGAGCAATTGTACTGTGCATCACTTGTTTTGTGTATTATTATTATTATCGTATTATTATTATCATTTTATTTCAATTATTAAACTGTTTTTATCTCAACCCACGAGTTTTTCTAACTTGTGCTCTTCCAATTCTCTCCCCCATCCCACCGGGTGGGGGGGAGTGAGCGAGCGGCTGCGTGGTGCTTAGTTGCCGACTGAAATTAAACCACGACAACCTCCAAGCAGAAGGCTGAAGAAATCTGTCATGGAGTGGGTCTGTTAGGGGTGGTGCAGGTGATGAGAACTTTGAGGGATTCCTCAGCCCATGGTGAGGTGGGAAGTCCTGAAAAAGATGAGTGGGAGAAGAGGATGCCGGTAGCCAAGACGGCTGCTGTCTGCCTGTTTCGCCACTGCAGAGGTGAGGGCTCCCTTGATTTGACCCCAGAGCTTCGGACCGCAAGGAGACAGATCTGGAGATTGGCTCAAAAATCTGGAGGCTTAAAAATAGTTTTTTTTGCTGTATTGTCTGACTGAGCCTTTGGGGCTTACATCTCAAGCTCCTTGCTGTGACCATAAGAATCAGAAGCCTCTCTTCTTATTCTTCACAACCCCTGAGGTCCCCAGGGTGTCCAGGACCTGTGGCTTTGGGACAACTCCAAACCACTGCCGGGGTGGGCAGGTAAGCGATGGCCAGGAGCCACCACCGTCCCTTGACCGCTGCAGAGTGGCAGTGCTGAGCAGCACCCGCGCACGAGGGAGAAACACCCGCCCATGCAGCGCCCCGGTGCAGACTGCTCAAGACCAGCTTTCAAAGCTCGGAGGTTATTGTAACAAAGCGTAGAACAGGAGCAGGAAGAAGAGACTCTTTGATAATGTTTGATGTCGCTTTAGGCTTCTTCAAAAGCCAGGAACATCAACATTAGACAACTGTGGGACTGAGGCATCGCTTTCTGCTTGCCTTGGTGCTTCTGCCCAGCTCCCCTCCTGCACTGCATCCACACTGGAAAGGCAGGAGCGTCCTGCCGGGCAGCCTGGCGCTGTGGGCTCCACGGAGGGGTGAGGAGGGAGTGAGGGACAGGAGGCCACGTGCTGGCTCCACGTGTGCAGACCACGCTGTGCTTGCTCTCTGCCTTGCCCTTCCAGGTGGTTTTTGCAGACTGACTGCCCGGGCTGCAGTGGGAGCAGTGGGAGCGTTTAAGTACATGCCCTGGCACACGTATTACTAAATCAGGCACATTAAACCACTTTCCCTCTTTAATTACTGCCTTTGACTGAAGTCATGGCAGGCTGATGACTGTAGTTTGTCCTTCTCATGCTTCCTCCTCAGCCCCATTGCATGGAGCCATTGGACAAACCCCACCTCGCCCTTCATATGCCGGCACTTTCCGGGTACAACCAGCACCTGGAGCCAGCCCCCGTGGTGAGCCGAGGCCCAGGCCAGAGACAGAGGTGACGTGGCTGTCACTGCTCTGAGCTTGCCACCACCTCCCACCCAGCCGGCACATGGCGGTGCCTGCAAGCTCGATGCCTGCCGGCAGCGGGTGGGGGAAGCCCTGCGAGGGTATGCTCAGAGGCAGCTGCCGCCACCACGCTGCTACTGCGGGGCCTGGTGGTCCCTCACGGGCAGGCATTACCCTGGGTGCGTGCAGGTGGTCTTTTCCTCTCCCTCCCGGCGCCGCGAGCGCGCCCAGAGCTCCAGCACCGCCTCGGGGTGTGCTGGTGCCGTCGGCACTCACCGGTCTCTCCTGGCAGCTCCCGTTCACCTGCTGCCACGCACCCAGGGGTGATGTCCGTTTGCTGGCACAGACCCGAAGCGAGCACAGAGAAGGATTTGGGGAGCCTTCAGCTGGGCTTGGCAACGGGACATTAATAACATGTGTTACAAGCCCTGGAACTTAAATATTTTGCTGCTATAAATGTTAGCAATGAGAGATCTCGTTACATTTAAATGCCAGATGACAGAAACAGAGGCCAAAAAAAGCACCCTCCCCAGCCAAGTGGGAAGAGAAGGGGGCGACTACGCCAGCGGGGCCGTTGGGGCGCAGGGCCAGCACCGGGCGCGCTGGAGACGCCCATGCCAGGCAGGAGCAGGCAGGGGGGACAGCCTGGCCGCGGTGCCCCAGGTGCCAGGGAGAAAGGGGCCAGTGCATCGCTCAGCAAAACCCTGTCGAGCTGCACTGAGCGGGGCACCAGGCAGAGGCGTGCCAGCGCCCAGCACCCACGGAGACACACCGGTGGCCGCAGGGGAGAGCTTGCCTGTATTACGGTCTTGGTGTTTGAAATGGTAAAGAGCTTGCCGGCTTTTCCACCCCAACCTCCCGCGCTCAGCCGCGTGCCCCGTGACTCCGTTGCGAGAGTTCTCATGGACTGAAACTTGGCACGTGAGGTCTCCCACCCAGCTGGGGAGCAATTTTAATAGTTTATTTTTCAACAAAATTTCAATAAATTCCAGTTGGCTGTTCCTAAATAACACCCAGAGCAGAAAGAAGTTGCACAGCCGTGTGAAGTGAATCTTTGCAATTAAAGAACTTGAACACTTTTTGGTGGGTGTTTTGGTAAAAACAAAATGTTGCATGTGATCGGTTTGGAAAGCAAAGGGGACTAATTACAAGTGCTATTTTAAAAAATGGAATGAAAATGAGTTATGCTGCTAATGCTCAGATGCAAGAACATGGTTTGCTTAATTTAATAATACTGTGTAATTTGTGTAAAACTGAATTAGTAGCAATTATATGTTATTGTTAATTACTTGGAGTTGGGTTCTCTTCTCCGTGCTCATACTGAATTGCACCTGGCTCCCCGATGCCACCGAAGTCCGTGGGATTTACGACGTAAAGGTGCACGTGTGATGTAAGGAATTGAACGAGGAGAAACAAAGAAGGTGCTCGGGGTCAGGCCCTTTCCAGAGCAGCTGGGACAGCACACATGTCTTCCGTCCTGTCCTCACACTAATTAAATCTCCTCAGAGGAATTAATGGGAGTTTTGCACGCACGCACTGGAACTGTTAGGACAGGCCTCGCCGGCTGTCTTCAGCAGCCTGAGCGCGGCTCCTTTTGTGACTCACACGCCTGACTCACAGACGCCTGATGAAATATATGTACTCTCAGTCAAATTTATCACAGCTAAATATTAAAACAAGCTCTTTAATTTCAAACCCAAATACTTCCCGGGGTTTTCTCAGCAGCTGTACTCAGAACGATGCTGTGCTGTACACTTGGGAAGGGGCAGTGATGTAACCGTTGTTACATTACAACTGAAAGATTTGCTTATTTGAATGTATATATATATATATATTTAGACATTTCCCCAAGGCAAAAGAAAATAATTCATGACAAGCAGCAGCTTGGAAGGTCATCTGGATTATTATTTCTGTACCGCAGCTCACCTCCAACACATAAGCAAAGTCTTTATGTACTGATTTTAATAATGCTAAAAGAGTTTAAAACCTTAGCAATACTCCCAAGTAATTATTAGGTAGGCTTTTTCATGTACGGCCTCATTTCATGTACTTTAACAAAAATGTCATTTACTGTGTATTTTAGAAGGAATAATAGTGTTGGTTTGTGGTTTTTTTTGCTGAACAGGCCTCATTGTTCGGCTCCGTACTGACCCTGAGCCATCCCACTGTGCTTCTGCTGCAGCCCAGACCTGGGCAGGTCCCTCCAGCCCTGCCTGCTCCTCTCCTGCGGCAGGAGGGGAACAGTGCTCACCGCTCCGCAGCATCGCTGCCTTGCTGCCTGCTGTGCGACGAAGCCTCCCGTGCCTCGCCTGTGGGGTTGCGTGGAGCTGCATTGGCACAGGAAAATTCCCACAAACTTTCTTGAAGTAGATACGCTTCGAGAGTGCCGACTAATCTGGCTAATTGCTGCATGTGCCAAGTCGGGGCCGCGCTCGTGAGAATGGCAAATCTCCCATTTAATTGAAAAGACATAGGAGTCTAAAGGGAGATCATTTTACTAAATGAGGTGACTGGTCTGGGGTCCAACAACTCCTTAGTCTTCCAAAAATTTGCTCTATGTCTTCTTTGAACTGTGTGAGCCGTTTCTACACTCACAAAGCATTGCGAAGTGGTCTTACTTGAAATTTCAGCTGCTCCAGAGAGAGGCAGAATTTATGAAGTACAAAGGGGTTTCAGGTTACCATGGTAATTATTTCAAAACAGGGAAGCCTGATTTTGCTATACTTGCTGTCTTGTTGGGAGAGTTTTCCACATGGAAGGATGACAGGGTGAACCTGCTCTACAGCAAAAGGTGTGCTCTGCTTACAATTGTTTTCTGGGGCCCACATACTTCTAAAGATCGTGATATTTGTGTTAACATTAATGAGTTTATTCTAATGTCTGTGCATGGCAATTTATGTGCATAGTACTCCTTTCACATGGACATGCCATTATTGCATCTCGATAAATACAAACATTATCTGGGAAAAAGTTACAAACTGTACACTGGCATGGAAGGAGTAGCTACAGGAGGTACTCTGCCGTGAACTGGAAGACCCCAAGTTCAATCACGCTCTGCTCCTTGTACAGCTGTGCAAAGTCAGCTCTGTATGAATACACTCATTAAATCCATAACACCTTTCCTTGGGGGACTGTAAAATGCTTGAAAAGCTAGGTGTTTTACTGCCCTCACTGTGCCATCACGGCAACTGAGGCACAGAGAGACAGCCCTGTGATCCTCCCCAAATCACCGGTCAGCAGCAGAACCAGTGGTCCTGATTCTGAGACACCACTGCCAGCCATTAAACGAAACACCTTGTCACGATATTCATCTTAGACTGTTTTTCTCCCCAAATAACATTATTGCAGATAAAATTCAACTTACAGCTGGAATTTCCTATCAACACTTATGATACTGGTAGAAAAGATAATTGAACCATGGACTTCCGGAGGGTGGACTTTGGCCTGTTCAGGACGCTGGTTGAGAGAGTCCCTTGGGAGATGGTCCTGAAGGGCAAAGGGGTCCAGGAAGGCTGGACGTTCTTCAAGAAGGAAGTCTGAAAGGCGCAGGAGCAGGCTGTCCCC
>NW_008794603.1:2482553-2485461 GCF_000699145.1 Aptenodytes forsteri | reverse complement strand
CGCTTAGGGACATGGTTTAGTGGGTGGTGGTGTTGGGTCGATGGTTGGACTCGATGATCTTAGAGGTCTCTTCCAACCTTAATGATTCTATGATTCTATGAAAAAAACCTGCACCTTTTGGAAAGCAAATTTATTTGTAAGGATGCTTATGATGATGAATAAGAAGTGTTATTCAAAAGGACAGAAAAATAGTCATGTTTACAGATTATGCTGAGATTACTTCATTAACCTAATTCTTCTCTCATCTTCACTATTAATTAAAAATCAACTGCATGTAAACTGTACGTGATCCAGTTACGTGAGGCCGTGGGCAGGAGCTGCTGAGTCCTAATTCGAGTTTCTAGCACTGGTTCCTTCTGTGGCTTTGAACAAGCACTTAGCAACCGCTGTCCCTTAGCAAGCGATGTGTGGGTTACTTAGAGAATGACGGTTTCCAAAACTCACGTTGTTCTACCAAAAGTAAAGTAGAAACTTTTTCATGCAAAGTGTTTCTAATCCATGCAGTTTCTCGTGTCGCCTGGAAATACTGCAAACTGTCATTAGTTAGAGATGGCTTTTAATCCAACAATGTCACCCTTTGTTATGAGCTCTATTAACCACGTGGGCTACTATTTTCAAAAGTGCTTTAGGCTGCAAATAAGCAGCTAGATTTTCAGAAGTGTTGGCTGTCAGCACCACCTGTAGAGCCTCAAGGGAAGCTTGGTAAAGTCATATTTAGATACCCAACCTTTAGTCTTCCCTTTTAGAAAATGGTCCTTGTTGGAGCTGTATTTTCTCCTGACGAACACCTACACATGAGCTACTTGAATGTCACATTCAGTTATTTGGCAGTACACTGTGGAAAATTACTGGCCTTGTACTGTTGAGCCAAATGTAGACCTATCTGTATTTTTACGGGAATTAGTATTCTTTTCTCTGTTTAAAACATTCCTATTACTCATGAGTCAAATCCTGGCCCCATTCGGAGAGTGGTGCATAAATGGGCTGTACGCACAAAGAAGCTTCTGAGGGAGCACTTCCCAAACCCTCTGTGTACCTGCCTTTTCCCAAGGGAACCAGCATTCGCTTCCCACCCCGACACCACCGCTGTGATTACTACCCATATTATCCCAGCCTGACACATGCTACGTCTCCATGTCTTCTGTTTTCACTCATCTTAGCCCCTCACCTCCTGTCTCACAGATGCTCATGTCACTGTTTGGAGAGTGCCATATGTGTTGAGAAAAAGAACAAAATACGTCCTCTGTCGTACAGGAGAAATGACACCGGGTGCAGCATGCCTCTCCTCTGGCCTGAAATCTTTCCCTGCCGCCTCCACAGCTGCAGGTGGAAGTTCAGCCAGCCTTGGGGTCTCGTTACCGTCACAAGAACATGGTTTGCTGTTGTCCTTGCGCAGACCTTTGGTGTCTGCCTCCCCTGGATCAGGAAGGAAACCTCTGCGGTTTGCCCGCTGGTATGTGCTGTGGGTTGTTAAAGCCCGCTGGGCTCCACGTCCATCAGCAGCAGAGCTGTGCACGGCGCTGTTGCCTGGGAAAACACAGTCTAGCTCAGCCATAAGAGCAGAATGACGCTCCTGGGCGGGTGAGAGTGTACCATGGAGTGATGATGGCAGCCCCATGTTGATCGCAGAGGGACATGTAATAGCTGATAAAGTCCGAAATCTTTGGGAACAAAGTTAATGTTTCAGACAGGGTTTGGCAAATGAGGCCTGACAGAATGGTCTCACACATTCCCAGTGCCAGGGAAGCTGGCTGCCCTGCGCCCTGTGGCCCTTGTTTGCCTGTCAGCTCTCTGAGCTGCTGGTGTTGTGGGACTTGCCTTCCTCACTGCCTACTGAGCGCTCTGCCATCATATCACTGTCTTGAGGAAACACGGAGCATCACAGGGAAGCCCTGTATCACAGGACTGAAGTCAGGAAGGTATGCGGAGCATCAGAAGGTCAATATTATTTGGGAATTTCTGATGTAGTCAGTCTGCTCAGAATTGTTCAGGCTTGTTTAAAATGTAGGTTTTCATGTCCTTAATTCATCATGTGATAATTTAAGTGCTCTGTTGATAGTAATTAGATGCAACTATTCTGGAAATCTGCTTCATTATCCCCCCTAGAAAGAAACCTGTGCCTTTTCAGGAACTTCCAGTGACGTTTACTTAGTGCAACTGGCACCGTGACCGCAGTTCAACCCAAAACAATCAAAATAAGGTTGTTTATATCATGGTAGCCTTAATGTACCCTAAAGTGGTGCAAAAGTTGCCCATAGTCCAATTCTTGTTGTGTGCTTTTCTCTTCCTTCAGGTTTCACGTTGTTTAGAGATCTCCGAGGACGGTGCGTAAGTGCATGTCTGGCGATTTCATCCGCTGTGCTTCTCCCGCGCCGCCCGTCCCAGGCTGTGCTGCTTCATGGTGCAGGTGTGCTTCTCCCCACCCGGACGCAGGCGCGTCTGCCGCCCCAGTGCCAGGGAAGCTGGCTGCCCTGCGCCCTGTGGCCTTTGTTTGCCTGTCAGCGTGTACTCCATGTTCCGCCTGACAGCAAGGGCCTCCCAGACCTCAGACAGACGGCGACGTCCTTCTCTAAGGCCTGGTACAAGGTGTGGAAGTCCAGTCTCTCAGGCCCGGCTTGGAGTGATCCTGTTACTTAAGGAGGAAGCCACCGGATCGTTGCTCCAGGTGAACACAGTGGGGTGCTAGGCCCTGTTCCAGGGGTCACAGCGTGGAGACCGCCCCGCCTTTGGCAAGGACAACGGCGTTTCTGCCGCTTATCGCCAGTGCGGGCCATGTTGCTCCGCAGGACCGGTATCTGCGGTGTTGTTTGTTGAGGTTCGTCTGTGGCCAGTGAATTACTCATACCATCATTGAACGGAAATAGCTAAGCGGCCCTCGGAGCACGGCCCGGCCGCGCTGGCCCCGGCC
>NW_008794603.1:2478869-2481832 GCF_000699145.1 Aptenodytes forsteri | reverse complement strand
GGGGGCGCGGAGGGGGGAGCGTCGTAAAATGCAGGAGGGAAAATTCCTGTAGGCTAGTGGACGGATTCGGCCCCCGACACCGGAAAGATTTAACTAATAAGCGACTTTTCTCGCGAAAAGAAAAGCTGGAGGTGCCGCATTCCTCAGCACCCGGGCTTTCACTTCATCGCGCACACGGAGTTGTATCTTAGCTGCAGGAAGAGACACAAAGGATTTCAGTTCCCTGTGACTGTCGCAAAATACGCGCACAGTGCTTAAGTACATTGCTGTGTTCTCCGGTAAACAAGGCTGCCGTGCCTGCAGAGAGGGGCAGTGATTTGGGTCTCTCTCTCTTTTTTTTTTTTTTTTTTCAAAACTACATGAACTTACCCAAATTGGAGGTGCAGAGCTGTGCTACATCAGAACGAGCTCTTTCAGTGTGACTGTGCTGGCATTACTGATGTCAATATGCTGAAGTCCATGGTTTGATAGGAAAAAGAAAGTTACAGGCCAAAGTCCCTTGTGCATATTAATCTGTTAAAGGCACTTCTTCCACTGCCAAACATGATGGTGTTTTGCACAGGGAGCCAGCAGGGGTCTAAATCGGTTGGCTTATTTACGGTCATGCAGCTTTGAATTTCGGGAGGAGACAAAGGGGATGGCAGGGCTGAACTCCTGTCAAGACTTTTGCTGGTGATGGAGGATGGGTCGGTAGAAGCATGCAGTCACTTCAGCCTGCTCAGATCTGCATGTTAACCTTGAGGCTTTTAAAACCACATGCTGGTCTGTGAAATCTGGGGCATGAATATAGTATGGGAAGCTGCCTGGGCAGTCTTTCCAACTCTGTTAGTCTATAAAAATGTGTTAAAATAACCTGTTTCCAGCAGTACTTTTACAGTAAACTGAGACTAAACCACTTTAGTTTCTCTCTCAATTTTGGGAAAATAATCTTCAGCAGGTTTTGAAAGAGTAGGGGTTTATGTAGGTGTGCTGGAGGGACTAATTAATCAAAACAGTGGTGTTACTGGTGGCATCATGAGGTGGAAATGTTCAGATCCTGGACTGAGCTGCAGAACTGGCACTTTTGTATAAAAACGCTTTTTAGAAATGATGCATTTAGCTTTTGGAAGATAATAGATTCTTTTCCCAAACCTCACGTGTTTTTATGGTATGCGTTGAAGCTCATCTGTCATGGATCTCAGCCTTTCATTTAAGAAAACTCCTATGGTTGTAGCAGTTTGCTGTGGGCAATGACAGGTCTATTTTTAAATATTCAGTTTTCTTTTGTTTCCTGTAATAGGATCTTTACTAAGATCCTTATACTTCATCTTCAGAGAAACGGTGGTGACCTGGAATGCAGCACACACTTTGTAAATACTCTTCAAGTTCTGTCCTTGAAGGTCTAGTACTGTTTGAAGAGTACTGGGTTGCCTTGAAATTGAAATTGGCGAAAGCTGAAATCCTGGATGTGGAAAGCTCTCAAGTGCATCTCTGGTTCCTTTGATGACTGTAACTTTTTTTTGAGATCTATTTTAGGGGAACAAAAAGTTCCTGTATGCACTGTGCTCTCCCTTGGAGGTGTTAAGTGTGTGCAATGTTTTGAGAGGTTTGCCTTCCATCTCAGTATTTTGTTTGCTGGGATAAGACCTGCATTCCTCTGCTTCGTTTCGGGGGGTGGGGGTGCTGCTCCTTGCCCAATAGCACAGGACTTGAGAGTAGTTACTGATTGTAAATCTCTGCTTATTTGTCTTCTCATGCTGTAATGACAGGTGTGTTTCATTTTGTCTGCTTCTGTCTCCATTTCAGGACAAACTTTAAGGTCTGTCGCTGTGACTTAGATCACCCCTCAACCATTTCAGTTTATAAATAATCAGCTTTTACAGGCCTAAATCGTAGTTAGGTCAAAACTATAGAAGGTGAGGCAGTTATTTAAATGAAACAGCCTGAGGGAAGAAAACTGTGTTATATATTTTCAGTTTTAAGTCTTATAACACGTTTCAAAGTTGCAAGCTGAGAAAGGCAAATCCTACTGGCCTGGTACTGATGATGTTGCCAGAGACGTCGTCGACAGTCTCTGCATTAGTTCCACTGCAGAGTAACTGTTGCTAACTTGTTTTCTCATGACTTATTTTTATATGTACATTTGGAAACTGGAAATATTTTGGTTGCGTAGCTGTTGAGGTTGTTACTTAATGTTTATGCTCTCTGTAGAGAATACTATGGCTGCATTAGTTACTTAACAAAAGTATTTGTGAAGACTTGAATGGTGCATGCTTCCGCCTCACCCTCCATGGACTTAACTCATAAAGTAACTTTGGCCGTATTATGTTCTTGGAGCTTGCAATTTAACACATTTTGAGACATGAGAATTTTTTTTTTATGCCTTAGTAGCTGGATATTTGATATTCTGATGATTGTTTACACTCTTCTATATTAACATATATTAAGTTGGTTGCATTTTTTCTGCTGAGGTGACGTCCTAAAACTCACTTCTACCACCATTTAGAAAGATTCTTCTGCAGGAGAATGTGAATGTGTTGAGGAGCAGAGGTGAAAGGGGAGGGCTAAATATAGCCATTTCCTGCAAAACTTACCTGTTTTTGAGGCTAGCTCTCCAAATGAAATTTATGCCTTCCCAAGCCTTCAGAGGGGGTTTCTTTTCCTGTTTTACTCTTCACAGATAACGTTGTAGTTGTCTGCAGCCTGACTGTGGTCAGTAAGTCCCAGTGCAGGTGTCAGGGAAAACAAAGGGATTGGTGGCCAGGGCCTGGGGACACAAGAAGGCATGTGGCAGTGTAACCTGCCATGCTGTCGTTTGCCTGTCTTCAGTCTGTGTCCAGCAGGGAAGGAATGGAGACTTGCATCATCTTGCCAAAACTGCCAGACACAGCAACAGCAGAGGCATCAAATAGCTTATTTGGGAGGGATGCAAATGAGTCTGGGAGAGGGATAAAAATCGTTTAGAGAAACTCTCTCTCTCCCCC
>NW_008794603.1:2403890-2478810 GCF_000699145.1 Aptenodytes forsteri | reverse complement strand
TGTTGTGGGTGGTTGTGTGTGGTTGTTTTTTGTGTTTTTTTTTTTTTCCTTTTTTTTTTTTTTGGCCAGCTGGTACTCTGAAGTCATGTTTAAATTTAATGAAAGCCTGATGCTAAAATAGGATCTAGGGACAGCCGTTGTAAAATAATTAGGCACCCTTTTAGCCCCCTCGTCCCTGCCAAAAAAAAAAAAAGCTGCTTGAATTCACTTGCATTCATACATATTTGAACTCTCAAATGGGCATCTCAATATCTGCTCTTGTATCTTTTATCTCTTCTACTGTGTGTAAACAGGTTAAAAACTTAGCCCACTCACCTGTGCAGCTATATAGAGCTACAGAAGATTACAGTGGTGGTGTTGAATGCAGTAGATTTCCGAGTGGTAATTGTCTCTTCCAGCCTCTCTGTGTATGAGAATTCATGGAGATCCATTGGGATGAATGGCAGGTTGGCCTTGATTGAAGGTATGCACTTGTATTAGGGGATAGTTTATTTGCTTTGAGACCTGAGGGTAGTCAAGGCCGTTTAAGAGCATGTTAGTTACAAAGTAACAAAAGTCCAATACTGTCTAAAAATGCACCTTTTAAATCCTGCTGTAGACAAGTTCAGCGACTACACGTTGAAGACATGTCATTGACATCTTTTACATATCTGTAAAATAAGGAATGATAGTATTTCTTAGCAGTGTTGGAAAGCTGACTTCATGTAAGTTTACAAAGTGTTTTGGGATCACGAATTTAGAAAATGCTATTGACTATGAAATGTATGGAATTCTATGGAAATGCTTTCAAGAAATTCCTTTTTTCTTCACTATGTTTGCAGCCAAAACACAGTTTTAGACTAATGCTTTCAAAAGCATAAAAGTGTAGTCAAAGAGCAATAAGTAGTTGTAATGAAATATACAATTTGTTATATTGGACCGTGAGTATGCACGTGATCCAGTTTCAGCTCATGGGTAATCCCTTCCTTAACATGTGGTCTTTTGCAAATACGTGTATACAGCTCAGTGTTCACAGGTTCTTATTTCAAAGTGATTTGCATTTGTAAGTCTCACTGGTACTCAGTACATGCTCTCAAAAATTTTACTCTCATAACAAGATCTACAGTGAACTAACTATGATTATAAAGTAGCACTGAATCTAGCCTTTGATGTTAATTCCGTGGGATGCTAACCGTTTTCTAGAAGGAACATCAAGAGTGTGCCAATATTCCTAGTGAAATAAGTACATTAGTACTTCTTTATGTGAAAGAAAGTAGTAATGTATTTTAGAAATGCGATGGTGTTCTTTGCTAGCAGTTCAGACGCTGACTTTCCCCTGGAAGGCCAGAACTGACCTTATGATTCATCTGCTGGTGAATAGTCAACATCAGGTGCTGCATCATGGTCTTTGCCAGTTATTATACGATCCCATCTTTAAACAGGGTTCTTTTGATCTGCTCTTTCATTTCATGCTGAATTCATCCTGGCTGTCGGTGCTCTACCTTGTTTGCTGAACCAGTACTGGCCGTCAGTATTGCTCTGTGGCATGGTGGCTATGCCTGGCAGGCCAGGCAGTGTGTTGGATCCCAGGGCCTGCTGGACGGAGGATTTTGCCTGGTTCTGGTTTTGCATTCTTTGTGCCTGCAAATTAGTGTGCCACCAGCTCTTAAACACCTCTAAAGCCCCCAAGATCAACGTCCCTCATCTCAAGTGATTGTGCTCTGTTCTGCTTAAGTACAAAGGCAGCATAAGTCTCTAAGCAATTAGGATAACTCATTGTCCTTCAGATCAGCAGTTTCCTTATGCTCAGGACCTGTCCTTTTAGTTTTACATGGGCTTGGCTCAGTCTTGTTCTACAAAGCTTTGTGAGATGGTGTAGATGCAGCGTGTCTAAATAAACTGACTCTTTTGCTGAGGAGAGAAGTGTTTGAAAGGAAATATTATAGAGGTCTTAAAGTCACAATTGAAATGCGAGTAAATGAGAAGTGATGATTTTACATTATTTCTTATGATGCAAGAAATAGGGAATACCATGTGTAGTCAATAGTCAGCAGTTTTAAAATAAAAAAAATGTAGTTTTTGCTGGTGTCTGTTTAAGTTATAGAATGATTGCAGTGGGACAGTCAAGAGTTGTTTGGTTTTTTTTTTTAAGAAAAGAATTGGATATGTTTGTAGGTCTGTGGGTGGACCATTAAATGCAGTGGTCCAGATGCAGTTTTGGGCTTGGGAATTTACCTCTGACTAGGAAGCATGGGGTCGGGGGGCAGAGGAGGGTGAAAGAATGACCTTTGCATGCTATGCCCTTATGCTTCTTCCTAAGCATCTGCTACTAGCCTCTTCTGGAGGCAGCAGATTATCGTTAAGTGTACATTTTGTTGTTCTTCTGTTTCTCCTGTTGACCTGAAAAGGCAGCTAAATAGTTGCTCATCCGCAGAAGTCATTTTTGTCAGTGCATCTCCCCATTTTGAAACACTCCTGGCAGTGTCAAACCATGTTACTGTAGTGCTTCTGAAAATATGCATATGGAAGTGTCTATAGCTTGTTGTAAATTAACTCAAGTCTGTTTTAGGAAAAGGAAGACTACGGCTTGATTAGGAAAAGCTTAATACAGAAGACCTCCAGTTTGGTGATTATCCAAGGCAGACTTTGGACTCTTCATTTACCTTGTCTGAAATGAACAAAGATGGAGGTAGGAGATGGTGGAGGGCAACACCAATGGCTATTATCTAGGCCTTTTTACAGAAGAGGAGATGATGCTGCAACTCTTAACCTTCTGTCCTAAGTACCTGGAACATTCTTTCTCAGCATGCTGAAGCCACAGATCATCCTCAGTTGAATGAAAACTGGTAGGAGGACCTCTCCTTGTCTTACAGATTAGTTGTAACTAGTTGTGCTCACTGGAGGTCAGGCATTTCTTGTTCTGACTACAGACCTTACCTCTCTGCTAATAAGCTGCCGAAGAGAGGCCAACAAACACCTCTTCTAATTGCAGGTCTGCTGTTTGTCTGGCAAGTATCCTGTAACAGTAGGAGCAGGTTGGCAGCTTTTCGACAGCCGCCTTTGGCTGGGCGGATAGCTTGGAGGCTAGAAGTGGCTTCCTTTTGAAGTCCTACAAGCTGCTGATCTCTGCTTTCATGAGTCGGTGTGCCTCAGCAGGCCCCTCCAACCTTCCTCTCTGAATGGCCTGGGGTTCCTGGCTGAGCAGTTTTAGGCAGTTGGTGCTGTGGTTGCGCAAGCCTTTTCGCTGGCTACTAATGCCAGGGAAGTAAGTAGTTATGCTTGTCCCTCTCCATGTGCTGTTCTTTCTCCTGTTCTGGCATCTCTGTGGCCATGTGGTGAACTGGATAAGGCATTAATTTGGTTAAAACTTAGTCTGTCTTTGCCAGATTAGTTCTAACCTGGATTAATTCCTGGTTTGTTTTTTCATGCTGGTGCTAAGGAGGGGTCTCTGAGGGTATGAGTGGCTGGGCAGATGTGGAGGACTGCGTGTGCTACCTCAGCATGTTTGAAAACCATTGCCTTGAGTGCGTCATGGGTGTGTTAAGTTTGCTGGCTGTGACCAAGGCTGTTCGCAGAGTGCCTTGGCCCAGTTTGCTGGTGCCAGAGTACATGTGGTGCGGTCCACTCCCCTGGAAGAGTTCCTGCAGGTTTCTTTGCTGTCTGCTTGCTCTTGGCCCCAGTTATACTGGGGCGTGCTTGAACACACATTTTTGGAAGTCTGCATGCCACAGCTTTTGTGCCACGGCTCTAACGCCTGCTTGTACTGCCTTCTTGTAAGGATTGTGACTAGTGTGGCGGCCAGCCTGTCCTCTGTGAGACGCTGCGCATGATGGCAGATCTGCCAGTGTTGCTCATCCCTGTAAGGGTGGATAATTTCCTACAATGTTGGTTAGTATTGAATTGGAGGTAGAAGAGATGAGATCTAAATCTCCCTAGGAACAAATGTAAAATTAAACAAAATGCGTGTTTGTATTAGTCAGCCTAAAACAGACTGTGCTATTTAGGGCTCTCCAGTGCAATAAAGTTGTCTCTTGTGTTTGTGTGGGTGGACTGCAACAATTAAGTCATTTTAAGGCTGAATCTTAAAAGAGAAAATGAAATGAAAAGATAATGGTTTGGTTTAAGAGAATAAATTAATTGTATCGTGTTACGTTAGAGGAAAGGTAGAAAGTACCTTGCAGGTTGTTTATTATTGGTAAAAATCATGTCCATGTTACAAGTTGAAACTCTTGACTTCATAAGGAGTAATACTTTTGTGTTTTTTTTTTTTGTCCGTTAATTTACACTCTTTACTGATGCTCGAGTGTAACTGCCTGTTGAAGCTGCAGTTCTGTGTAGCAGCCTGCTAAAACATTGATTTTGATTGCATGGGCTGGGCAAATCCCAGGCTGTAGGATGATTTGGCAATGGATTTTATGTGGCAGTCAATCTTGTAGTATTATGTGTGCGACTCCTGATTTTCTATTGTCAGAATGAAAAGATATACGACTTGTAGTGCACTAGTCTGAGTATTAAATTAGCTAATTCATGTCTACTTAGGAGTGGAATTAAAATAAGTTGTGCATTTTAAAAAAAGCTATTTTCAATTTGACTTTTAAATACTGGCTCAAGTTAAATGATAATAAAAAGTATTTTAGATGTGCTCTTAGCTCATGAAAAAAGTGCTGATGCTCGTGAATTAAAAAAAAAAACCAAAACCGGGGGTGTGTGCTTTTGGTGATTGTGATTACAATAGAAAAATAAAATAAATATTTGGAAAACTTAGGCTGGAATTCTTTTCCGGACATTCATTCTTACTTGCTGGGTGTTGATCTAAGTAATTTTTACTCCACTTGACCTGTATTTTGGACTGAATTGTAAAACCTATGTGCATCCTGAGTCTATGATGATATGATAATGATAAAAAGATGCTTGTATGGCAATTTTCACTCTGCCCGCTTTTCATCTCAAGGGTAGCTAGGTGTAAATGTGGTGTGGAACCATCTCTGCTTATCTTGATTCAGGAGTTGTCTTCACTGAAGAGGTAGCATAGGGTCTTACTTTGGTGTAGTTCTTCCTCTCTCTCAGGCAGAATCCTTTTGCTGCAGTTGAGAAGCCCTTTCCATCCAGACTAGCTAACCAAACACAAGTCTAAGAGCAGAGGTATGTCTTTACTTTGTGGTTATGATGAAGGTTAAATCATTTGAGTATTGGCTATCCTCCAACATCTTTGCATAATTTGAACCCTTCTCTGTCCAGAAAGAAACATGCAAGTTATTTCAAGTCACTGGGATAGAAGAAAAAGCTCCACCTAAAAGATTGCGAAGAAACCTGGGATATGTTGCCCCTACCTGCAAATTCCCGCATCATGCACGTGCAGCACCAGTAAAGGCGCAGCTTGCAGTATGGCTGGTGGCTTCCTATTTTTCAAATGTGTCATAACTTGGTCTTTCCTCCATGTCTGTTCTCATGCATCCTGCCCCTTGGTTTTTGTTGTCGGGACTGTGCACTTCTTAAAAATTCTTGAACAACTCCTTGGCTTTGCTTTTGCTATCTCTCTTAACATCACATTAGTTGATTGTCAATTAGGCCTTTACAAATGTGCCAGAAATGCCACGTAGACACTTTTGTGTGTGTTTGTGGACCCGGCATGTTTGCATCAGCCTTCAGTAGAGAATAATCTAAATGAATAACATGTTCCAACTTGCCTAAACAATAGGGTTTTTTTCTGTCTTTGTGTAGGCATTTTACACATTTGTAAGACTCACGTCCATATCTCTGAAGCAAACTTGTGCATAATTGTTCTGCAAAACGTGTTCTAAAATCCGAAGCTGTTTAGACCCTTCCCTCCATACATGTTCTTTACGACACAAATAATATTTTGAAGAATGAGTGCATCAATATGACTGTTCCTAAATTATGGAAATAAAAACCTAAGCACCATAAAATATTGTTTGAAAGAAATATGGTATTTCCATGGCTTATGCAAGAGTGGCATTTTTTTAATGAGTGGAAACGTCTTTGACTTCATCTTTTTAGTTGGGATTTGATCCTGGATGTTGGTTAGACATTCAAATAAGACATTTATTGGACTCTAATGTACAGGATTTTGTGGGAACTTTATCTTGTTTCTCCATTAGGAAGGCCAAAATGACATGCAGTTATGAGCCAGAAGACCAAACTCTCTTTTAGAAGCTGTTGGTTTTCTTATGCAGTTACTGGAGTCTCTGGTGAGAAATTGGTGTTTCTGAGTCTGCAATGCAGTTTTATGCCGCCTTTAACAAAGGGTCTGCTAGGAGTAAAACTTGCTTTATTCCCAGTCTGGGGATTTGTAAAACTTTGACGTGTAGACCAATTATAATTATGTTGGTTTAGTTCCCGAAGTGGATGCTCTTTATTCTAAAAGAGGCCCTACTGCATGCAAACAAGAGTATTGTTAGCATTTGAATGGTTTTGGCTTAGCTTTAAAATAAATATCTACTGCATATAGAGCTCTGGAGAGTAGACTAAAGCAAATGGAAAAGGTGAATTAACTTGAAGTTGTTCTGCAAGGCTGGGTTAATAGAGCCACAGCACATCAACACAGTGGCAGATGAAGACAAAAGAAAATGATTTTGAGAGCTTGTTTATATTTTGAGGCTATTCAGAAGTGAAGTAGATGCAATTCAGAGGCTACTGTTCCTCTGCACAGAGTCCTCTTGTCGTCGTTCCTACCCTGCAGCATCAGTCCTTGTATGGCCTAAGCGAGTTTCCTGCGAGTGCCCACGCTATTCCTGCAAGGAGTAGTGAGAAACATTTGTTGCTGTTTTCTGATGTAGGGAAGCCTTTAACTTGCAGCTTTTGAAAGACTGCGAAGTTTGTCTCGTGGTACTTGATGGTTCTTTTGAGACCTGGTTGAAGAAATCAACAGGTTCCCTCTTTGAAGAGGGAGATTTACAGTTTTTTCTGGCTGTGATGGAAAACCTGGAAAGAGAAGCAAGTGCGTTTCTTCAGGCATGTGTGTGCCACAAGATGACAGAAAGCAAAACAAATTGGCAAACCCCCCTTTTTCTGGGGAGGGAAGGAGCCTAACTCATAGCTTTCGACTGCCTTCTGATAGGAATGCTGGGGTTCGATAGTTCAGGGTGAGTGGAGAAGGCTCTTTTTTTTTTCTTGATGCTGCCTAGTTGAGAGTACCACATGGTCCTTTCCCTAAGGAGTACTCTCTGGATGGACTTCTTTGTAGGATTATGTGATTGTGGGACTTCACAGCAGTTGGGGAAATTGGAGGACTTTGTGGAGAATCTGGGAGAGCAAAGGAGCCTCCTTCAACAAGCTTTGGAGGAGATCTGATGGAATATTAGCCAAAGACGACCACAGAATTTGGGTGTAGGTAACTGTCTGTAGAAGTGAGACTGGAACCAGCCTGGAACTTGGAGAACCAATGCGACCTGCTTTGTGTAGGGTCTTCAGCTTGGAATTCCAATGCCTGTGAACTGGAAGTGGCCCTGACACTGGGGTCACAAGGTTTACAGGGTGAAGAACCCATGTGCTGGGAGTGAAGGTCTCCTCTTCTGTCAGGCCACTTAAAGGAGAGTTCTGGAGAAACAAGATGGAGTTTGGCTCTCTTTACAGATACAGGTAACTTGTGGGGGTAGAGGTGAAAGAGGAGCACTCGGGCAGGCTTCATGGGACTCTTATGTGTCACTGTGAGAAGGGTTAATGGCAAAAGGCCAGGCATGTAGCTGAGTATCCATAACAAAATAAGTTATTGCTTATCAGTTGTTAATTGGTGCTGTTCAGCTCTGTGCGTACACTTAGTGTTTTGTGAATATGGGTAAAAGTTGCTGAAAACATTTCATCGACATTTCAGGTGGTGTGTCTTGGTGTTTACCCTGCAGTTTCTGTGTCCTAGTTGATGCACTAACTGGTACGCTGTAGTACCATGGCACCATGATAAGGTTCTTGCTGGCAAGTCAGAAGAAATGTGATGGCATCGAATTGCGTGTTTGACTTGGGATTGTCTTACCTGAACAGTTCCTAGTAGCACAGGGTGAGGACTGTGGTTTTTAACAGCTTTTTGTCAGTGGGAGGTGCGAGGGAACTGCTCCTTACCGTGTGAAGGCTGGAGGCCTTGCAGTCTCCCTTGTGTGGATTGCACTGGCAATGACCCTCTGCAGGTTGAACTTCAAGGCCCCTCAAAGGAGTAGGGCTTGGTGAGCATCTGCTAAATTCTTGCATGGCAGTTAAGGGTGCATAGGAAAGGTTTCTTTCTAAAATGCTGACCAATGTGAATATGAAGAAAAAAAACAAACCCGCAAACAGAAGTGAACGATTAGGTGTAAAATGAAATCTCTGAGGGTTTTGTGTGCCAATAGTGTGAAAGGATATGAAATGTATTTTTCTTTCCCTCAAAGTTCTGAAATATTCTTCCAAAAATGTTAAGGCTTTTTTGACATGATCGATCTTGTTTCAGTCGCACAGGTGTGTTTGGTTGTATGTGAAGTGAGGGATTCTTCTGAAAATGAACATGTTGCAGTTGTAAAAGTTGGTGCATAAACATGTACTGAAAATGTGCCTGCTTATCCTTAGCTCTTGAAGGCGCTTTGAGTACAGTTCTTGCAGTTTCTCTGTAGCTCATCTTTTGGAGTTACAGCTTTCCTGTAACAAGTGCATAAATAACAGTTCATTTTTTAGTTTAATGTTTGTCTTAGCTTTATATTGATGGTTGGCTTGTCCTTTGTGTTGTGCTCCAGGTGGCTCTGCACAAGAGATGTGGAAGTGCCTTAGGGTTGCTTGTGTGCACTCTGCTGGCACTGCTAAACATCCCAGGAGGATGAAGAATGTCCCAGGTTCAGTTCGTAATGGCATATTAATTAAAAAAGGAATGTTGGACAAGCCAAAAATGTCTGATTTAACACTCTCAATTTACATATCACAATTGTATGAAAAAGATGTCTGTTAAATGTGTTAGTTGACAGCTTGATGCAGCTTATAGTTTTTACCCAGATTGTTCATAGAATCATTAAGGTTGGAAAAGACCTCTGAGATCGTTGAGTCCAACCGTCGACCCAACACCCCCATGCCCACTAAACCATGTCCCTAAGCGCCTCATCTACACGTCTTTTAAATACCTCCAGGGATGGGGACTCAACCACTTCCCTGGGCAGCCTCTTCCAATGTTTAACCACTCTTTCAGTAAAGAAATTTTTCCTCATGTCCAATCTAAACCTCCCCTGGTGCAACTTGAGGCCATGTTCTTAGGATTATAGCCAATACGCAATCATCTTGGTTCTAACAACTGGGAAAAAAAAAAGTATGCTTAACATGTTATCTTCTTTTTGGGTAATAATTATTGGTCAAGAAGGCTGCAGTAGCTACTGTGTCAAGAAGCAAACGAACACCAAAGGAAAGAAATTAGGCTTGTGTGGCTAACCATGAGTTAAGCTTAGTATTAAAGTTGGTTTTCTCGCATAATAAGAAAAAAGTACAGTGGGTTTTCTGACATAGTATTTGATCAGTTTCTTGAGACACAAAGGAAATACTTAAGTATCTAAATGTTAAAAGGAGATTCTGTTGATTCTCTGATCTTGAAAAACTACTTTCCTTACAAAACAAACAAACAAACCTGCAAAAACATGTCTTCTCTGTTGCAAGTAATTTAAAATGCTTAAATAAAATAAATTAACATAGTAAAGATTTTTCCATGTAAAACATGCAAAAAAAAAATTAGCATTTGATTTTACTCTGAATTGAGTTTAAAAACTAGAAAGCTAAAACTTAGACCTCTGTGGAAGAATTTGAGGAAATAATGAGATTTTAATCCCTGAGCTGACCTGCCCCTGAAGTGATACTGAGGCTGAGGTCCTGAAGAAATAGACTTCACCTTTGCTGTTGCGCATTTTAAAGTATAAAAGTTAAAATTAACCTAAATTGTTGAACTGTTTTGGGTTTAATTTAATTTGTATTTTTGTTTGCTTGTTGTTTTTCATAAAAGAACACAGCAAATGGTAAATAAAGCTTATTAAATGCTCGCCCCAGCTGCATAATGAAGATGATTTAAAGGTGATTAAACACTCCCTCCCAATCTTAGACATTTCAGACATTCCTAAAAAGTTCTTTAAATCTTTCACTTCAAGATGGTACGCAGGCTGATGGGCCCTTGCTGCCGAAAGGGATCGCAGCGGGCAGGTACAGCAGCAGGCCGACTGCGCTGGTGCTGGTCCTGCTGCCTGGCTGGGCAGGTGGCACCTCTACCTGCGCTCTGCTGGTCGGGTGGATTCAGAGCTGGGAAGTCAGCTGTGACTTCCGAAAGCAGAAAAGCATGTTTCCATCTATCTGTGAACTGAGAAACAGGGGGATCTTATCCCCCCCACACACCCCCAGATCACCCAGACAAGATCAACTAGCTGGTTTTGGTTAATTTAGTTCAGTAACTGCAGGTATGGTGTCTTTTGTCTAATAAACGGGCTTTAATAGCAAAATGTTTTGACAATTTTTCTTGCATAATTAGCACAGTCAAGCTGTTGTAAGCCTGTTTTCCAATTAAAAGTAAACTTTTGAAATATTTTATTTTGATTATTCACTCTCTTACAAATAGATGTATTGCTTTCTATTACAGTAAAACGTGAACTATAAAAACTAGGAACCTGGGTTCCTGGATATTGAAGTAGAGGCATAGAGCTGCTTTGGTTAAGGCTTGGTTAATGAAATATGCCCAATGCGCTGTAAAACAGACCTTCCTAAACAGCTGTGACTTATGCTGCCCTTCCATGTGAACTGCTGTTTGTGTCCCCATCCTTCCCGTGCTGTATGCTTCCCTCACAGCATGCTTGCTCTGTTTCTCTCTCGCTCGCTATTACTCCACGCACTTTTTGCATCTCTTTTGCCTAATTCTTGGTTGGGGTAAGCAAAGATTTGCAGCAGTAACTTTGGGGGCTGTCCCTCCCCATTACTGGAAGTCAGCACAGCATGCTCTCAATAACAGTCAAAAGTCATCTTCTTCCCTTCCATCCCCTGTTATTCTTAACAAGACTGCCTTTTTCCCTGGGAAACGGTCTTTAACGTCCGTATTTAGTTTGTCCAAAACAAATGAACATATTGTTAAGACTATAATTAACCTTTCTTTAGAAAACAACGAAAAATAAGTGCAAAATCAGATGTAAAATTGGTTAAGTTGTGACTGAACTTGGTAATTTAAATCACCTTGATCAACCTGGAAATATTTAAATACGTACCAAAACCTGAAATGAATATTCTACCTGTGAAAATGTAAAATGCTGTTTAGAAAATCTCAGAAAACCAAGTAAAATTCTACATGGTGTGGGTTTGTTTTTTTTTTTTAACCTTGAATTTTGCTTAGCTTTTCTTTGAATCATTATTCTCACACAATTACTCAGCAGGGTTTATTTTGCATTTCTCTAGCTATTTTTTTCCTGGTAGTAGTCCAAAGAAACTTCCATCCTGTGCATCCATCCCGAGTACAGAATTCCCTGTTCAAGTGAAGTGGCTATAGCAAAAGGGGGAGTGTGGCTGTCTTCAGGGGTGTTGGATATTTATTCTGTGGATTTATCCAAGGTGAGCTGAGAAGTGTTGGGGATATGAAGTGCTTTGAAATAAAGTCACTGTCATTTTATGCATTTCTAAGAATAAGATTTTGAATTTGAGGGAGGAGACAGGAAGAAGGGGATGAAGATGGAGTGAAGTCTTAAAGCAGTGTGGAAGGTCCAAAGAAACCTTTACCTTTCTATAAGAAAATTTCTCTAACGCCATTGTGGCATAACACAGCCCCTAGAGCTGTTGTGCAGAGAACTGGAGCAGTCTGGGAAGGATGGAAATACTCTATATAGTGCTAAAATAATTCTATGCAGTGTTACTTGCCTGAAGCAGCTTGTGCAGACTGGCTGGATTTTCAGGTGGCCAGGGATTGTTTTCTCCTGGGGAGTAGTGCAGACCTGCAAAGATCCCTAGCTCGTACAGCCCTCCCCAGAATTGCTAGTTTGGCAACTCTGCCCCTAGGAAGTTTACCACAAAATTATTTTGAAGCTGTTTGATTTCTTTGCAGTCCTGCTTGTGGGAGCCTCAGTGTTTTTGGACTTCATACCATGGCTCAGTCTGCCTGCACTGAGCTGGCATTGCTGCTGGTGCGTTGCTGCTGGTGCCTGTGTCATGGTGTGATGGCAGTGCAGGCTTTTGCACAGGCAATGACAGAGCTGTTCAAACATCTCTTACCCTTTCCTCCCCAGCTGGTGACAGGTGAGCTAAGGCTGTGTTGATATGGTCAAATAACAGACCACCGAGCAGAGCCTTTGCTCAGAATTTATGTTGCCAGCAGTTTGTGGAGAACTGCCTTATGCTCTCTGGCTTGCATGTGGTGCTAATATGAGATTGTCTACCTCTGGTCGTACAGAGGTATAACAGTCCCAGGATTTTAAAGAAAGAAAACAAACTGTTGAGTGCAGCAGTGAGATGTATAGTTTAATCGCTGCTTGAGGAGAACTGGAAGGTTATGTACAGTTGCAGGTCCAGAAATACATGGCCCTCTAAACAGCTGCAGGTAAGAAGTAATCTCTTGCAAGGGCTGTTATTTAAAGATCTGTTGTTAGTAGTTATGTTTCTTGCAGCAGTGTTTTTATATCTGTGGATCGGTGTTAACATGAGTCCAGCAACACTTGTCTTCACCAAAACCCAGATGCTCTGTTGTTGAACGTTTAGTGTCATTGCTGAAGATCACAGCCGACGGGCACCCTGGCTGCACCCTTCAGAACCTGATAGGAAAAAAGGGAACAAAAAAGTTGTTGATCCCAGCTAGAAAAAAGTAGTTCGAGATCATGCACTGCATTCAGTTATCAACACTGTTTTCAACACAAATCCAAAACATAGCCCTATACTAGCTGAAGAAAATTAACTCTATCCCAGCCAAAACCAGCACAGCTACTTTAAAAAAAAAAAAAGTGTGAGGGTGGAAGAGGCAGTCAGTCACCTCTCTCTTCTTAGCCTTCTGCTGCTGAGTGAGATCGACCCCAGGCTCCATGTTCCTGTCAGCTACACAGCTGAAGGAGGAAATATTTCGGGCACTGTTCATTATTGCCTCCCTTAACTTCTTTGACATTAGCCGAAGTTCAATCTAATCCTTTTGTAAGCAAAGTGACAATGTTTGAAAATTATCTGCTGTGTAGTATATGTGAAGTTCTAGTGCGGAAGATAGCTGGAAGAGAAGGTGGCCAAAAGGAGACTGCATGGACTAGAAGGCAGATGGGAAGGTGAAGGATAGGGGAGGTTCCAGAAAATGAAGTGAAAATGATCGCTTTGAAGGACCTGGAGTGAGTGAAAATGATCATGGTGTTCGCAAGGGAACAGAAAAAGAGGAGAAATCAAAGTGCTTTTCTTAATTAAATGATTTATGCCATGTAACTTTCGTAGATAGCTAAATTTCAGTTTAATGCATTGTCATGAACTAGGTATTAAGAAAATGCCACATTGCTCCTCTAATTCAGGAAAATTCTAGGCAGAGAGAAGATTTTGTTTGATTGTATAAATGGCTTTTCATGAAAAACAAACCTGACCAACAAATAACTTCATGCAGTAGTGGTTCACTGGTTTGTTAGTTTCAAAGTCTGCTAGCCCCGGTCTTGATTATCTTTGTTCTGGGAATCCATGAGGAATATTAGATGATCTTTTCTGAAAATTGCGAGCAGGACAAGAGTGAAGTCCCTTCCCTCAGACAACAGTAAGACAGTTCAAGCCCAAAGCTCTAGTACAAACGAATGCGGTCTTATCCATGTCCACAGTGAATGTTACACAAACAAAAGGCAAATGACTGTTGCACAAATCGGTAGGGATGACTTTTATTTTTACTAGCTCAAATTGTGCAGTAAGTTCATATTATTCAGTCAATTCTGGGAGTTTTGGAGATGTTTTAGTAATTTCTGTGTTTATCTAATCTGCTTGTTCGCCAGTGCTTAGCTTTATTTGGAGTGCCAGGCTGCTTGCAATGTGGATTGGAGACCTGCAGTGGCAGGGGGCATTGGGTGATGGCACAGTCCTGCTGTTAGCAGAGTTGGGTGTGCGGGGAAGCTATTGCGACGTCAGTGCTTCTGAGTACTATTGCTTTTAGTTAATCCTTCTTTTAAAAAAAGGAAATAGCTAAGAAGTTAGTAGATGCCTTGGGAATAGGCAACAGCTGGGTATAAAGCAAAAATCTGCTAAAACGGTAGTAATTTCTGAAGTGTTGCGTAGAGGTTTTTTTTGTTTGTATTCAGTAGCAAATTACCATTTGAGCGTATGCTGTTGTTGCTTCCCCGAAGTTGGCTGAAGTTGGCATGAGATGTCTATTTGAAGCTGATTGTCATTGCTATGAGACTTTGTTAAAACGGTTGTACAATGTAGTGGTTGGCACTCTGTCCTTCCACTTGCAACACAATGGATTCTGTTCAACAGGAACTATTTTAATTGGTTTCCACTCTGTTATGTTAAAACTCTGCTGCTAGATGTAGAAACCTGTGACATATGTTTTGTTTGTTCCTGAAAACATACACTTTATTCTGCTTTGGTCATTCAGATTCATTTTATGTGATTGTCAGCTGAAAAAAAAAAAAATACTGCATTTGGCAGCACTTCAGCAGCAAGGAAGCTTCCTGCGGCCCAGGACTATAAACTGTATAATTTGTCTGGGGGGGGCTGTGCGTTACAGAAATGAAAATTCCTTCTCTGACAGCATTCATTGCTTAGCACGCAGCAGCGTGGCTGTCGGAAACAGCTGGCACTGTGGAGAGGGATGCGAGGCAGCACTGGCTCAACGCACCCACTGCTGCAAGGATGGAGGATGGGTTTCGCAGCTGGTCCGCAGTGGCAGGCAGCACTGCACTCCAGGAGCCCTGGGCTCGGGTGGTGGGCGCTGCCAGTGAGCAGCGGGTGGAAAACATATCTGCCACTATTGCCTGGCTCCGCTTTCCCGGAGCGCCCAGTTATGCTGAATGCGTGCCCGTGGTGGGGAGCTGTGTGTTGGGCTAAAAGCCAGGTCTTCGTCAAGTTTAGGTGTGCCGTCTGTTGCGAGGAGAAGGCAGGCAAACAAGTGGGAGAGTATTTCTTTGGTGGTAAGCCTTAAGTTCGTAATTCTCTTCAGTGTGATAGCTGGTTAGAAAATAACCAGTAGTCATGACTTCTGTTAATTAACTACTAAGAGTTAAATAAATGTTGTTGGAAAAACTAGTGTGTGTTTATTTGGCATGTCTTTCTCCAGAAAAGGCTGGTGCTAGTTGGTACACGCTTGATTTCTGTGCATGTCTACAGCGTGGTTTTATGTTTTTTCTCTGTATTGATTTTCATGATTCATTGAACATGATCTAAGCAAAAAGCATACTTAAATGACACTGGAGACAGCTGTCTGTTAAAGTGGGACATTTATGTATGCTGAAATGGCGCCAGGTTTTTTTCCATTACTTTATCAAGTAACACACACCAGTAATATTTCTTTGTTTAATTTCCTTTTCTAGGTCACTGGTATGTCACCTTTCTTTTGTTTAAAGAGCTATGGTAAATTCTTACTCTAAACTTTCATATCAGTTTTGTTCCTGTTATTTTTCTGATAATCCTTTTTGAGGTTATTTTGAAGTGGAAAGAGCTTTACATTGTGTTTGGGAAGTCTGTATGAGGGACTCGTTTTTTCTCCCAGTAGAGCTGTTTTGGAAGGTGCATGTGGGAAATTTGGATAAAAGCAGAAATGTATAAAGCTCTGGAAACTGATCTGTAGCTCTTTCCAGTTTTAATCTCTCTCTCTTCTTTGTATGGCAAGCTGAAGTTCCAGATGTTGTTTTGGCTTGGAGATAGTGAATAGGGGGAAAAATAAGCATTCTTAACGTTAACAGAGTCAGACTGGCTGGTTCTGTACTGACAGGAAAATGGAGAGATAAAACCTCCATTAATGGTGCATGCGCTGCCTAAGTAGCCAATAAAACAATGCCGTCTTCACTGGAAATAAGTCCCAGATTGGCAATGATCAGTGCCAACTGCAAGAGGAGACAGCTGCAGAGGCTGAGAAGTATTAAAGTAAAACTAAACATTAACTTACTTGGATAGTAGTGGGGTTTTGTTTGAGTGTGCAAATCCCCCTTCCCCCCTTTTTTCAGTTAGAAGTTAATTCTTGGCCTCTTTCTTCTTGCTCCTGACACGCATCTTAGAGTCCTGCTTGCTTACCTTCAGTAGCTGACTGTGGATGTTAGGTGGGGGTGCAAAGCTGGGGTGAAGGGATGTCAGTAAAATGTGCTTTTAGGGTCAGATGGTTTTATGGCTCTTAACTACATCAGAGTTTTGTCTTGGAGCACCAGTGTGGTTTTTGAAGCTCATCCCCCTGATGAGCTCCATTTATTGTGAGTTGCAGAGCGGTTTGGGCATGCATGTGCTGGGTTCCTTCTGGAGGAAACTAAGCTGCAAGCTCTGTTTCTGGTGTGCACCAAATGTTCTCCATCATGAAACATGGGCATAAAGGTCTCAGCCTCTTCTGGACAACTTTGAGCCGCATGTGGTAGTGGCAACTTCCAGTAAAGGGACCAGGCTAAATCCACTCTTAAGTAAAACTGTTGAAATGCTTGTTAGGAGTATATATAGTGGCCAGGAATGCAATTTCCTGTACTAGTCTATAGGTATATGTAGAATAGCCTATCCATTTTCCATGTTATATTACATTAAATATATCAATATGCTGTGTCCCGTGTCTCTTCCTGAGCTGTTCCTCCTGTCATGCTTATTTCTAAAATGTGTGAGCAGTTTATTTTTAAATGATTGCTGCAGTTCTGCTTATTTCCTCCTTAATCTTTTTGGTTTTTTTTTTTCCATTGTTGAGACTAGGAAATAGCAGTTTCTGGTCAGTGGCCTGCTGCTCCCATCGCCCGTCCCTTCCAGTATGGCGTAGTTGTCCTTCGGGGTTTTTTGACCAGTTCTTGTAAGAATGCTCAATTCACTTGCCTTGTTTAATACTATAAAGCTAAAAGTTAATAGTGCTGACACTGACTCATCTAAGTTACAGAGGAGCCAAGCTGTTACAGCTCTTCTGGTAGCTGAAATCTTGTCTGTTTGCTGCTTGGATTTGGGATAAACTTGTCCATGTCACAATTTGTGTAATTTATTGAAACAAGGGTTTGGCTTTGTTTTGGGTGGGTGGGAGGGAACTGGTGTGTGTTGGTGTAACAGAGTAAGAGACACTCGGAGCATGTACAGTCTTAGCCAGTTGGACGTGCATGTTAACACGGGCTAGGATTGTAATGACTTAACCCTTTTTGCCTTGTTTTTGCCACAGAGATGGGACAATGTGCCTGGAGCCAGCTGGCTGACCAGCCGTGGTTGTGTAAGCATTGCCTGATGCCCCAGAAACACCATCCTTAGAAATCCTACAGGACTGGGCTGTAGGAAAAGCTTCAGAATAAATGGGCCATTGCATACGTTTGCTGGAGGAAGATACAGAAAGAAAATCTGGGTGTAGGAGACTCCTGCTGCCTACCTTTGTGCTGCTCTGCATTCTTTCACTCGGCTGCCTGGAGGCAGCAGTGGGGTGTCTTGCTCATGTGGTTCATGATTCAAGCCAAGCCCAGATGTTTTCATGCCCAGTCTGGCCTATTTTCTGAGAATAATTTTGGATGCCTCAGTCCATTTTATTGTGGTTTCCTTAGCGTCTAGTCCAGCTGAAGCTAAGATGATTCCTGGCCTAATTGAATGCTCATAGGCAGACACAGCAGCTACTGCTTTATCTCTGCAACCATGTTCCTGCGAACTTCAGAGCACTCAGAATTAGATCCACACTGGTGAGAACCTGAGGTTGTTTTTTGTTGCTGTTTTTCTTTGAGTGGAAAGTTTTGCAGCATAAAACTCAGAAGAGTCTATCTTGTGGCCAGGAGGTAGGTGAAAACTCGACAGATTCCTGTGGAGGTAGATCTGGCCTTGCTGACCAATCTGGCTTTCCATTTCCACTGAGCAGCAATAAGGATATGGAAACCTTTTCATACTCGCTGTTGGACCTCTTCATCAGTATTATCATCTGTGCTGACAGGTTGATGACAATAACTATCCAGGGCATCCAAAATTTAGTTCCTTGTGCCTTTGACAATGCTCTGTGCCCCTTTTGTAGGAACAGTTTCCATAAAAGGTGTTTTGTGGGAAGTATGTTCGCTCCTTTAACTTGTGCATTCTCATCTCAGAGGAAAATGGCTTTATGCCAAATACTTCCTGACATTGAGAAAAAAAAAAGTGGTGTGGTCACCTACTCTGTATGAACAAGTGGTGTCTTTTCTTGTATCCTATTCAGAACAGTCTCTTACTCCATCACTTCCCATTAGTGAGGAGGGCTCTTGACCCAAAGCATATTTGGATGCTTCCTTTTTGAAAAGCAGTTGGTGAAGGTTATCTTTTAACTTGTTGTCTTCAGTCTGTTATATTAACAATCATGACTGGATCTGCTCTGTGGAGATGTTGAACCTTAGAAATCGCCAGTGGATGTATGTCATAAGCTCACTTTAATCAAGAGAGTATGGCTTTGTTTCTACGTGATCATAGATGAGTTGCTCTTAGGCGGTCCTTCATTCAGAGATCCAAAGGTAGACTTGTCTGTAAAGAGAATTTTAGCTTGCATTTTACTTCACGTTTGCAGCTAGGATTATGTGCGAGGTCAGCTATGGTAATTTAGCTGTTAAATAGTAATTTGATTGATTGGTTTTGGCATCTGTAGCAGCAATTAAAACAAAAGTCTGAGTAAATACATGGAACAGCTTTCTGAAGATATACAAGTACAGCCAGGTTTGGCAAGGCCATGTGAGATGCGTGAATTTGAAAGCTTATAGCTAAATAGGTGGAAAGGGGCCACTTATAACAGCTCTGGAAAGAAGTGTCAGAATTGTATATATTTGGAGTAAATTTGATATTGGGAGAGGTGACAAGATGCCCGATTATTAGATTGAGGGTTGCGTAGTATGGCAATGATGAACGTCGGTTGTGACTATGAAAGGGTAATTCCATTGTCAGGAGGGACACAGATGTTTACCTGTGAGGTCAAGATGGACACAGCTAAAACAGCAACTAAGGAACGTCAGGACAGAGTAATTTGGAAAGAAAGATCTCAAGTGTTTTAGTATACAGGTTTGAATGTTAGCTGGATTAGTGTTGGCAGGTGAGGCTGCCACAGGTAAGACATGAGCAGAACAGAGACCTGTGGTGGAGGTTGCGGAGACTTATAAAGCCTCAGGTGAGAAAGGAGGACAGCTTGCAGGATGCACTGAGGGAGTTGGAGCAGAGCAAGGGGAAAGGGATAATGGTGGAGGGTGAGAACAGAGGGTAAAGCTGTGGTGTGAACAGCAGCACAAGTAAGTTGGAGGTTAATGTTGCTGACATGGAAGGGACAGAAATATCATTGGAGAGTTCTAGGATGGAGAAAAGCCCCAACTGTTCTTTATCTTACTAGCTCCTTAAACTCAGCTTTGAGTTACGTTCATCGTAGTGATGACTGACCTTCCGATGTTATGTTTCTAGATTTAATGGGGTTCTGTATGCCTCTGTGCGGTAGTGTCCAATTTGCATAATCTCAGCAGAAGAAGAAAGGTTGCAGACCACCATGCCTGTAATATAACTTGTTTTTTTCTGTACTTTATATTTAAGAACAGAATGATACGGCTCTGGCCTGTCCAAACAGGCAAGACCAAATTGTAGAACAATATTGTTAAAATTTTGTGGTGGTGTAATATAATCTCTGAAGAATTTTACTTTCCTGTGCAGCAGGGTGTTTCCTTCTTTTCTGGATTGCTAATTGCATTCAGCTTTTTGGACTCCAAAGTAATAGTTAATGAAAGAATCTGATGAGATGAATAGCTGTTCAGCAACACGTGCCTGTGGAGTGTTAGGAACTTCTGTTCTCAGTCTGATTTGTTCTAAAAAGATTTTGTTAATTTGTATTTGGCTTCCTTTGGATCGCTGACGTTTGGGAGCAGTTAAGCTTTAAGTGGTGTGCAAAATGAATAGCTGACTTTTTCGTGTCCCTTAACCTTTCCTACTTTGTAGCAACCCATCACTCCTGAAGAATGCTGTTCTAATCCCGGTGTAATCCGTGAGCAATGAGCCGGAGGTGTAAAGGCCGGCTCTCCCAGTGTCCCAGCTCTCCTCTCTGCCCCTCGCCATCGAGCGGTGGTCACGCATGGTGGGGCTGCTCCTGCAGTGCCGGCAGCCCCATGCCACAGCAGCTCTTCGGCCTGGCAGCTGCGGCGTGTTGTTCCTCTGCACATCTCGCTCTCCTGTCCTGCTTGTCTGTATAGGTTTGGTGGCTTTATTTTAATGAACGGCTGTGTTTGCTGTGTCATGCTGCAGTTATATTATTCTGCCAATGCAATGAAATGGATTAAAAAAATATTTTTTTTAGCTAATTTTTATCAAAATACCACAAGCTGCATTCTGGTTAGGCTGCTTGGGCTAGGGGATGTAAATAGAGTATTCTTGTGGTAACAACCCTGTGAAAATAATTGTAGAGGTTCAGATTTACCTAGGCAGACAAAATCCCTCTGGGATTATTGATGTGCAAATGAGGGTCCTCACTGGTGGTGAAATACCGATGCAGATAAGGGGTCACCCGGAGGCAGATAAGGGGTCACCCGGAGAGTCCTGCGGCAGTAAGGGAGCTTCCAGCAGCTCCTTCAATTCGGTTACTGAGTTTGGCTCTGAATGATCTGGCCTGATAACATCAGAGGCTGAAAATAAAAAGCATTTGCGCCTCTTAAGGTCCCTGTGTATGTGAAAACACAGAACTAGACTGTAGTGAGACACTGCTTAATTAATACATTTGTAGGAACTAGACTACACTTTTATGTTTCAGCAGGGCTTGCCAGAGTGAGAGATGGTCTTTGAATGCTGCTCACATAATATAATCAGACCTTGGCTTTTCTACTAAAAGAAAAAAAAAACCCCACAACACACAAAAACAACCCAAGGTGAAGAAATGAGTATTCAAAATTTGTGTAAAGAAAAAAAGAGGTGAAAACCAGAAAAAAAAAATTGAACTTTTTTGAGGAAAAATTAGGACTTTCATTGGTGAGACTGAAGCTAACGATTTGTTAGAAATGTTTGTTTTGTGTTGGCAGAAGTGTTCTGTGAGAAACTTAACACACAATATATGTAATATTTAAATAGTTAATAAAAAGCATTCAAAAATCCTGATCTTAAATTAATAGTCATTGATCTCATTTAGACCGTAACTTCAACCATCTCAGTTTTTTTGTTAAGATTATAATGCAGTTCTCTGGAAGAGTTAAAACAAACTGTAGGACAGGACCATGTGGGGATATTCGGTATCTCAGCAGTGTACACAAACAGTGACACAACCTTGGACTTCTGTAGGGCTTGACATAGGTGCAGTGGTTTTGATACCTGGTTTCAGTCCAATGTGATGATGTAATGTGATTGACCATCTGGTAGAATTGCAGAGAGATCTTCTGTCATCCTGTCTTGCAGGCCACCTTCTGAAACTTTCCTGAGGCTGATTGGCGTGTTTAGTTTATTATAGTATTATTTGGGGACATGCCACAGTTTCTCTTAAGTGGTCTCACGAAATGGCAAGGGCTAGCCTGCCAGGAGGGCTCTTTGCTGAACCAAGCCTGTAGCAGGAGGGGGAGCTGGCAATTGCTTGACACAAGGAAAGTGAAAGTGCGTAATAAAAATGGGAGCTTTGTTTTAGACTAAAACAAAAAAAAACCTAGAGAAATGTTCTGATGAAAATATTTTTTTACTTGGCAGATTGTTAGGATTTTGCTTTAAAAAGTATATTTTATTTGGAGAGCTAGGGGGAGTGAGTGTTAAGACCCTGCTGTCTTGCTAATTCTTTTGTAGGGACTGAAGGTGGTGGGTTTTTTTGTTGTTTTTTTGTTTTGTTTGGGTTTTTTTGTGTGTTCCCACCACCTCTCCTGTGCTAGCACTGGCAACATTGCACCGCTCGGCTGAGCCTCGCATGTTTAGTCACAGTGAAGACTAAACAGTGTGTGGTCTGATCAGTGGCCTGGTCCAGCTTACCCCATGGCCTTGCAATCACTGCAGCCAAGAGGAGGGGTGAGAGCCTGCTTAGAGTGATGGCAGTGAGCTGAGGACACGGTTGGACAGCCAGTTTTGGCACTGCTGTGTCTAGATTGGTCCAAACTGGTTGTGAAACCATACCCTAATAAAACTTGACTCTGATCCTGTGTCAGACTATATGCCCTTTCTGTGCAGCTATGAATTAAGCTCAGTGTTTCTGCCCATACTTCTTGTTTTCATCACCTGTCAAGACAGACGTGCCCAGGATGTGATATAAGCAGTGTTTGATAGGCAATTTTGGAACGCCTGCAAGCTGTGAAAGTGTGTTCCTCCCTGAACTCCTTCATCACATACTGCACAGATAAGATCTTTAATAAATAAAGTATTGCTAGCTGGATGAAAGCAGGCCAAGTCTCAAAGAGGTAGACTTTGAGTAAGTTAAAAGTAAGTAGCTGTTACTGTGTGCGTTTTGGGTTTGTGTGGTTATTTTATTTTTCCTAAAGAATGCAGAAACAGCTTTTACAGGCAATTTCTGATAATTTGTTAGTTGAAAATATTTGTGTTTGGGTCTTATTCACAGCTGGTGGATAAATCCAGGTTTTCTGTTTAGATTAGAGGGAGTTTATATCTTCACTGGAAGTTCTGTGCTGAGATCTGACAGCAGATACTGGCTTCTGAGAGAGAACAATTCTAGGGGAAAAAGTACTGTGTATGACAGGGTATTTTGCTTGCCTCTTATGCCCAAGGCCTCAGCACAAATTAAGTCGCCAGCTGTTAATGGAAATTGTCTCCACTTTGGGCACTTGGAATAGCCTTAGCAAAGTGAGTGGTACCCAAGGTTGTCTACAACTCTGAATTGTTTCTAATAGGGGAAATGTCCAAGAAACTTTGCAGCTGTGCAATGGAGCCTTTTTCATGGCAATTACAGAATGCAGCGTTCCTCTCTGGTAGGAACTGTCTGTGTGCCATGTAATAATACCTGTGTAGCAGTAAAATGTATGTAGTATAAAATAACATCTTTGTTTATATGTGAGAAGCCACAATAATTCACGTATATCTAACAGTGTCTTGAACTGATACCTGCTTGATGCCTCAGGCACGCAGGTTGTAAGATGAAGCTACTGCATGCTTTGACTGTTCACTTGACTGTCTCATGAAACTGCTTGTAAATTCACATCTGTTAATTTGCCCATACAAACGAAATCATATGTAGTTGGTTCTTTGCAGATGTGGAATTGCATACCTCACTTTCAAGATGCTCACAGCGATGACATGATCAGTGAACCATACGCAGTAACTTAGTGAATGAGTGTGTTTAAGGGATGTTGCTGTGTTCAGGCTCTGCAGAGGAAAGCTGTTCCACGGTGCAATGTTAATCCTTGATAGCTGCCTCCTCGTGAATTTATTTACCCTGCAAGGCAGTAAATGATATGGAAAGAAGCGCATGTGGCTTCAAAGGCACCAGGAAGTTGCAATATGTATTGGGGTTTTCAGATCAATTTAAAAATGTCTGTGCTTACTTCATCATTTGAGTAAACCATCCACCATTGGGTTGCCTAAGACACCCGTATTGATGTAATACCTACACACTACCTGAACTTTTATACTTGGGCTTTCTAATGACAAGCCACTTCTGTCTTCTGTCTCCTTCAACCACACAGGGAAGTTCTGCTGCCTACATACAAGGTCGTGAGTCCACCTGCTCACCAGCTGACCTGCATGGGGAAGCTAGCATTATTTTTGGTCTCTTCTGTGCCCCTTGTGCATCCTGGGCCTTCAGCTGCTCTGCTTATTCTCAGGGGATTACCCCTGTTCTGGGCACAAGAGAGCCCTGCCTTCCCCTCCATTAAAGGAAAGGCTGTATGTGTGTGATTCGTGCCTTCCCCATCCTGCTCAGGAAGGGGCTGGTGCTGCTTCTGGTTCACTACTTTGCCTAGGTAAGATTATTTTCTCTCTTGGATAAGTGGTTGCATTGTCCCTCCGTGTCGTCCTGTGTCTGTCCCCTCACCCCGACATTGTGAATGTTAATTATTTGTTGTCCCATGCTATGCCATTTCTGCAGTTGGTGTGTCAGCTGGAGCCTTTGGGTGACAGCATAGGCAATAAATGGATTCTTACTTGCATATGCCAGGAGGGAGACCGAACAGGATTTTATTTCTATAAGTGACGCTCGTGCTTTGTTACCTCTTCCTTTTCTTTTAAGAACCTAGGGAACGGCTCTTCATGAGCATATTCAGAGCTATTAACCTCATAAGGAGTAACTTTCATGACATTTTACATTGTATAGGTTGTTTTCCTCCTGGTGGTTTTTATTCTTATTCATCAGTGTCGTGATTTTGCTTTGTATATGAGGAGTATAGGAGAACCAGTATCTTGCACACTTCACTCTCTCTGGTTTTGTGGTCATTTGAATCCAAGACACTCAGCCTTTCAAGGTGGCAATCTTTTGCAGATTTTCTTGAGCTGAAGTGTATTGATGTGTGTCTTGTGCACTTCCAGGTGGATGCCAAATGGAGTTTGTGGCTGGCTTCCATCTTGCTGAATTCTGGCAACAAAGTTTAGACTTTAAGAAAGGAACACCCAAGGTTGCTGTTCTCTGACATTAGGAATGCCTTTGTGTGTGCTGTTCTGAGGTTGTTAGTTGGTTTGTGTGTGTTTCAATTAAAAAAAAAAAAAAAGCTGTGAATTATTGCTTTTAAATGCACATCTTTCCTTCTAAAGACACAGCTGTTGATGAATTTAGCTTCTATGTGGCTATTGTGGATGGTAGAATTACAATCCAGCGTTATGGATGTTTTCTTTTGATACAAATCTGGTGAGGTACATGCAAAATATGTACAGCCCTTGGGCTCTTGGCGGGTTGCCACCAGGACTGTCAGTGATAGTGTGGGTGCTTCTGATCTCATCAGAAAAGTCTGAACTCCCCTAATGGTTCGTGTTCCCATGTCTGTGTCATATTGAGATGAAATGTAATCTTAAATTTCTTCACTAATTGGACTTACTCTTTTGTCTGGTGTGGTCTTTGCTCTGTATCAGGGTGGTGGCATCAGAGATTAAACGCTGTTTCCCAACAGCCTGTGCTGGTGTTGGTGTGGTGTTTCATGTTGTCTTAACTCCCAGTTCTTCTCTCCCCTGTGGCTTGTTGCAGCAGCGATCTTGACAGTCCCAGCTATGGATCCGAGGTCTCCCTCACCCCCATGCTGCTGTCAGGCCATAAAGGAATGATTTGGCAGGAGACAAATAGTTTTCTTAGGAAGAAAAGAGAAAGCAATTTATGTTTGCTGTGAAAGCGGAAAAGGTACTGGGGTTTTCAGGATAAATTCTTTAAAGTGTTGGGACTTTATGAATACAAACCGTAAGGATTCTATCAATTCTTTTATCTAAAACAATTAGTTGTGCATCTGTATGTTAAGTTGGGTATCCTAACCAAGTATTATATCTGCCATATGCTATGCTTATTATTGTTCATTTAGGCTTCTGAAAACAGTTTAATTTATTCCTTCTTTGGAATCCAAAGCTGATTTCAGAGTAGATACTGGCCTGCTCTGGAGCTAGGTTCTCTTCGTCGTCTGCACTTCACAACAGATTTGTTTGGAAATCTGTTAGCTGCTACTTTAAAAGAGACTTTTCCATCGTGACCTATAGCAAGATTCAGGTTTTCTAATTATATGCCTTTGTAGGAAAAAGTTAAAACCAAATGATCTTCTTTTCACTGCACATGGATGAAATTCACAGACACTGTAACCTGTCTCCAGCTCTGCCATAGAGCATCCAACACCGGTGTGTATGAAGTATGGCATGGAGTGCTTAAATCCCAGGTGCTCGTGTTTTGGATGCCCTCTAGTGGCTACTGCAGCTGTAATAGTTCTCCTATAGGACATGTTGAACAGTTGCAGTTAAATAATAATAAAGATTGTGTCTAGAAAGGAAAACAAATTTTGTGTGTTATTTGCTGGTTGCTTTCTCATTGCTCTTTCTTTATCTGGATTAAATCCCAATCCTCCGCTTTGGAAAAAGTTCTTGTGAATACAAACACGAGATAGTAACTGGATATCTTATGGATCTCTAGATCCATAGCAACTTGCTATGGAGTTTTATTAGAGAATGTTTTGTTCTTTACATTAAAACTTATATTTTCTCTCTAAACAAGTAGTAAGTGGAAGAGACATGCTTGCTGGTGTCACTAGAACCAGAATTTGGTTCTTATGTATGTGTATTAATTGCTTTAAAAAAAAAAAGTTATTTTTTTAAGCAATGCAAACAGGACTTTTAAACTCATCCCCTGCTGTGTCTGCAGTTTGCAACTGGGATAACCTGAAAGTCAAATAGAGCAAAAGCCTGGCTGCAGTATTGCATGTGGTTTTTGTGCCTTCACTTAAAAGGGTACTGTGGGAACGTGGATGACTGTAAAAACCAGAGCACCATTTCAGAGCCGCAGGACACCGGGGCTCCGTCCCTGCCCCAGCACCTATGGTGGCTTTGAGCAGTGCCAGTGCCTGGTGGGACCCCTGGAGAGAGGCTTCCCAGCCCCGCATCCCACAGCTGCCTTGCAAGCGGTGTGCTCTCCAGGCTTATTTTTAACTGCTGATTTAACAGGTGCGTGGCAGATACAGCATACCCTGAGCAAAATGGCAGCCAGCAAGGAATCGTGACACCTCTTCCGAGGCTCTGGCAGGATTTCAGCTGTATAAACAGTGTGTCTGTCGGCTGGTGCTGGGTAGCGGCGTGGGCTGAGAGCAGACCTCGCCTGATCCCACCTGAAATGTTCTCTTGCCTTAGAGCAGGGATTAAGGACTTGACATGGTTTTAATATAGTGAAGAGTTTTATTTGTCATTTTTTTTAATTTTTAGGGTGGATGCACTTGCTCTCAAATAATTTTTGAAGGAAAATCGGTGTTTTGCAAAGGTCAGAGTCTCCCTCCCAACTCCTTCCCTCCTCTGGTCTCTGAACCCCAGCAGGCCCAGTTGAGGTGGTGTAACTGGGCTGTGCTGTGCAGGCAGCTTGCCAAAAGCCTAAGAGCTGTACCGAGTCTGCACATACATGGCACAGGATTTTAACTGGCAATAAGTACATGAAGAGTGGGGTTTTTTTATAGGCTGTTGTAAGTATGCACAGCACTCCTCAGCGAAAACAGACAAAATAGTCTTTGAGGCTTTTGGGAAAATGAGTGTCTACAGGAACAAAGTTTCATAGAAGCAGGGTTTAAATTCTTAGTATTTGGCTTTTTTCTTTGAGAGGACCATGCATGCTGTGAAATTCATAAAGTCTGTTAATAGTCTGATTTTGTTTTTTGCATTTATAATAGGAAAAGTCTATTCATAAATGTAACCCTACCAAAGAGGCTTGCACATATAGTTGCTTGCCAATGCAGGGCTGAATGCAGGTCACTCAGCAGGCCTTTCTATAGGCACTGGGCAAGCCGTTTCTGGTCTGCGGGACCAGGATCTGGGCTGGAGCAGTCTCTGACCCAGCTCCTGCCTGTCCCTGCTGGTGCTCGCTTGCTGAGTCACCGCAGGTGGCTTCACTTCGGTGTGCCCACCTCTCCTGCAGCTGTGAAGCAGGGGAAGGATGCCAGCCTTTTTTGTGTTAGGCAATTAAATGCATTTAACAAAAATTTGGTGTAATTTCGGGTGCATTACTCAATGAAGTCATCCTTGGGCTGTGTTGAAGGGGAACCTTGAACAGTGTTTTGGATGAGGGATCGAGAATGACTGTTATTGTGGTTTTGTGGCTTTTCTCCTTATTTCATCCCTATGGTGAGGACTAGTAAAAATCCTCATACTTGTTGATGAATTGCTGTCTGTCTCAACCCGTGCTGGCTTTGTCCTGAAGTGCAGACATAGGCTGGGGTTGTGGGGGCATGTGGAATCAGAGGATGGGGAGCTGATTTTAGCACCCTGAACATGTTACAACTCCCCTTCTTGAGATGGGAAGTAGTCACCATGGGCCAGCTCCCATGGGAGGTTGTTTGCCTCTTCGGGGGGGTGCAGTCTTGGATTTCCTTCCTCTGAGAAATACAGGGCAGGGACTTGTGTGTGTGTGTGTGTATATATATAGTTTTTTTTTTTTAGGGAATTGAAATAAACTGTTTGAAAAGAAAACAAATAGGCACATGCAACTTCCAGAGTTTTCCTGGTTTCCATACTGTAGTCTGCTTACTGTATCTAAAATTCCTTCTCTCTAGCCAGCTGACATTTCTTGTGTTCAGTCTCCTTTCCTGGCAGAACTGAACTGAACTCACTGCAGGTTCCTCTCCTGCTCTCTCTGCTTCAGCCAGGTTTGACAGCCAAGGGTGGGGGGACTTGCAGGCGGTGGATGGCTGGGAGGAGGGAGGGAGCCCAGCTGAGGGGAGGCTGCAGCATGTGTGGGTCTCTGAGCCGACCTGCAGCATCTGAGCTTGTGTGATGGCTCCCCGCCAGCAGAAAACAACCATTGTCACTTTTTTAATTGGGCATGGAGGATGCAACCGTGAATTACAGATCTGTAGAAAATCTGGCAACCGCTCTGCATGTTGGCAGCATGCTACTGTTTAATGTCTTAACCCACTCTATGTTGTCAAATTCATTTTTGTCTCTTGTAAAGCCCTTTTTCCTTGTGGTCAGCGTCCCCGCTGTCTGAGGGGCTCTCTGGGTGGGTCGGCTGCCCATCCCTGTTGGGCTCACCCTGAGCACTCCCCTCTGCCCAGCAGCCTCCAGGGCAGCTGGCTCACCCAGCTCCACTGCGGCTGCGGGCCGGCATCATTAAAATAAGTTTTCTGCCTCTGCTCTTTGAACCATTGGTGTGTTGAAAGAAAGAGGGCATGTCTCATGAGCCACCTTTGTCTGGACTTGCAGAGAGTTATCCAGGTGTAATGCTGAGGAAAACGCTGGTGTAAGCTGTTCAGCCAAAGGAAGTGCGCGTGGTGGCTGAGGACAGTATTGCTCTCGTGTCCTGCAGCTGGCCCCCCTTTGGAGTGATGGACCCCTTTGAGCTGATCCAGAGCATTGAGCAACTGATCGTTCCCTGGGATAGCTTTCTTCTGCTTTAAACTTCCTATATTGGATTGCTTAATGATCATGCTGCGTATGACTTTATTTCATAGTATTTCTAGCATAATTGTTGAAGGTTAAATATTGGCATGTATTAAGAATGCATTGATGTGTATCAGGAATGAGGAAGGTAAAGTTACTTGGTGAATTGATGTTTGAAAGTGAGTGTTTCACTCCTAGAGGTTAAGTGGTGAGCGTTGCCTGATCCTTTCTGTAAGGACAAAAACTTTGAATACTTGGGTTCAGACATATTTAATCATCTTAACTGATGATGAAGCAATTACTGAAATGTTTCTCATACTCTGCAAAACAAATCCATGTCAGGAAATAAATACAGAAGTAAATGGCTTGGCTTTCGTGACCAAGCACTTAAGCAGCCTGTTAATGATTTGAAAAGGCAACAACAGAAGATATCTCAAAGAAAAATGGCAATATCAAACTTATTTTCAAGTTTCATCTGCTTCACTAGAGTTGAAAAATGAAGACAAATACTTACACGTAAGAAGAATGGTAGTGAATCAGTGCCTTGGTCAAGGAGAATAACTTGTTTTGCACGTACTACTTGCCTCTGCTTTTGACTGAAATTTTATGGCATGTGATGAGGCCAGAGAGTCTCTGTAGGAACCAAGTAGCATAGGACAGATGAGCCCTTCTGAGTCATCTAGGCCTGCTTGTTGGGTTAAATCCCATTGAAGATTGATTGTAGTTAATCTCTATCCCTTCATAATAGTGATCACTTAAATGCATAGTTTAAGAAACTGCAGAAAAGTTCCTTTCAGAAGCCTGTTAAATAATCTTTATTTCATAGTAAAAATTGGAGCTTTATTTTCTTGTAAAGACCAAATATCCTGGAAAAGATTTGAAATACACAAGAGAATTCACTCCTTCATTTACTGTTATAGAGGGAGCATGTGCCTCTACTGATATGCTGGAAACAGCCTGAGTTTTCACACAGGTGAAATGAAGCTGGGCCATTGAAAGGAAAACCCTTGGAAAAGCAGCTTGAACTGGGAAATTACTCTTCTGAGAGTGGTGTCTCCCTTAAATATATCTTGCTCTTTTTCTTGCCACCTAGCAATGGTTTCTGCTGGTTAAAGAAAGTTATTCAGAGTTTTCTGGCTGAGGTCTTGTCTGTTTCCCCTCAAAGCCCAAATAATACACAGTTTGTGGGCCTTCTTTTCAGTTCACAATAATTTAACTTTTTAATACCTGGTTGAAAGAGCATATATTCTATTTTACATGCCTGCTTGGTACTGAAAGGGTTCATGTTTTCCTACTAGCATGCTTCTAAATATGCACTGTAGTTGCACGTGATGTTTCTGTGACTCAAAAAAAAAAAAAATTAGATTTAAGAAATTGCAGTAAATTATGAATTTTATAAATGAAGGAAATTACTTAGGAAACAAGACAGTAAAAAGGACACCAATCAACCTTGGTTGTTCTGCGTTTTGTATAAGGAATTGATGAAAGACATTGCTAAGCAGTGATTTTGGGGTGGTTACATTTTAAGACAACAGTGAAAGTGTACACAGCTCCCATGTCTCTTCTCTTTCTGCAGCTCTACAATGGTAGATGGAGTTATGATTCTTCCTGTGCTGATCATGATGGCGCTTCCCTCCCTGAGTTGGCAAGGTGAGTGACGTGCGTGGTGGTGCAGTAGCTGTCTGCTGCTGGAGGAGCCGGGTTCGAGCGCCGGCTCAGCTGTTGGAGCCGCCTGGCACTGCTCCACGGCACCCTGCTCGCTTCACGAGCTGACGGCATGGGCAAATTCCTCTCAGGAATGAGATGTTTGCTTTTCCATTTCAAGTTGCTTCAAAGGATGTTCGTTGCCGTTTATGTATAAAATGTATAGCAGGTGCGATTGGCATAGGTCTTGTCAGGGCCTGGGGAGGGAAATGGGAAACCTTGTTTGAATGGCAAGTTATTGAGCTATGTAACGAGTAGGCCTCTCTAGCCCATGGGCTGAGGTGCAGTTGTTGTTTGCATTCTTAGAAGCGAAGTTTTTTCTCTGGGAAAGCTCTTTGGAGTATTTAGTGTGGTGTTAGATAACTTTTCAATGATTGCTCCACTAAGGTCTTTGAATATGGAAAGTGACTTTTTCATAAATCGTCTATGGCAGTTGTGTGCACATAAAGGTTTTATGACATGCAGTACATTTAAGACTTGCCTCAGCAAAATCAGAGAAGGGTGTTTCCACTGCCGTGGAGAGGCAGGAATGGTTCATTTGAAGGTCTTCTGGATGTTTTGGGAGACGACCTGAAAGATGCATACTTGCTACTTGCAAACAGCCTTTTAAAAATGTTGAATAAAGGTTTTCTGTGAGTAACTTGGTTTGCTCAGTTTTAAATTTTAAGTGACTCGAGAGGTGTATCTAGTGTTTGTTACGGCATATCTATGTTCTTTTGTGTTTACCTTGTGAAATCTCTTTCTGAAATACTCTGCTAAAATGCATTTATTTTCAAATGTTAATGCAAATAATAAAAGGGAGAGTACATTAAATGGAATGTTAGCATGGATGGTGGAAGGTGAAGATTAAAAACGCACAGAGGTCTAGTGGTTGACTTTAGTCATGTCTATGAATAGGAAATTGAGACAAAATTTAAAAAGGGAGGAACGCTGGACAAATGTTAGTGGAAATACATTAAACCGCTAATGTTATTGATACAGTATTATCTTGAAATAAGGTTTGGTAGCAGTTATCACACTGTACCTTCTTATCACTCTTGAAGTGCAGCTATCTGAAAAAACATTTGATAAGCAGCTTTCAAAGCTGCTTATATTAAAAATCTTAAAGTTCAACCACCTGCCTTTCACATCCTTAACATGAAGAGCAGTAGATGGGGAAGAGAAACACATGGAAACACATGGAGCTTCTGGTTAATTTCTCTTGTACAATGTGTGGAATCAGACACTTGCACTACCTGCACAGTGCAACCTATAGAGCAGTATTATCAACCCACCCTACCCTTCCAAAGCTACCCTACATGTGTTCAAATCTTAGTTATTTGACCTGACTCCACTTAAAAAAGGAAAGTAGGTGCTAGGGCTTAGAACGGTATCTTTTTATTGAAAAGATGCCAATAAGTGATCAGGAGGAGAAGAGTTACTAAATCCATGCCAAGACATTTTCTTTCTTTCCCTGGCTGTCTGTAATACTAAGACTGGAGGTACAGGATCACGCCTCATCTGGGAGCAAAGGCAGAGCTGGGCCAGATGTGCTGCTGGAACGCGCTTTGGACAGAGTTTGTGTGGGGGCAGGAGCATGTGAGCAGAGATGTGCAGATGTTGTGTTCTTGCTGTCCATCTGCCTGTGCCAACGGGACATCTACGAAGAACAGAGTTTCCTGTTCACGATGTGGAGCTGCCGTGCCGAGAGAGAGCTTGTCCAATAATGCTTTCTAAAGAACTCTGTGTTTGGGGCTGCATTTCTCTCCCACGGTGATAGAGCTCCTGTGAAAGACTTTGTAGAAGAAACATGATAATCTTGCTTTGCTTTTCTTGCTTTATTCCTTCCCTTCTCCTCCCCTCATATTTTCTTTGTCTGTGAGCAACTTCTTGTCTAATGCACTTAAATAATACTGCTCTTCCCTCTTTTCATGTTTGCTAGTAGTAATGCTGTTCTTTTTCCTTTGGAAATAGTTTCCTACTTCCAAGCTGGTTGTAGAGGGGTGTTTGGGGAGGCAGAAATACCTAGTGGACCCCTCAGCAAACTTTCATTTACATCTCTTCATCTAGGTTTTGGCTGCTTCACCAACCAGACACATGGTAGCAATGGGAGAACTCACCGCTTTGTTCCTTGAGCATCTAAGTGCCGCTCGGTGCTTATGAGCCAGCAGCCTATGCTAGGGCTAAGGTGGTAAGACCAGAAGCGCAGACTTGTGTTTGGAATGTTTTTCAAGGGGGAGTGCACCTTTAGAGATCCTTTGAGGGAATGGAAGTTGATCCTCTGCTGCCTGCTAACATTCCCATATGCTTTTTCTGAATTTTTTAAAAAGTTGATGTTCTGGGGGAGAACAGTTATTTTGTCTTCCCTTTGCACAAAATAACAAAAAAAAAAAAGTGTGAAGCCTTCTGATTTTTTTCCCCGTGTGTTTTATCACAGATCAAGCCACTTCCTTTCACTGGGATTTGGGCTAAGTTTGGGGTTTTTGCATTTTTGATGAGTGAAAAATGTCTGGGCATATCTTTGGGTAGCATTTGGGGTAGACTGACTATTTCTGCATTGCTATTAGGCTTCAGAAGATGAGATTAAACATGATTTAAAAAAAAAAAAAAAGCAACTCCACAACCCAACCCAGAAAATCACTGGGTAGAATTCTAAGTGCAGAAACACGTCTCTTCCCTACTTGAGTGTCCAGAAAATCCTTTTATTCTAAAGGTTTATTACAGCACTTACTTCTGTGTTACTTCTTTATTAGCCCTGTAAAGTGGGGAAAGGGGCTTTTCTTCATTTCCCAAGAAGCTAAACGCTGACGAAATAATGTCATGCCTATGCTTGAGAGCGTGAGGTTTCTCACTTCCTAGCGACCGTGCACAAATACCGTTTTCTGCTCCCAATGGCAATGTTAGGAGCATGGTGCATGAAATGCTGCCGATGCTTCTGCCCTCTCTAATGGCTGGGGGAAGGCATCTGGGCCGTGTTCTGACTGCTCTGGCTGCTGCAGCTTCCCTGCCAAACGCAGTCCCTCTCCTGGCTGTGAGAGCCGGGCAGGCTGGAAAGGGTCTTGTGTCACACCATGGCCAGGAAGCATTTGGGAGCTACTGAAACTCCAGAAACTACTGTCTGGCCTGCTGGAAGCTGGCTCTGGGAACAGCCTAACCCCCTCTCCAGCAGCTGGGCTTTTGGGGAGGCTGCCCTTCTGTGGAGCCGCGCACCTCTGCCCGGCCTTGGAGCTCTCCGACTGACTGTCACTGTCTGTAGCGCCTGTGCTTTTTCTGTTTTAGGGTTTTTTGTAATATGGAGAACAATAATAAGACTAAACAGCTGTTCCTTAGTGCTGGAAAATTCAAAGGATTTTGTTAAATTAATAAATCCTATATAAAATAAATTAGGCTGCCCAGGGAAGTGGTGGAGTCACCATCTGTGGAGGTATTTAAAAGACATGTAGATGAGGCGCTTAGGGACATGGTTTAGTGGTGGACTTGGCAGTGTTAGGTTTACGGTTGGACTCGATGATCTTAAGGGTCTTTTCCAGTCTAAATGATTCTGTGATTAAATGATTCTGTGATTATTATTATGCCTGTTGTATAATGCTTGTTACTGTATGCATTGAGAAAGAGAAAACTCTGAATGGAGTAGTCATCTCTGCAAGCTTATTATTTTTTGTTTCCCTGAAATGGCTAAGAATTATAAAGGGAAACTAAGCACCAAAAAAGAGCTGTCTAATGTACAATTAAATGGACTCTAAAGAGATTTTAATTTTTCCAAGTCTGCTTTCCTTCATCTTCAATTCATTATGATGTGAAGCCCTAGCAGATCCCACCTCTTCCCCCAGTCCTAGTCATTTAAAAAGAACATTGCTGCTTTTAAATGTTTTGGCCTTCGAGCGTGAAGTCCCTTTCGTCCTACTAGAGATTTCAGCAACTCTGTAGCTTCCAAGAACTCTGAAATAAGCTTCACCTGTGATTTGTAACCTTTCTGGTTTGATTTCAGGGTTTTCCACTTGAAAAGAGTGATCCTGCTTAGCAGGTGCTCCTGCTCAAAGCCAAGCAGCAAGCCTACAAAAGGGATAACAACCATAGTACGGCTCCGAGTGGTCTCGGGTTGGAAAGCCGGAGCCCGGTGGCTCAGGGCTGGGATCGGCCGCGCGTGCCTGAGGCTAGCCGATGACTGCAGTGTCTGTGCATGTTCAGTATGCGGCCACGGAGGCACAGTGCCTTCCTGCTGCACAGCTGTGGGCTGAGCTGGAGGAGAGCTACCGGACGGATCTTCTCTGCCCTCTCGCTTGTGACTGAAGGTGTCACTCCTTTTTGCTTTTCCTCACTCTTCGGTAAAGAAGAATCAATTAGACGGAATTGTGCCTCTTAAACTTAGGCTGATGTGAAGTCATGTCTTGGTGAGCGAAGGACTAGTTTGTTTAAGGCTTGTTTACCTCTGTCCATCCTTGGCCACCTGGCTTTTTTTTCCAGCCACATATTAAGAGGTCTTGTGTCACGTAGATTATCCCTCTGAACACTCGCTCGCATGCATGTGCTAAATATATATTACATCTGTGTAATAAGATGTCCTAGTTTTTATCTGCAAGGTGAAATTTTGAAAGGGATGATATGCAGTGGTCGTGCCTCACTGGAAGGAAATTATTTGATATTGTTAAAGCCCTTCTTTAAAAGGTACATGTAATATAATTAGAGTCTGTGTCTTTAGAAAGAAAATTGAGACTCTTATGGTGTGTGTGTATATATATGTTTTTACTTTGTTATGCTTTTAAAAATTATTTCAGTTCAATATTTGCTGACCATGTCACATAGTTAACGTAAGCATTTTTTCAAGTCAAAGCAACTGTGTTGCTCTAGTGCCAATAAGAAAAAGTGGCCAAGTGCCTATTGTACTAGCTGTTTCGATGGAAAATGAATCACTCTTCTAAATGTGAAGAGATCACCTCAAAATTAAGGTGTGTTACCAGAAACATATGTAGTGTATTTCTCCTTGGAGAGAAGTTTGGTGTTTTCCCAAACAGTTAACAATGTTTACAGTCCAGGAATTGGATATAAAATATGAAATAAAACTGTCTAGATTGGTAACAGGTTGTGTGAAACAAACTTCACATAGAAGTAAATGACTTGTCTTTGTTTCCTTGCATCTGTACATTTCCATCGTTAACCAGTGTTCTGAGTCTTATGGTTTGGTGTCCTATGGATTCAGGTTGGGACGGCTGAGGCTGTGTGCCTGCACATGAGCACTGCACGCAGCATAACGTGTCCTGTGCAGTCACCAAGAGGGTTAAATGCTGCACCTTCCAGTTTACTGATTAAAATGTGGAGTGTCTTCGTTCTTGTTCTGTTGAAATACCTAGATAATTAGTCAGCACTTTTAATTGTTGACTTTCACAAAATGAATAAGCAAACAAAATAAAGGAGCTTCAATTTTAACACTTTCATAATAATGAACTAATAAACTAGTTAATGAGAAGTTAACGCAAATCTCTGTATCTTTGTGTGGCAAGTCAGATTTTTGTGTGTGTGTGTGTGTGCAAAATATATATATGGGCCAGAAGTGCAGCAATGAGTCTCTGTATTACGAAACAAAAATATATGCAGTGAATGTGTTTAGGTAATGGAAGTATTTTTAAGCTTGGCTTCTTGCCTGCACGTGTTGCCTGACTGCTACATAAGTAGTTGGCCTGACAGCCTTCCATGCCTGGAGCTATTGTTGAGTAGATACTTACCTCTGAGCGTGTGTGTTTGGGGGAGTTGATCTGCTTCAGCCATAACCTCTTGATTGCAACTGGCCTGTGGCATTTGCTGGTCACATCTGCTCTGCAGACTTGCTCGCACAGCTATGCTCGTGAGAGCTATGGAGAAGTATCACCCAGTCCAGCTCTGTCTCTGCTGTGGATTCACTGTATGCCAACAAAACTGTGCTTTGCAAGTGCAGCTGGTTTCACTTTGGGGAAATATGGCTGGGATATCCAGCCCTTCATAGCTGGCTTTGTGCATGGGGAGAGTGCTTTGTGGGTATAGTACAGTGGTTAGCTTGTACGTGTTCACTGAAGCATCGGCCCGTCTGTCTGATCTCAGGCTTCTGACCTGCAGCTCTGTCTTAGCTGGTGGCCTGCAGAGGCAGGAATGGGAGGACATGGTCAGTGCTTTGGCTGGTTCTGCAGCCTGAATAAGCCTTCCTGTTTGGGTAAAGCTCAACCTATTTTTTAAGTGAGTGTGGCACTGCAGGAGCATTAATGAGGGAAGGGCTGGCTGGTGCATGGTAATACGCCATGGAGTTGGAAAACCAACTAAGTAAAGAAAGGAGCAGTTTGGGCATAAGGAATAGTAACAGTCATGAAGGAGAGTGTCACTGTTTCCAACCCAGGAGCTCTTCACCAGAAATGTTTCATTTTTACAGCCGATAATTGGTCTGTAGTGGTCCATGGACACATCAGAATCTGCAGCAGTTCACATGCATGTAGTCAGTGTTACTCTGTCTTCATGCTCTGTTAAATGGATCCACAGCCTGTGTGTCATGTTAGATCGCTCGCCCTGCCTTCAGACTAGAGCAATCTTTTCAAAAGACAGGTAGCATGTTTGGAGTTGCAATGCCTTACTTCATTGCTTGTAAGGGATATCAGGTTTGCTCTGCATGGGCTGATAAATTGCCCTGTGGCTGCGCAGTTGCTTCCTGGCCCATTTTGGGATTGCAGAGCTCCTCCAAGAGGTGGCACGTGAGGGAAGGTGGTTTTCTGCCAGAACCTCTCCTCTGGCTTGTGTGAGGTTTGCTCAGTTTTGAAGGGTCCTTGGGTCAAGAGAAGAGGGAAGCATTAGGCTGGATCAGGCTACAAGCCAGATGAATTTTCCTTGTGGACTTGGTATGGCTCTCAGGTGGTAGGTTAGTTGTCCTACTCTGTGTAGCAGCTATTTCTGCTGTTACTTAGTAGCTGAAATGGCTGTTACTGCAGCCTGCAAACCGCTTCAGCTCTGTCTTCACAGGCCAGTGTTTGTCAATGACAACAGAAATGTCTCGCTCGCTGGGAGGTACTGAAATCATAGAATCATTTAGGTTGGAAAAGACCTCCAAGATCATCGAGTCCAACTGTAAACCTAACGCTGCCAAGTCCACCACTAAACCATGTCCCTAAGCACCACATCTACACGTCTTTTCAATACCCCCAGGGATGGTGACTCAAAAACTTCCCTGGGCAGCCTCTTCCAATGCTTCACAACCCTTTCGGTGAAGAAATTTTTCCTTATATCCAATCTAAACCTCCCCTGGCACAACTTGAGGCCATTTCCTCTCGTCCTATCGCTTGTTACTTGGGAGAAGAGACCGACACCCACCTCGCTACAACCTCCTTTCAGGTGGTTGTAGAGAGCAATGAGGTCTCCCCTCAGCCTCCTTTTCTCCAGGCTAAACAACCCCAGTTCCTTCAGCTGCTCCTCATCAGTCTTGTTCTCCAGACCCCTCACCAGCCTCGTTGCCCTTCTCTGGACCTGCTCCAGCACCTCAACATCCTTCTTGTAGTGAGGGGCCCAAAACTGAACACAGTATTTGAGGTGCGGCCTCACCAGGGCCGAGTACAGGGGCACGATCACTTCCCTACTCCTGCTGGCCACGCTATTTCTGATACAGGCCAGGATGCCATTGGCCTTCTTGGCCGCCTGGGCACACTGCCGGCTCATGTTCAGCCGGCTGGCAACCAGCACCCCCAGGTCCTTTTCCGACAGGCAGCTTTCCAGCCACTCTTCCCCAAGTCTGTAGCGCTGCGTGGGGTTGTTGTGGTGGAAGTGCAGGACCCGGCACTTGGCCTTGTTGAATCTCATCCAGCTGGCCTCGGCCCATCGATCCAGCCTGTCCAGGTTCCTCTGCAGAGCCTTCCTACCCTCGAGCAGATCAACACTCCCGCCCAACTTGGTGTCGTCTGCAAACTTACTGAGGGTGCACTCGATCCCCTCATCCAGATCACTGATAAAGATATTGAACAAGACCAGCCCCAAAACTGAGCCCTGGGGAACCCCGCTCGTGACCAGCCGCCAGCTGGATTTAACGCCATTCACCACCACTCTTTGGGCCCGGCCAGTTTTTTACCCAGCAAAGAGTGGGTAAAGTCCTTGGTCCTAAAGGGCTCTGTGGGGAAGGCTGTCCTTACCAAAGGTACAGATCTTTTAGGCAGGTTGTGACCATGCCTTGGGAGGAAGCCCATTTTAGATCTCTGGCTTTGAATGCCTTTGGCAGTTCCAGCCAGACAAATCAAGATTAAGGTCTTGTGTGTTACAATACCAGTTGTGTTTTACTGCTGCTGTTGTGGGAGGAGAAGGAACAGAACTTCGATTATAGGAATGTTTGGCATAATTTTTTTCTTTTTTTTTTCTTTTTTAATTCCCACAAAATTAGCAAAGTTATTACTTGGTATGTGTATGACCGGAATTGTGTATACCAGTACTTGAAATCAATGTGACAGACACTGTCTGATTTCAGGATTCTTTCCCTAATTAGTTTTTGTTAGTGGTTCAAAAAATGGAAAATTGTATTTGTGTATTTCTTCATTGTGGGAAGAGGGGAGGAAACCAAAGCGGAAAACAAACTGTGTTATATTCCCAGTGGGCAGACTCTCATGGTAGGCTTGAAAAAGTCCAACATGTGGTATGCTCAGCTGCTATTTTAGAAGCATCCACTGTATTTGTGGCTGCAAATTTTTCTTGTGTGTTAGTACTGAAAGAGAGAACATAAATATGAGTTAAGTTGCCATAAACGTGTGTATGTGTACGCACGGGATGTGTGTAACAGATAAGTGACTTGTTCTGTCCTTCACAGTTGTGCCTCTTTTCTCAGCCATCTGTGAGTGCACATGGCTGTTTACCACCATGGGCACCTCTATTTTCCAGGAAACTGAAGAGCGTCCAGTGTTCTCCAGCAGCTAGTCGAGAGTGGTGTCCTCTCCTGCAGAGACTGGAGTGGCCCAGTGCTGTGTGTTTAAAGGCATGTGATATTCCTGAAAGTGGCAGTGTGTGCGGTTCTGTGCAGAAAGAGTGGGTTTTTCCTAGCTAGTGATCTCTGGACACTTTGCTGAGGAACTTAGAAGTTTAGTTTCCTACTCTATACGTTCTCTTAAAAGTTCTTCCATTTACTTAGCTGAAGCATCTGGAGTTGGAAGGGAGGTGTTGTACCTGCTGACAGTGTGTGCTGCTTCTCACTTTATTTTTTATCTCCGTGGTTACTCAGACTTGCAAGGTACTCCTCAAAGGCTTGTCTTTCTGGGAAAGTTGGTCCAGATTTACTTTTCAAGCAAGCTAGTTAAACCCACTAAATCCTATGTAGCTGTTTCCGCTGCAAGTTTAAATGACCTTAATTTGATTTAGTTAGTCATTTCTGGAATGCTTGAGAATATTTCCATATAGAAATATAATGTGTTTTAGCAAATCTGTTTTAAATTTACACTGTTTGTTAGGTTTTTTTCCCTCTGCTGAGTGTCCCTGTGTAGATGATCCTCCCATGTTATATAGCTGCAGTAGTGTGTGTGCGCAAGAGGTGACGTAAAATGTCACTGAATTCTCAAAATTTGAGTACTTGGAGTGGGCAGATATGAGTGGTATTTGATGATGCAAGCTCATATCTTTGTCTTGCTGAAACGGCTAAATTAGTATCATTAGCTCCTACTTGCTGGTTCTTCAGCACTAGCTGCAAGTAATATTTCTTCCCTTAAACAGAAGGTTTTATTGTCTAATGATTTCGTTATCTCTATATTACTGAAGCTATTAAGAATACAATGGTGTTTTTTCCTCAACTCTCCCCTTTTACAGATGATGAACTGAAGCCAAATACAGTCCAATACGAATGTGTGTGTGAAGGCATGTCCTGTGGGAATGGAGATCGTTGCCAAGGCCAGCAATGTTTTGCTTCCCTGAGCATTAATGATGGTGCTAAGGTTTACCAGAAAGGCTGCTTCCAAGTCTACGAACAAGGGAAAATGACGTGCAAAACACCTCCGTCTCCTGACCAAGCTGTTGAGTGCTGCCAAGGACACCTGTGCAACATGAATATCACTGCACAGTTGCCTTCTTCTAAAGGTGAGAGGTTAATTAATAAATAGTGAATTTTAAGAAAGAAAAAAGGTTTGGCTTTCATTTGATGTGATGGGGGTGAGACGGTTTCAGTGCTAGCGAAAGTAAGGGCTTAATCAACACAGTAAAGCCCTTTCTATTTTGTTCCCCACCCTGGGGCCCACTGGCACACATCTGATGTCCACAGGTTGAATGATCTGTATTGCTGGATGAATGACGGGTTAAAGCGCGCAGTCAGGGTCAGGATTGAGTTACTGCCTGTGAGTGAATTGCACAGGCACAGGTGGGGCTTGTTCTGACAGCTCTGCAGGGAGTTGCTGTGGTAGCATCCTTTGTGTAAGTGCATACCCATAGCTCTGGCTGTGTCACGGCCTCTCTGGGACTAGGTGGCTACCAAGTTAAATGTTGGTGTCAGTGCTACTGGTTTTAAAGACTTTCTCTGGGAATTTGCAAATTTATTTTTTTCTTTGTTTTTTTTCCTCCCCTCTCCTTTCCAAGGGCAAACCTTTCAAGGAGAAGCTGCAGGTTACAGCATGGAAACACTAATCATTGTTATACTGGCTCCTGTGATAGTGTTGATAGTTTTTTCTGCAGTAGCTGTGCTGATCATCCGGAGAATACAGAAAAACCATATGGAGAGGCTCAATTCTAGAGATGCAGAATATGGTACAATTGAGGGACTCATTGCATCAAATGTTGGAGACAGCACGTTGGCAGTAAGTAACCTGTGTGCATGGTGAAAATATGTGTGAGCTTTCTTCACTTCCAAACTCCCCTCTCGTACCCTCCAGACATGGCCACATCAATAACAGGACCTTTTGCTGCCAGGGGATGCCACTTAGCATCAGGACTTCTGTGGTGACATTCCTACGCTTGCAAAGCCGTAGTTTAAATGAAATTTAACCAAAAGATGGCTTTTGCAAGTATAGCTCCTTTGACCTGGAGAATGGCTATAAACTGTAGTCAAACTGTTCATGTTCCTAGAAGCAATGTCTAAACAGCAAAACAGAGTATGCCTGATTGTTGGGTAGCCTGAAGTGATATGAAAGGTGTAAAAAAAGTACTGCATCTTTGATATATGAAAGACAGCCTGAAAAGTTTGAGAAGATGTGATGCTAGGGGGAGAAGAAAATACAGATATTTGTAACTTTCAAAAACTTCAAACCTGACTCCCATGATCTTAGTAGAAGGGCTCTTGGACGGCTAGGAAATTAGTGAAATTTTGTTGACAGAAGAGCAGTAGGAATTTTAAGAAATGAGAACTGCTTACTCAAAATTCAGTTTTTAAAATACGTTCTTGTTCATGCAGTCTCTGGAAAATAAAATGACATGGGGAAGTGTTTCCTTTTTAAAGACTTAATGTATCTTACCATTTCACTTGAGGCCAGAAAAAAAGTGTTCCCAGCATCTTTCCCATGCTTTATCGAAACTGAGCAAGTAGGGCTTCAGAGGCAGCTTGAGTGTTTGTTTCTGAAACCAATGCAAAGCGGAAAAGTTTTCTCCTCCTTGCATTTCTAAGATAAAATCTCTTCAACATTAAGAGGTTGGAAAACATTTTCCATTTTGGTGCTTTCCTGCCATAATACGCTTTCACTGCAGGGTTGAAAAGTGGCTAAAGAAAAATGGTCCAAAACACAAATATTTTTAATAATATGCTACTAAATACATTGACCGGGTATTTTCTTTCTGTGTTTCAGACTGTGTTTCTCTCTGTACGACAGAGAAACTGAAATGCGTATTTCTTTAAGTGAGGAATAACCTTCAATATCTTCCTTAGAAAATGTTGGTTACCACCAACTAGGGAAGCAGTTTTGACTATGTCCAAAAAAAATACCCCAGAAAATGGTTGCACCTCCTCACTGAAAGTTGACAACCGCTTTGCAGGCCCAGCTATGGGAATTTATTAAAAGAAAGATCCGTGGGACTGCTCAAAAAATAGAACTGTTTTGAAGAGCTGGAAACTATTTCTTGCATCTCTTTATTTTGAGGCAGAGGTGTTTCTATAAAATACTGCTGTGAATAAGTGCTGGAAGAGTTACGTGGAAAACCCTTTCATTCACAAGACAGTATGATGTGACAAGTAAGCTTTCAGGGCTTGAGATGGCCAATAAGGGATACCATTGGAGCAGGGAAGATTCTTCTTTGAGGAAGAATAGGTTAAAACTGAGTAATCGGACTCCTGGTCATCTGGATGCCCCAATAGGCATTTTTGAAACAGCCTATGTGGGGAATCAGTAAGTAAACCAGTGCTTCAGCCAGGAAGAAGAGCCTGGTTCTCTTAGGGGGCTGGGGGGTATGATGGAGACACAACATGACAAGGAGTAAGGAGAGGATGGATAGAAATCAGTTGTTTGCCTTCTGCAGTACAATAACAGGAGGAGGCATCAAAATTAGCAAATAAGAGCAAGTTTGAAAATAACGAAGGTGGTTCTTAACACAGTGGTAATTGAATCAGTGGAACTCCTTGCCCGACGATTTTTCTAGATGCTACAGGTTTGTATACATTCAAAGAGCAACAGGAATAAAAGACTGTATGGTGTTAAGCACATTTTAAAAAAAAAAAAAAAATCCAGTTAAGGAAGTCCTTGAGCTGAATGTGCTTGGAGGCTGGGAGAGCATTAGAAGAAGGTATCATGTATGTTAAAGTATTCCCATATTTGCTTCTAATTCACTCCACTTCTAGTATCTCAATATTCTAATACCGCAATGCTCCCTATGTACTTCCATGTCTAATACTCCTATATGTCTACTACCCCAATTCACTCCACTTGTAATACCCTAATTAAGGGCATTGCTTTTGGGTACGGTCAGAGACAAGGTACCAATCTAGAGGGACTTTAGGGTGGCCACTCCAATAACAGAGGTTTGGCTTTTAAATGATAGCTTCCTTGGTAAGATGGAGCAATGGAAATTGCCTCCTTCTTAGAGCTTGAAATGTCCAGGCACTTCATGTAACTGCAGGATCAAGTGTGGTGCAAACCGCAGCAGCTTCCTACTACTGCCCTGCTATTTTGCTTCAGCTTGGCCCTATATAAACTATACTTGGTAATTTTTTTTAATGCCTTTGGCTCTCTTTAATTAGCCCATGAGGCTTGATTCTGTGTTACTGTTTTAAAACAGTCAGTCTCGATATGTTCACCATGAACTAGGCATGTGTGCAACTGGTTATCTGTCTTTAAGCACTGACTTCCAGCTTTTGCCAGCTCTTATCTTTTATCAGTGCAAGACCATTTCCATGCCATTTGCAAGCCTTTTGCACTTCAAGTCATTTAATGTTACTTGGAAACGGTGATAAAGCCTGAGAAGAAGAAATCAAAATTCTTTTTATAAGAAATTGGAGAAGTTGCTAACTGTAAAGGCTTGGTCTAATGGAGCTGTTCTGTTTTCAGCTGTCAGACCCTCTTAGCTTTATGATTGCAGTGCCTCTGGTGTGCCTCTTGAGTGTTGGTAATGTAAAATAAAAAAGTGATAGTTCCTTGTTTCTAAATGTTCATCTAAACACTAAGTCTTTTTTAAATTCCAGATTTTTCTTCTCCATTGTGTGTTTTAAATTGCTGGTTTTGTTATACGTTAGCTTACATTTAGTGTCTTTGTAGTGTAGCAAATGCTTAAAGCCCTAAGCTTCCTAATGGGGAATGGAAAGAGCTGCGGCCTCTTCAAATCTTGTTTTTACAGTCGCTGCAGATAAGTTTGGGTTTTTTTTTGCCTCTGATACAAGCAGGAAGGAAAATGAGCTCTCAGTTTGTATTAAAAAGCAAAATAGCAGTCTCCTGTCATTCTTAGATTATCTTTTTCTTGAGCACTCATTAAAAAAATTGTTAGGAGAAATGAAATTTCATCGGATCTGGTTAAAGCCCAGTAGTGCAGTTTGGAAATATTAGAAAGTTGATTATGCTTATGCTTTTTTTTATCCTACTTTCCTTTGTAAAGAAAAAAAAAAAGTCCAGTAATACAGTTGTTAATGCTTTGAACTAGTACGGAAGTCCTAGCCATAAAAGTAGCTGGGTATTAGCATTTTAAAAGGCTCATAGGATTTTAACATTCAATTAGAATCTCACTCGTTTTTTTATAAGCTTACAGTTAAAGTCTGGTTTACATGCACTAAAAATGCCAGAAACTGATAAAAACTTTTAAGAAAGACTTGTTATGGAAAATTTTCTGGAGTATCAATGACGTATCTAGTGTAGGTGATACAGGTAATACTCCTATCACCTTGTTTATTTTAAAGTGTTTTCAGTTATAAGTAACTGTACCAAACTTGAATAGTTTGGGCCAAAACTTCTCATGACTTATCTACCACAGAATGATGACTTTTTTTTTTTTTTTGAGGGACTGTTCATCTGGTGTGGTTCAGCCACTTTAGGGAGGGAGACTTGCAATAAATTATTTGGGTGTTGTCTTTTAAAGAAGTTCTAATTTGGGGCAGGGACTTGACATTTATCAGAGAAATCCCTGTGGTGCCAGACACGCTTGTGGCCATTCTTCTTGGGGCTCTCTGTTTTGAGCCACCTCAAAAGCTTATGGTTTAAAAGATCTATTCATAGACATGTGAGTCTGTTGCCCTGTGGACGCTGTATGGTGCTCCACATGGAGACAGAGCACGTTTCTTCCCTGAGCCAAGGCATCTTTGCAGTGTTTCTGGCCATAGGGCCGAGGTGGAGAAGAGGAGGGTGTGCAGCACTCACGCCTCTTGGGAGCGGGCAGCGGTGGGGGAGGTGGTCACTGACCGTACGGGGCCAAGGGAGTAATGACAGCAAGGGCAGAAATGGGAGCTGGGGTGGGAAATGGGCAAGGTGTGTATGGCAAAGGAGAAAGGGAAGGAAGGTTGGGACTAAGATGGAGAGAGGAGATGAAAATGTAATGGAGGAAAAGGACAGGAAACTGGATGGGGGGCAGAGTGAGGGATGAGCAAAGAGCCTGTACTGGAGAACTGTTAATCCCAAACTATCTCACTTTTCTGTGTAATGTATGTGAAATAAACCCTAACCAAAACATGGATCTCTTCCCTTCTCTTTCCTGCCAAAGGTAACGGGCTTCTGCAGCTAGCAGTTGTTGCCATACTGCAGAGGATGTATCTACAAATCTTGATCTGGCAGATTACCTGCATAACAGCAAAGTATTGCATGATTTGGTTTCTCTTCACTGTCACTAAATTAATTTTTAGCACTTATTTTTGGGATTTGATTGCTAAAACAGAGGTGTCTGGTGACATTAAGGTGCTGTGTGGTTTTTAGGGCATCTGTGTGAGTCTGACAGGTGTGGTACAGGACATATTGGATACCTGTTCTTCTCTGGAATGTTGTCTGCAGGTCAGTGAGAGAGACTGGGACATCCCAAATAGCACTGGGTGTCGTTAATCAGCAGTTTGCTAGTGGATCCCACTGTGTCAAAAGTAGAGTGGGGCACACGGGAGCAAAGCAGTGAAGATTGCTGCAGCAGCCTTCCTCCTGCTCTGTTACAGCTGAAGCCTTGCTTTGCAGGGGCACAGAGTTTCATAAATTCATGCTCAGACTCAAAAGTGGGGAGGATGGTGCACAGGCAATGGGGGGGCCTGGGCTGCTGTGCAAACCCACCTGCTGGTTCAGCCTTTCCCAGAAGGGTTCGGTTTTGGGGTGCTCGCCTGCTCCTCTTGCTGGAGCATGCTTCGCAGGGGGGGCTTGGTGGGAGGGCGGAGCAGCGAAGCAAGGCTCCAGCCCCGGTGAAGTCAGTGGCCTTAAATGTGTGATTAAAAGTTGGAGGAAAATATTTGACAAGCCAGTGATGCTTTTTCCTTACTGACAGATCACACTGCTACGGCTGCAAACGGCACAACTCGCTGGTGCAGGACGGCATGGGTGTCCTAGGCGGCCGTGCCGTCAGGCTGTGTGGTGGCTGGCGGGGCAGGTGCTTGTGCTGGTGGGCAGCGGTGTCAGCAGCTGGCTTGTACCCACGGGTGGGTGCCTCTCCAGTCCGGGTGCCTCTGAGGCATCCCTGGCAGTGAGCCCTGTGCCGTGAGGTGTGGGCTTGCAGCCTCTCCACTCAGCTCACATGGACCCAAAAGACACCTGTCTGTAGGTTTTTTTCAGCAAAACTGACTCCCCTCCCCATATTACTTTAGACAAAATGGTCAGCTGAGCACGAATTGTGTGCAGGCCGCTGATTAAAAAGGTGTTGAAAAGCAAGTTGTATCACAGGAATGTGTTGGCTTTATCTGTCTTAGCATTTCAATTAGAAACTGTCAGCTGTGGCTGTTTCTAGAGTCTGTTTATATTAATAAAAAAAAGTTCAAGGTTCTGAATGTCTCTTTCTATGAATAAACATGCATTAGGGAATTGTAAAATAGATTTTGAGCGTATCTGATACCACAGATTGGTGGGGCTGGGACATGACCTTAGCTCTAGTTAGTGAAAACACATTTCTGTTGCTGTGCCCTTCTAGTCATCTTTACTAGGAAGAAACCACAGGTAACTGGAAGAGTGGGAAAAGGCTCTGTGACCGTTCAAAAGTAAATGCTATTTTTCTTTTTGCTAACTGTATAGGGATGAAGGCCTTGGGTATAGGAGAAATCAGAGAAAGTAAGTTTACTTCTTATTGAGGTGGCTCAAATTATTGCAAGACATAGAAAATTTTTTGGGGAAAAAAGTTGATATTAACCTTTTTGGAATAGGTGACAGATACAGAATTGAGAGAGCATAAGCTAAGTAAGAGAACAACAAAGTGCTGAAAAAGGGTGGAATTTCACTACAGCGGATAGCTCGTCAGCTATGAGTGAGCTTCCAGGTTCACAAGCAGTAAATTTATTGTCACGTATTAAACAAAATGATTTATTTATTAAACAAATATTTAAATGCCAAATAAAAGATGGAGACAGAATAAGAAATCTGAGAATGAAACAATGCTTGATTTATTTGCTGTTTGTTGTGTGTAAAACTTCCAACAGAAAGTGATTGCACGTAAGTTATGGCTCCCCTACCAGTCTCTTGTATGTGTGGGATGTTCTTTGAAGTGGTAAATCTTGCAAAGAGCATTCTCTGTCCATCTGTACGGTGATGGCAACAGTATGTCTTGATCAAATGGCGTCACTGAGCCATTGAGATACCAATGAGCTTTGACTTAACCTACCTTGTGAAGTGGTGTACCGTTGTGTATTTAAATGGGGGAGAAAAATGTAGTTTCTCATAGGTTATAAACTTCTGCTTTTCCTTTTGAACAGGATTTATTGGATCATTCCTGCACATCTGGAAGTGGTTCTGGACTTCCTTTCTTGGTGCAAAGAACGGTGGCTCGCCAGATCACACTTGTAGAGTGTGTAGGTTAGTATAAATCTTGTTCACATATAGTGCCAAGTCTTGGTAACAAATGCAGAGAGAAAGCTTTATCTCCCATCCTAATTATCTGTTTTTCCTCAGTTGCTTATATAATATATGAAACTTTTCAGGCTTCAGCTTACAGAACATATTTAGTTTTGGAAAGTGAAGTGAAAAAATTCCTTTCAGATCTATGCAGAAGAGGGGGGCAAATATTATCTGTACTTTATGATTAAAAAAATGTAAGCTTAAGTAGGGTGGTTAGAAAATACCCAAACAAGCCTAGTTTGTACTTTGTAAGCGAAATAAACTATGTTTTTAGAAAAGCAAGCTCAATTTGATGTTTGAAACTGTCAAACTGTGAAACAAAATTTGTTCATTAAACGGTGTTCAATTAGAAAGCTTTAGAATTAGAAAAGGATCATCTGGATTTGAGATCTGGAGTTGAAGCATCAATCAAAGTGGCTAAAGTGGCATTTAAAAAAAAAAAAAGTGTGATTCTGTGCCATTAGAATGGTAACACGAATGGTTTGTAGCTTACTTGCTCTGCACTGCTGCTTTGGGACTGTGCAGTCAATGATATACTCTTGCTGTTCTTTTGCCCGTAAAAGAGAGAATCTCTCTAGTAATTCTTCCCTAAAACTCTTCTAGGTCTTTAGTCTTTTTTTCAGGACTTTAGTGTTAATTTTAAGGATCCATTAAATTTTTCTTCAGCATATATATATATTATTAATTGAATAGTGTTAAATTTTAATTTAGTAATTTTAGGAAGCATTTAGGTCAAAGTTATCCTGAGGCAGAGGCATTGAGCTAAGATGCCATACTGGCATTAAAGAGGTGAGGAAGGCATGATAATGATTGATTTTCTTAGAGGAAAAAAAAGACTGTTTTAAATATGTTTTATGCTGCTGCTTCAGTGATTTGAACTCAGAACGGGTTAACACCTTTCTGTAAGTAATGAAGTTTTAACTCATCAGGGTGTTAAATCAAGCCCCAGACTAAAACAGACGAATCTATAGGGACTGGGCCTACATTTTACTAGTGTTTCTTTGCTTCTGGCTTATAGTATGTATTGAGTAGGCACAAATGTTCACACTTGCATTAAATCCGAGTGTACATCCTCTGATGCTCTGCAATTTCTATTCATCAGAAACTATAGAATATGATATGCATGATGATTTTGCCTGCAATATAGACATATCTTTTTGTGCGTGTATATACGTGTAAGTGTGTCTCTGGAATTATGCCTGCTCCCAAGCTAACTCAGGCTGGCACTATTTCCAGAGACCATGTGTTTTAGCCTGTGTAGCAGAACCAGATGAAAGTGCTTGTGGAGGAAGTCTCTTCTGGGTGACAGCATTGAGGCATCAGTGTTGGGTATCTCTCTTCATTTGGTTATACCTGCTGCTGATTCATATGTGCCTCTAAAGAACACTGTACGGCAGAGCAATGAAGGGCGGAATTTGGATATTTATAGTTGTCAAATCTAGCACAATTCATTGCACGAAGCCTGAGGCTGTCGTATTCAGGCCGCAGTGAAAAGGGCAATGATCAGAACCTTTCCAGTGTGCCTTGTCCATAATGTTGCTTTGCTGTTGGGCACTTGATAATTTCATACATTCTTCTAAGCTATTTAGATGAAAAGCTTGGTATGCAGACAGTGTTCCACAGGACAGGGGTGCATGGTTTGGGTTTTGGGTTTTTTGTGGGTTTTTCTTTATTCTTTTTTGTTTGTGGGTGGGTTTTTTGTGTGGGGTTTTTTTTTGGTGTTTTTTTGTTTGTTTGTTTTTTTAAATTGTCATTCTGCATTTTGTGTGTCTGGCTGTGCTGATTGTTTTTGCAAGGGTTGATGATGTGATAGAACTATAAGGGCTGCATCCCCAGCATTATATATCCTTCCTGTCCTCCTAACTTCAGAATTCATAGATTTATTTGTATTGTGTACACTGACCTTGTAGTATGTTGCCCGAGTTGCTTAAGCTGCAAAAGTGCTTTCATTGCTGGTAGTTGAATAATTACACCTGCCCAGTACAAGCACTCTGTATACTGTACCAAAATGCAAGGAGGAGAGATCCATACTCTCAGAGATTGCAGTTGAAACAAACAGGAAAAATTAAGGGACAGTGGAGCACAGCGTGACTGTAAAAGTGGTAAAAAGTGTATGCAGGTGTGATCAGACTACATCAGTGTGATATTTGGGCCATAACTGTTGAGTTTCCATCCTATTAGCTAATCCTGTCCTTCTGCCCTGTGAAGATTGTTAGTTAACAACTTTTACTGTGTGTTTTCCCCCACCAGGAAAGGGCCGTTATGGAGAAGTTTGGAGGGGTCAGTGGCAAGGAGAAAATGTTGCTGTGAAGATCTTCTCTTCTAGGGATGAAAAATCCTGGTTCAGGGAAACTGAATTGTACAACACTGTATTGCTGCGGCATGAAAATATTTTAGGTAAGTAGAACAACCATGTTCATGTTTCCTAGTGTAGCTGGCATAAAGGTGAGTTAACTGATCAGTTCACTTGCAAAGCACTGCAGATTTGCTGGGTATCTTGCAATCACTGAGATTAGGCTCTTGTGTTTGTGATAAATAGTTGAAGGGAAGTTTTAAGGGGGAGACTTGCAGGAGGGTGCTGAAGTCTGAGTCTCAACTGGAGAAAGTGTTGTAGCAACCATGAGTCATTGTCCTCCTGCAGAAATATTCTAGCAAGAAACAGTCAACCAGATTAATCAATTGTTGGCAGCACAGTGTGTAGGGAAGAATGGAGGTGCCACAGACCCGCATGCTAAGAATTCAGCCTTGCAGCTCATGTTGCAGGGCAGCCAAATGGCAAAAGAGTATTGTGCAATGTGTTAGGTGAAGAAGTTCTAGTGGATCTAGGTTTTTTTTATAACTTCAGTTTATCTGGGAGAAATAAAGGGAAAAAAAGTGGGGAGGAGTTTATAATGAGATTTAAATATTTGAATACTTTTCCTTGTGCCTGAATAAACTGCAGTATGAATCTATTATTTTCTTCTGTCTAACTATTCTGCTTAGGGTCAAACTAAGCTCCTTTGGTGTTTAAACTTCAACTACAGTTGCCCCTTTATGATGTGTCTCATTTCCTTGTAAATATGAAAGTACAATGATTTTGAATCTTCTGCATCCCTTGTACCTTGTGTGCTCAGTTCTGAGAGCTTAGAAAATGGCTTTTTTGTGTTGTGAGCCATGGCTGAAGTTTAAGCAGTCCTTTTGATTCCTAACAGACATGACCTTCCTTCACTGGTGTGCCACCTTTATAAATAAAAGCAGCAGCATGTTTTCTGTGTGCTGACATTACATCACCCACAATCTGTCTGTCTTCAATTAGTTTTACTTGGGCTCCTTATTCTTGTTTCCTGTCAGAGAATATTCCTTGCTATAGCTCACCCTGCTTGACGTTTGTCTAATGTTTCCTGAAGCAGTTTGTTTGTTACTACAAAAAGAATTTGGGGGCCTCCTGAAATGTGAATTATCGAACTTTCCTTCCCGAGAGAGCAAGTAACTTGGCTGAAATTACATTACACATTTCCCATGTTCCTCTGTCTGTGTTTAGTCTTTCTTGATAACTGTCAAATTTGTTGGCTATTTTATAGAATTTTTTTTTAGATGCAATATTAAACAATATCACAGATTACAAAAGTGTCACATTGTGCAGAAATCTGACTCCAGGAGAGAAAGTAGTGGGTGTTCTTTCTGACAAATGTCGTATGTGGGCTTCTAATAAACATGATTTGTTCCTCTAACTTAGGAATAAAACTTTTGTTGCTTCCCAGCTAAAGCTGTTGAGGTCAACAGTGTGCTGATACACAATAAATTCAGAGGTAACAGGAAGGGAGCTACTCCTGAATTTTGGGTTCAGTTTTAAGACACCACATTTTTGAAAGCCGTTCTTGAGGTTCATGAATTTCGAAGAGAAATTTTTCTCTGTTCCTTTGTGGAAAATCATTGTGAAATACAGCTATGATGCATAAAGGTGCTCTGCCTTACTTCACCATGGAAGTAAGTTGCACACCAGTTGAACTGTCTAGCATTTAAAGTAGAAGAATTACTATGCTTTGTTTTCTGGTATGCCAATCTTCTGGTGCTGCCACACTCTCCTTAGCCATCTGCCACTTTTTATATCCCGTGACTCTGTTGTGAGCTGGTGTACAGTTAAGGAGATCAGGCATTTGGAGCCTATAGCAGTTCAGAGCAGTCCTATAGCTCTGATAAATTACCAGGCTGCAGCAATCCGTCTGCAGCCTTTTAAGCAATCGGAGATCATTGGAGAGCAAGTTGTTGCTGTGGTGAGGTGTGCTTTTTTCAGTCTATATTTGGTCAGAAGGGTGTGACGTTTCAGAAGGGGACAGCAAGCTTTTCACATGTCAAGGCTGATTGTTGAAGTGCTCCAAATAGACTTACCTTGGATGTAAATGTGAAGCTGGCACAACATACTGTGTCTGTTTGTCGGGATGTGATACGTATGTGAAACATGTTTAACCGTTTTCTCAGCAGCCTGCGCTGCCTGCTTGTTGTCCTTAAAAATGGAAATGATTACTTATGACTTGCCTATTTGAGGTATTGCTTCTCTCCAGTGTAATCCTGTTGAGCGGACAGCAGCAGATGTGCTACAACCTGGTGGTCTTTTTGTTTAACTGGAAAATTCCTCACCACTAAGTCCAATTTTTTTTAAGTATGTGGTCCTAATAAGTGGTTGTGTTTTGGTGTGACTGACAAAATACATAAATACATTCTTGTGAACAGACTTGAGTTAAAGTTCCAGAATATGTCAGCTCTTTTTTCATCATGGTAATATCTGCAGTCTGTTTACAGTGCAGTACAATAGTGGAAAAGTTTTAATTAAACAGAGTTTTAAATTGTAAGAGGGGCCTAGTAGTATTGATTCTTTTCTTGGGGGAGTCTTGAAGGAGCTCTGTCATTTTATTTTGTTGTTTCTCCTTTTTTCTTCCTCTCTTTCTAGGTTTTATTGCATCTGATATGACTTCCAGAAACTCTAGTACCCAGTTGTGGTTAATTACCCACTACCATGAAATGGGGTCTCTGTATGACTATCTACAGCTCACTACCTTGGACACTGTCAGCTGCCTACGCATAGTACTGTCTATAGCTAGTGGTCTTGCACATTTGCACATAGAGATATTTGGAACCCAGGGGAAGCCTGCCATTTCTCATCGGGACTTGAAGAGCAAAAATATCCTCGTTAAGAAAAATGGACAGTGCTGCATAGCGGATTTAGGTGAGTTCATTTTGATGCTAATATACTCAGTGCATTCCTGCAGAAATAAAATATACTGGATAACTGCAACTGTAAAAGTCTTAAAGTAACCTTAAAATAACCTTACCATGATCTGATATTACCCTGAAGGTTTACAGCAGCCACTAGATGGCACTTACAACTTAAAAATGCCACTCTGCTGCTGAGGTGGCCCAGCGCAGCCTCTGAGTTCAGGAGCAGATCTAACATTTTAGACTTTCTCTTGGGTTTTCGTTGTTAAATTCCATTCATGGATCCCAGAAGGCAGCAGTTATTAGGCTTCAGCTCATTTCTGAACTAATAAATGTCCTTCCACTTACAGTCTAAGTACTATGTGCTCACTGTCCCAAGCTCCGTAGGTCCATCCAGCTTGAGTCTTTTGCCAACTAATTCAGTGAGCCCAAAATTGGGTTCTCCGTGACCAGGTGGTTTTAGACTTTAAGCTGGTAGGGTGCTGAGAAACAGTTGCAGCAGTATGGCTTGTTCACACCTTGGGGGTATGTCTGACAATATTTTTTTTTTCTTTTCTCTGAAGACAAGGGAGAAAATAGTGGTAGAACAATAGTATTGGGGAGTCATTGGCTAGACAAAAAGTGTATTGGTAGATGGGATTTTTTTCAATAGTAATCCCACTGCATAGTTCCTATCACTTTTGCCTGAGGGACATGAGATACACACAGGGAAAACATGAAAGCCACACACCTGGGCCTATCTAAATTTGCAGAGGGAATAGTAAGTAAAAAATGGAGCAGTAAGTTGAAAATACAAAACTTCAGAGATCGGCTTTTAAATAAATTTGTAGTTCACACTGAGAAGGGGGCAGCACATACTGGCATTAACATCACACTAATAAAGTAAAATCTACTACACTGTTTAGCTAGAGGCTTCAGATATTTGAGAGATTTTCTGAGAGAGTACAGCAATGAACATTTACCAGTTAGTTTTTATGGTGGTAAAATAGCTGTTTTTTTAAACGTGAAATCTTCAGGCATATATCTGACGTGCTCTTTGTTTGTTTCTTATCTGTAAAAGAGAGTTACCAAAGAGTTTGTTGCTTCTGCTATATATTCATGCCCTTTTATTCTGTATAGCTTTGTCTTTTTTTTCCTCCTCTGGTCTCCTCCTCTGTTTCAACACATGCACCATACAAGAAAAATGGCACTTAGAGGCTGGTAAGTATGAGCAGATGGAAAGATTCACTACAGCTGCCCAGAGCTAAGCTGGACTTGGGTTCTGTCGGTTACACCAGGTTCTGGACTTGCAATGTACCCATTAAGAATAGGTGTCAGCTCTAAAAACAAAAAGGAATAAAATGCCTTTGATGCGTATCTTGTATGTTTTGCCGGCAGCCTGGGTGCTGCACACCTGAACTGCAGTGTAGCTTAGTGTTTGCCATTCAGTGCTAGTCCTTTTGGCTGGCACAAGTGCAAAAGCTTTGTGAATTGGCTGCTTGTCCTTCAGCAAGCATGCTGCAAACTAGTATCTCAAACAGCAACCCAAGTATCCAGAGTTGCAGTTACAAAACTGGCTGTTTCAAATATGTTCTAGCTAAGCAGAAACTGTGTGATAAAGTCCAAGGATGGATGTCGATCTCGCTTCAGTGTGTCAGCACTGTGGAAAAGTTCTGCCTTTCTAAAGCAATTCACGTGCATGGTAATAGGTCTCAGTTGAGCAACTTTATAGAACAGCAGGATAATGCTTATACAAAAAGAAGAAAAAGCCCAACCCTCCTCTTACTCTCTCCTTCCCCTTGCCCGTCCATATAGAGTAGCGAATGTCCATTTGAAACAAACACTAGTATTTGTAAGGAAGGTGCAAAGAATGCTAACAAAACATATTTGGTCAATTTTTGTTTCTGGCAGATACTCCAGTATACTAAAGAGGATTTGTTGGTGTCTAGAAAACCATTGTGTTTCATCAATTTGTATTCCTGTCAAGCTTTTTTTTTTTAAGAATTAGTGTCTTACAGTAAGAGCTTCTCCGACAAGCACTTACGCGCCCTTAAGTTAGTGTGCACTGAGATCTCCTGAGGTGAAAAGAAACTGAAGCAGTGCAGTATCTGCTTCCTAACTCATAAACAGCACAGATGCTACCATGATGAGAACCTGATTACAACATTGTTGTCCCCTGACCTTATTGCAACATGTTCTTAGTTTGTAGTGTGCGGGATGCTGACTTGCATCCCTCAGTCTTAAACCTTTGACCTGTTAATCTATTGAATCTGTTTTGCCCAATTTGGATGGAGTATTACGATTTCTATCAAAGTGTTCTCCAAAGTCTTGACAGCTTCAGAGTTTGCCAGGAAATTTGTTTTCTAACCTTTGTTTCCAGTGTGCAAGTTTTTTTAAATATTATAATCCATACATACTGTATAATATAAATTAATATAAATATAAATGAATACATAAATATGTAAGTGTGTGTGTAAGTATGTCCTTTGTGTGTGTATATATGTATATATATGTATATATGACAAAAAATATTTTTATCTGGAGAGCAGGCTTTCCAGATTATCTTCTCAGCTGTCATGGGGTTAGTAGATGGTATCTTTCTAGAGGTGCCATAAGCATTGTCTTAGCAGCGGGAAATTACTTGAAGTGCATTTAAACTGTAGGAAAGTGTTTTCCAAATTTTTGTTACGGTGAAGTACAGGCTGGTTTTTTGGAAGGAAAAAAAAAAATAATGATCTGGTGATAGGTTAATTTTTTGTGGGACTGAGCTTTTTAAGTTTCATCTAAAGTAAACTCATGTTAAATGTAAATAGTATATGTTATTCTTACAAGAGTTGTTGAGGAAATTAGGGAGAGTTTGTGTGGTCTTTTCTATTGCTTAGTTATGTCATGCACCTGTTGCTGTTCAATTTGCAGTGCTCTCTGTTTACCATGGCAAAATGAGTACTCTGTGTGTTTCCAAATTTACAGTAATTTAGTCCCTCACATAATGTTCTTTGCTTAAATGTTTAGTAATTAGTAGAAACCAGGTAGAGTGGTTTTGACTGACTCATTTTAGATCAGCTTGAGGATGTTTATTTTTCAAGCTACTGCAAATATGGTGTTTTTTATTTTCCAGCTTTATTTTTTAACTTGTGTGTATCCATCATGCAGTGTTTTTCTTCTCTCTTCCCCACAGTTTGGATATATCCACCTACCCAAAAGTTCTATAAATAAATTTGAATGCTGTGTAAAATTGTTTTCTTCTAAGTAACAGATGCTTGGCCTTCTGTGTATACGTGCCTAGAGCGCTGGTGACATCCAGTGGCTGCAAAACACTGAATGACAGCATTTTGCAACAGTGCAATAACATGCTTAATGGTAATCCCTGAGGAGATAATTGGTCTAAGTCTACGGACACAGTGGCTGGTTTTGATAGCTGGTTTTGAGCTGACCCAGTTGGTCTTTGGACAGCTGGACTCTTAGCTCCTTCTTTTTAAGAAACTGTCTGATGGGTGTCACTGCTCACATGTAATTTTAAACGTATGCTGCTATAGTTTTAAAGGGGACTTAACAGTGTTTTTTTTCTTTCTGTCCTTCAGGCCTTGCAGTAATGCACTCCCAAAGCACGAATCAGTTGGATGTGGGGAACAATCCCCGTGTGGGTACCAAACGCTACATGGCTCCAGAAGTCTTGGATGAAACTATACAGGCAGACTGCTTTGACTCTTATAAAAGGGTCGATATCTGGGCTTTTGGGCTGGTCCTTTGGGAAGTAGCTAGACGCATGGTTAGCAACGGTAAGTATTTGGGACTCCTTTACTTGTTTTTAGAAGGGATTAAGCAAATGGTAATTCACAGCAAAGCATCTGCCACCAAAATGCATAGGATGTGCAGTAAAATACTGGACCTCCAAAGTATTTTGATTCCTGACACTTTGCTGCCTGTGTTGAAGTTGTTGGTATGTTGGGTACAATGGCTGAGTATTGTTGTCATTTCTGTTAAGGTAGAGAAGAAAGAGGGTCCCCTGCTTCATCCTAAATTGTGATGAGAAATATTAATACCAAATAGTCAGTTGAGTTAAAATTTTAGATCATAAAGTCTCTAAACTTTTTCCATGTGTCATTAATCCATAGTGAATACTTCTAGGTGGCTGCTTCTTGTGACAAAACCTAAGGAACAGAAGGAAAATATGTAGGAAGTGAAGAAGTGATCAGAATTCAGGGATGCTTTTGCTTTACCAAGTTAAATGCACTCACAAAGCAGGACTTGGTCAAAGTACAGTTCTGCTTGGGAAAGGTGCCACTGTAATCGTGTTTTGTAGTGCACAGTGTTGCTTCATGTTTCCTTGGCATGGGAGTCTGAATTTAAGAATCTTTAAGCTGGGTATCTGTTGGTGTGATTTCTTGTGCTTGTCAATTCAGAAGTCCTCTCTGACTTCTGGACCTCAAGTTGTGCTCTGTGGACCCAAGCTGACAGGTGAACGCAGAAGATGCCCTTCGGGCATGTCTGCAGATACTGGCAGTGATGGATTGTTAACAGCGACATGTTTTAAATCTGAGGAAATTCTGAATCATCATATGTATTTATTTGCTCTGTGTCTGTCCGATCTATTCCCACCAAATCCGAATCTGGGATTCTGTAACTGACATCAGACAACAGGTTTATCTTCTTCAGGAAAAGACGACTAGTCGTTTGTTTGCTGCAGTACCTCTGAGCCTTGATGGTAGGCTGGAACCCCACAGGGCAGGAAGTGCTGGTGCCAGCCAGGGTGCCTGCCAGCTTAGGATCCAAGTATGAACTTGTTGGAAGGAGAGATGGTCAGAACGATAGGCAGTAGTCAGAGTGGCTCAAACTGAAGAATTGAGAGCTTGGGGTTTTTTTGGTTTTTTTTTTTTTTTTGGTTATTTTTTGTGGGAACTATTGCAAGTCAGAGTTTGAAGGAAGACTTTGGAGGAAAGGATTAAGATAGTTTTAGAGATGTTCTCAAAAAGCAGCTGTTGAAGGCCAAAGGAGGGAGTACGAGTGGTTTTGTGGAGAGAGGAGCAGTGAGTGGACAGAGGTAGGCTGTAATAAGGTATGACAGTGAAGGCTTGTGGTAGGTAGTACAGAGTAACAAAGCCTGGCTCAAATTCTAGTGGAAGTTAATGTACTTGCCTCATATTGTTTCTCATGCATTATGTCCCCTCCGTTCCCTGACCCCAGTGGAAATCTGGTCCAAATGGTGTTACACTGGATTACAGGGAGTGGGAGAGAGGACAGGCGAACGTGCAGCAGCTCTAGAAGCAAACAAATATTGTTATTCTATTAAAGTACAGGACTTCTTCTAAATATGAACCTTTTACTTCATCTGTTATCTGTTGGTGGCCAAAATAATTTAACTGTAAGAAAAAAAAAAAGGTATTGCTCCCTTGTTCAGGTAACTCCCAGCACAGCAGCCACAGGTAGCTAGTTATCTCCAGAAACACTGTGGTGAGGCTTGTTTTGAGAAGGCTGCTGGAAGGTGGCACTTTGGAGAAGATTTGCAGACCTTCCAAGCTTGCTGTGAGATTCCCTGGGGCCTGGAGCACTGTCCAAAGCCCCTCGCCTTCTCTATGATACTTACAGGGTGCTTAAAGAAAGTTGACTTGGAGGTAGCAAAATGCATCAGGTAGGCTCAGATGGCTAATTTAAGTCTCCTTGTAAGCCTGAGAGCTTGCTTTGATAGCTCTGAAGAGAACCAAAATGGTCATTTCTCTGTGATCAAGAGAGCAGGGTAATCTGTGCGGGTGGACAGCTATGTTGGTGCAATTTAACTTGCAGGGTCCATAGTGAGCAGCTACTGTCTTGCTGGAAGCCAGTGGCAGTCACAGGACTGACTGCAGGAGCAGAAGGGAACTTCCACAGGCTTTCTGTGAGGTGGCCAGAGCTGAGCTCATGACCTTGCCTTCCTTCTCCCTTCACTGTCAGAGGAGTTACTTGAAGACATATGCAGCAAAAGGAATAGGTATTGTTCTGATAAAAGAACATATGTCAGCTGAATCACAAAGTGTAATGATGATCTCAGGTGAAGGTGTATGTGGTTAATCAGAGAAAGGAGAAGGTCTTGTGAATGCATGGTGTTAATTTTTCTTATGATATACTGTTTATTGGCAAATGTATGTCGTAGGCAGTTATGAAGACTTGCTCATTGCATTTCCCAATATTTGGAGACCTCTGGGTTGCAGTTCACGTCAGTGTGAGCGTCTTGAGAATTTAAGCTGTAACTTTATTGTTTTCAGTGCAGTTTTATATTATGCACTTTGTCTGTCTCAGCAGTCTGTGAGCACTGGAGTTTACCAGTTGCCATAATATGATAGGCTTGCTGGGCAGGGGTTGATTAATTCACTGTGCAATAGGTGATGCTCACTGTGATGGGCAGGGAAGCCAGCGCATGAGAGGAGGCAGTCGGTCTTCCTCCGTGCTGCCTGTGGAGGGACCGTGCTAGTAGCTGTGGGTGGCGGGACCAGCAGTACTTACAGGGGTGTGTGCTTACATGTAGGCACCGCGTAGAGTATTGTCTGTTCGAATATAGCAGTTGGCCTATGTGATGACAAAACTTCACGTGTAAGCTTTTGATAAGTTTGTTTTTATTGCCAGTCTTGAATTTTGAGTAGTTCATCTGGAATCTGTCCTGCCACAGTGCTGTTCTGGAGGCTGGTAATCCTTTGTGGAATATTAGATGTCTTGTTCTCCTTGTATATGAATATATGTTTATACTTATGTGTGTGTATACTGTACATAATACATATAAAAATACACACAGTCTTACCTAGTTACCTCTTGCAATGAAAATTCCACAAAATGGTACTTATTATTTAAATATTCCCATGCTGAAGTTTTGATACATACGTATTGCTGCAGTAACTGCAGTTCACAGACAACTTAGCTGAGCTACTTTGAAACTAGTGAGCTTAGATTGTGCTGGCAGCTTCACCAGGATGGTATGAAACTCAGCATGGACTACAGACCTACCAAAGACGATAGGTAAATGCTTCAGTAATTTGATTCAGGCTGAGCTCAGTGCCACTGTGGAAGCACTTTTCACAGTAATACAGGTACGTCATGACATTGGTCATGTCAATGAAGTCTTAGGTTTAAGATGACGGTGATGCTAATTCCACAGTACTTATTTCCAGTTGCTCAGTATTTCTGGCTGTTGCCGTAAGTAACTACATTTCCTTGCACTTGTTTGAAATGGAGTAAACGTTTTCTCTCAAATCCAAGTGTTTAGCTGTGTGGAAATCATTACTTCATCAGGTGGTCACTGAGATAACCCTGTTTGGTTTGTAGTAAGACTCTGGCACTGGGAGTGAGCATGCTGAGGTCAAGGTAGCATGCTTATGTGAACTGGGTGATGGTGTATCTTAGGTGGGCTAGAGGCACTTGTGTCAGTTAGGTGTGCTAGAAATTTTTGCTGCTGTCCCATGCTGATGGACACTTGTCATCTCTCATTTACTGGGTGGAAATGCAGAGTCTATTCCAGTGAGTCAGCCTGGTTTAGTACTTCAGTTTGTGGAGACTCTGAAGTTGTTGTAATCTGACTAATAAGTCTGATTTTTTTTTTTTAAATTTTATTTTAAAATTTTTTAATGTTTATTTTTACACTTTTAATTTTTTTAAATTTTTTTTTTTTAACTTATCTAATGGTCCTTGAGGTGCCACAGTAATTCTCAGTACTTTTCTCTTGTGGCTTAGTATAAGGAGGAAAATGTAGGAAACTCCTTCGCCACAACCAAGAGTACTTGTGTATTGTCTTTGTGCTGTAGCAGGAGCCACTCAGCATTTCTTTCGTACTTGAAAAATGTGATTTAAGCCCCCAAATCAGTATTTTACTCTCTTTAAATAGACCAGTGCTTGTTCCTTGTAGAGTGGTTGTTCACTGCTTTTGAATGTGCTCCCTTCCTAGTGTACAGTGCCTTGCATCTTTCCTTACCCGGTACCTGGCACTTACAGTTCTGTTCCTTGTGAATCTTCACTGTCGTTCCCAGTGTTGTGATCTTGTTCAATTTTAATAGTAACACCAGAAGCTGAAAGATGGTTACTGCTCAAAGCCACCCCTGGTGTGTGATCATTATCTCTGCAAGGCTGTGTCTGTTGCTTAGGTGTTTGTGTAGATTTTGCTTTGCTCCAACAGTTAGATTCGTGCATGCATAGGACAAGTTGATGTTAAAGTAACGAGGAATAAAGGTGAAGAAAATGCTACTCTGTGTGTGTTCTAGTTGATTTGAGTAGCAAAAAGCCAGCAACCCTAGGGGGAAAAAAAAATACAATATATTGTAAATTACAGAAGTCATCCTAAAACTGTTCAGAAAGCGGCAAGCTATAGGTAGTGCTGAACGACTCTCGGGTCTCCCTCGTAGTGAGCGGCTGGCTCGCTTTCCCGGGACAGTGGGCGAGGGAAGTGTGTCACAGTTCAGTGACCGCTTTGCGAGCAGAGCAGTGTGGGCTAGAGGTTGCAGTGGCTTGCTGGCACCACTGATGGGCTGCTGCGGAGCCGGCAGTGGTCCCATGGGATCTGTGATGTTTGGCTGTGGTAGATCAGAGTACCCTAGAATCACTTTATTGGAGTAAAGGCTAGACCCGCTTCATTTCATATTTATTACTATGTCTTATCTGAAATAGCCAGCTATAGACCCTATACTTTGGAAGGACCACATGAAAATAATAAATTAGAGCCAGACTCTCTCTTTTAGTGATAAAGTTCATCTGTAATATCCTAGTGACCCTGGAAACATTTTCAGATCTATATGATGTAGCTCTGACGTTCTGCATTTGACTCGTATAAAGCCACTACTTTATCTGAAATGGAAGTATAGACAATGTGGATACACAAGAGGTTTTTTGTATTCTTGAGTTCTCACAATAAACTTTATTCTGTGTTCTGGGAGGAAGCAGGAGGAGTGTAAAAACAAGAGTTCGGCCCTGTAGGTGATACTTGGTATATGCAATTATGAATTGCTTGAAGGAGGAGGGTAGGTGATGCTTCTTTACACAGCATGTAATATAGTCTGTCCTTCTGCACCTATGTCAGAATACTATAGGGCAAACCCTGTAGTCTGCTAGTTACTTTATTATGGTAACACGCTTGGGTAGCTAGGTCTTTGAACTGTACGACTGTTTTCTAAGGGAGCTGTAATTTCCTGAAGACCATTTCCCTTTTTGACTAGTCATCACAGATAGGGATTTATAGATTTTTTTTTTTTTTTTTAACAGAGGATCTATGGGATTTTAATCTTCATCTCCAATAGAACAAGAAAACTAAATCCCAACCACTGTAGCAAAGTTTGAGAACCTCTTTTCAACTTCAGTATATCCAAAGCAACAGAAATTCTCCTGGATTTCATGTACGTCTGACTGTGGCACAGCTGCCAGTCTGCTAAAAAGCAGTTTTAAGATTGTTCTGCCCTGTTTCTGTTTCTACTGTACAGAGAGGGGCCTCATTCGCTTGGTGTTTTTCCAAGCTGCTGACCCAAATGCCTGTCTTTGAACACCAGTTTTTAAATTGGCGTCTGAAGAAAGTTGAGCTCCCTATAGATCATTTGTGAGCTTAATCCACTGATGAAACAGCGGTGCTGCATGCATGCCTTAGAGAGTAGGCAAAAGGCTTTTTAGCCTGCCAGTTTTGTGTAAGCTGGGTGACAAGTTGTGAGAGCACATACATAAACTCATTTTTCAATGCAGAATCCTAGAAAATGCATTCAGACACTGGGTGCCACAGGCTCTCAGGTGTTTGGCTTTGTGGTGGCATGTGGTGCCAATTACCCTACGTATTTTACTGTTTTAATAACAAGAAATAAAATTATTTGAAGGACCAGCATGAGGGTCTGTAGATGCTGGCATGCTTATTGGACTCTTTCAGGAATCATAAAACCGTGCAAAGTGTGTGGTAAGTCTATTAAAACCACAATGCAGACCTTACATTTTTTACATTTGCTAGCAGAAATCCCAGTTCCGTGGTAGTCAGTAAACCTCCATGCATTATAAAAGATGTCCTTTTGGCAAGTGAATTTATTTCTCGCCATTTCAGCTCAAGCATCTGCAAAATGGACATAGTTCTTACTTTGTGGAATTGTAATATGAGCCAATTAATTAACATTTTGGGTAGAAAAAGCCGTTCCTATGATATAAGTGCTATTCTGTTGTTTAATGGCTGCTTGACACTGTGGTGTTAACTTTTAAAAGATTTTGTGCTGCTTAGACAGCTAGGTCATCTGTTCTCTCCTTCTGTGCAGAAATCCTGTTTCACTGACACAGTCATTAAATAATGCCTCTCTTTTTGTGTCTCACTAGGTATTGTGGAAGACTATAAACCACCATTTTATGACTTGGTTCCAAATGATCCCAGTTTTGAAGACATGAGAAAAGTGGTCTGTGTAGATCAGCAAAGGCCGAACATTCCCAACAGATGGTTCTCAGACCCTGTAAGTGGGTGTGCCTGCGGGTGGTTTGCAGAAGATATGAGCTGACCTTTCTTCTTTTGAAATAGTCATGAAAGCTATTTTCAATTCTCACTTGAAATTGAAATGATCTCAATGCTACTTGTTAGGAGCATTACCTGTACAGATTTCAGAAGCATGCTAGTGTGGACCTTTATCTTGGAGCAGGAAAAAACGCAATGAGCAAACTTATGACTGTTAAGTCTGAGCTATTCACAGATTAGCCTTTTAGAATCATAGAATCATAGAATCATTGAGGTTGCAAAAGACCTCTAAGATCATCGAGTCCAACCGTCAACCCAACACCACCATGCCCACTAAACCATGTCCCTAAGCGCCTCATCTACTCATCTTTTAAATACCTCCAGGGACGGGGACTCAACCACTTCCCTGGGCAGCCTCTTCCAATGTTTAAACACTCTTTCAGTACAGAAATTTTTCCTCACGTCCAATCTAAACCTCCCCTGGCACAACTTGAGGCCATTTCCTCTCGTCCTATCACTTGTTACTTGGGAGAAGAGACTGACCCCCACCTCGCTACAACCTCCTTTCAGGTAGTTGTAGAGAGCGATGAGGTCTCCCCTCAGCCTCCTTTTCTCCAGGCTGAACAACCCCAGTTCCCTCAGCCGCTCCTCATCAGACTTTTTCTCCAGACCCCTCACCAGCCTCGTTGCCCTTCTCATGCCCTTAGTAGCATGATTTAACAATAACTATTTTAAAGCTGCTTTTCCTGTGTTGTTATTCTCCCTCCAAGGGGAAATTTCTTTAAGGGCAAGGTAGCCTGTGTAGGCCTTTCTGTGGCTTATAAGTATGCAGATTTAGAACAGAATTTTGGTCTCTCTCCTGCCTACAGGATAAGGGACTGGTTTTTTTGAAAGGCTAGTGCTGAAGTTTATTTTTCTTCATCAGAATCAGCCTGCACTCTCCAGGTTGACCAGCTGTTTTTTTCCTTATTACTGAAGCTGTGGAGGTCAGTTTGAATCTGTACGGCTGGCTGGGGCCAGCAAGGACGAGAGGTCCCATCTATAAGCTTTTGATTGTAGAGCCATGACCTGTCCTGCTGCCCCAGCCAGCTGTGAATCCCAGCCATTTAAAGCTGCACTGGATGTGATGAAATCACAGGCAGAAAATCTGTACCTTCTCTGGCTTCCTTCATTGATCTTGCAGGAGTCAGTTTCCTTGAAAAGAGATTCTGTAGAGTGTTTTCTTAATTAGGAAAAAACCAAAACTCCATTGTTTAAAATTACACTAGCTTGTCACTCCAGTCAGCCCATTGTCTAGTTATTCTCTTGGTTTAACCAATTTATCAAACTTGGTGGTTTTTTTTCCAACACGTGAAATCTGTGTATTTGATAGTTAGCAGTAAACTCTGTAGATTCTGAAAATTGAGTATTAATAAGGCAATAAAACCATATTGTATTAGCGCTTAACCCAATCTAGTGTTTTCTTGGCCTGTGATTTGTGTGCTTACATGTGTGTTTTGTTTTTTATTCTTTCCCAGACATTAACATCTCTTGCCAAGTTGATGAAAGAATGCTGGTATCAAAATCCATCAGCAAGACTAACAGCCCTGCGAATCAAAAAGACTTTGACCAAAATTGATAATTCCTTAGACAAACTGAAAGCTGACTGTTGACCTTCTTGCGGTGCTCTCCTGACAGGAAGGCGTTTGTCTGGTTCAGAATTAGTCTGGCCAGACAGTTTATACGATTGGTCCCCATGTGGCTACTTATAGAGGCAGAAGTTCTTACTAAGCCATCTGTTTGGGAGACATCGGAACCATATGGACTTTGCTCAGTGACTACAATGGGCATTTCACAAATGGTCAAGCTATAAGGACTCATGCTGGATGTACTGTTGCAAAGGTAGTGGCCTGAAGGAAGACAGAGAAATCCTAAGACAAGATCAGGGCATTAAATAATGGCTTTGAACAGCTTTTTTCTATTTCTTTTTTTTTTTTTTTTTTTTTTTTTTTAATTCTCCTAATCACTCCCAGGGTGAACACGTGGAAGTGGTAAATTTTAATCAGCAATATTGCCTGTGCTTCTCTTCTTTATTGCACTAGGAATTCTTTGCATTCCTTACTTGCACTGTCACTGTTAATTTTAACGACATGACTTGCCAAAAATATGATTGGCTGTATACTACATTGATCTATGCCTGAATAATAGGAAATGAATTTGGTAAACTGAAATTGTAACTGTCAGATTTTAGCTGCATTTTACATGTGTACTGATGTTTACAATAATGCTGAACATTAGGAATTTCTCGTTTATACAAAACTTGCAAATTATTTATTACTAGTGCACTTGCCAGTTTTTTAAACTGTAAAATAAGTGCATAAAGTTAAAGCTTATTTTTATGTGGCCTCTTTCATGATTTCTTACACAGATGTTTTTGTAGCACAATATAACCTGAAACATAAATTGTTTTCTGTATTATCATATTACAACTCGATAGTCACATTTTAAGTGCTTCACATTTGTAGGTGTGTGGTCTGTAACATATTTTCAGTTCAAATACGGAACATATATATAGCCATTACCCACATAACATTGTGTCTAGTATCTTACTGATCTAGAAAAGGAGAGCAATGGAGGAATTAACTAGAATTTTAGGTCATGAATGCTGTGGGGAAAATGCATTTTATTTCTTCTAAGCTATATAATACGCATTTAAACTCTGCCAGAAAAATAACTATTTTGTTTTAATATACTTTTTCTATTTAGTAGTTATTTGTATAAATTAAATAGAATGTTTTCAAGTCAAACAAAAGAGTGTTTTAGTTCTCTTACTGCCTATTAGTAACAAAGGTATACTAATGCAGCAGTGTGTATCTCCAGTCATATGCTCGCAGGTGAACAGAGCTGGTCCAGGTCAATACGTGGTGGAACACCAAGGTACTGAGGCTGTTAACAGTTGTTTGTTTGGGTGTGTTTTTCCTGTACTGAACTGGATCCCAAAATAGTACAGCAGGGAACTGGTGTACTCTCTTTGGATGTGACATCAGCCATGTCCATGCAAACCTCCTAGAGCATGTCTTGCAGAAGGAGGTATGTTATCCCCTAGCCTTATGGGGAAGAATTCAGCTTTATACCCAGAGAACTTTTTTTCTCTGCCTGTACCTCTTGATACTCTCGTTTGTTACACCAAGTGGAAGAGTAACTAGGAAGTGACAGTGCCCTTTCATCCTTGGAAAAGAACTCCTTTATTCATGGGCCTGAAATCCTCCAGGTAATCTAAGGACCTGGATAGTAATTAGCCATTTGGACATGTTTCCTCTCCAGGTTAAAAAATTTCTCTGAGATTCCCTTCTGTGCTTTAAGTCTGCCAGATTCTGCTCTCCTGTTTCTCTGTAACTTTTCCTTCTCAGCCCCAGTCTTCCTTGTCCTACTCTGGCCAAGTGGCGTGCCTTTCTTCTTCTACATTTCTAGTGTAGAAATAACAGCCAAGTTAGCAGGGTGGGTACTGCATGGGGCTAAGAGACTGCACGGTACAATAGCTCTGCAGAGCAGACTGAATTGGTACCAGTTGCTACGTCTCTTAGTTATACTTGATGAGAATCTGAGCAGATCCAGCGCTGCAGAAAACATGGGAAAAGCGGGATCTGATTAGTTTTTATTGTTAGCTTTTAATAGGAAGTCAAATGCTCAGTTGCCTGAATGCATTCCAGTTTGCTTTAAACTGGCTTGTGTATGTGATGCATGCTGGGCTAACTGTTAAATAACTGCAGCCCAGGAGCGACAGTATTTCAGCAATGACTCGAGTGAATCAGTCTGTTGGACTGAAGATGCTATACGAATGCAAAATGAGTAGCTGTGTTAGCAATAATTTTCTGATATAGAGTATTGCCTGAAGTTCTTTAGTTCTAGGTGCCTGGTGCACACAGACACATACACTGATGATGGAATAGGCATCAGTATTTAAAACAAATGGGAAGTGAGGCAACCTGCTTGCGGAGGTCCCAGGCTGCTGCAGTGCTCAGAGATGAGGACAGCTGGGGATGTCTGGACAGTGGAGGGCGAGAGGGGAGGTAGCTCAACAGATGGACAGGGACAGAGCTAGAGGTGAAAGTTCAGTGTGCAATGAGAGTTTAAAGTGGCTGGTTAGGTTTTTTACTTTGAGTTTTCACGTCTCCAGCATTTTCCAGTACACGTGTTGGAAGAGAGAGACAATCTGTCATGCTGATGATTAATAACAATTCTGGCCATGTTGGCTGAATTTGTGGTGCCCTTCTCAAACACTAACATATTGAGTCACAGCATCTTACTAGATATTAGGGAAGATGGTCATGTTGAATACTTGATCCATCTCTTCTTTGTGCTGTAGCATCTTCTGAAAAGTACTGTGTACGTAGAACAACATGACTCCAGATTGGTAACAGCTCCGTAAACTCTAGCGGTTTACTGTGCTGTCTCTGAAGATCCGAATTTTCTAACTGCAGCATTGGGTATCGGTCTGTTAGCTGTGCTAGGACTAGTTGGGATCCCGCAGGATGTGGGACCTGCAGCAAGGAAGCGCACGGTTCTCCCTCTTCTCTGTAGGGGGTTCTTCCAGGGCTGGGCTCTGGGAACCACTGGCCTCTTCTGAGTTTGGATACAGACTTGACTGAGGAGCTTTAGCATTAATTAAAACTGGAGTCTTGGCTCTCCCTGTCTATAAAGCACGGATAACCAACTAAAGGATAAAAACACAAACCATAAAAACACCCCAGTAATATCCTGTTTATCCTGTGTTAGGTAAAGAAGATTATCCAAGCAAGCTACTGGCAGGGTAGAAAAGTCTGTCCAATGCTAGGACTCTTAGGCACTCATCGATTTGCTAGGCGAGGTCATTTTAATTGGTGCTGCTGCTAGTAGCTTCCTTTTGCCTATCAAAACATCCAGGGATTATTTTAAACAAAATTCACATTCATGCCCTGCTAATGAAGTATTTTTGATCCAGGCTTTGACTGAACTATTTGAAATGTTAACTATTTTTTTTTTTTTAATTAGGTGACTATTTGGCAAACTTGAATCAAGAAAATTGAGTGGAAAATAATTGTAAGAAGTAATTTCTTAGCAATTTCTTATCCCTTGGTTTAGGGATAAGTCATTCGTCACTGTGCTTTTCTAATGTATATAGTTGCTACTGAGGATAGCCAGGGTCCGTGCTTTCAAAAAATAGCAGAAATAGCAGTGTTCTGAACAGTCCTCTTGGGAACTAGATGGTGGTGCACCTGGGAGCAGAGAAGGAAAAACTCAATGATAGCCAGTGAAGGATTATCTGTGGTCTGTTATTTAACCTCATTTTCAAGTGTCTGGACAATCATAGAAGAAAATTTGTTGCTGCTTTTCCCCTCAAGGTGTCCAGGCTTGGGCAGCGTGGGGGAGTTTCCAAGTGATGTATGTGAAGATAACATCCCTGCCTCCTACGCTATTTTTCTAGCATGTTTATTAATCAATGTTCCTCTAGTACCCCCATAAAATCTAATCTTCTAAAGAGATTTGGAATGCTTATATATAATCTGCCCGCATTAAGGGCGTCGCTGCATTTATTACTATGGAGATGGCACAAGCAGTTCCATAGTTGAAGTTGAATTATTCATGTGTCTGGCGGATTTGCACTGTGCTCAGCCAATATGGATCTGGGGTGTTGTCATTTGATCAGTGCCTGGCCATATATCAGAGCCCTAGTAAGAGGAGGCCCTGCATGTAAAAAAAAAAAAAATGATGCATCAGTGTATGAGTAGCACTGATTCAGCTATGCTGTTGATAGGTATGACCACCTGCCAGTTATAGGAGGAAGGCTATAAACAGAGGTACTTTAGATTGAGGGGGGGGGGGGGGGTTGTTGTTTTTTTTTTGGTTTGGGGGGGGGGGGGAGGTTGTTGCTTTTTGTTTGGCTTTGTCTTTTTTCCTATGCAGAAGTTTTTTTTTTTTTTTGGTTTGGGGGGGGGGGGGGAGGTTGTTGCTTTTTGTTTGGCTTTGTCTTTTTTCCTATGCAGAAGTTTTTTTTTTTATTATTGGTTAGGAATATGTTGCACTTTGACAGGTGTCCTGGGGACAGCTGCCTAAAGCAGCCTGTGGCCAGCGATTCACGTTAGTGTTGCTGTAGTGAAGTTACTGAAGGCTTCCTCCCACTTGTCTGTAACTTTCCTTGCGGGCCTTCTGTGCTGGAATTTTCCATGAAAAGTCCATATCTAGCCTTCAGGAATTTTTTTATTTACCTGGATTAAACTATTTTGATAGGGACAAGGAGGAATTGTCTTCCCTGCAGGGCGAAATGTCTGCTGTGCAAAAAGAACAGCCTTGGCATAGTGGTTGGCATCGGAGAAGGGAAACAAAGACATTACAGATGCTGTTCCATTTATACAGAGAGAAGTTAAATCTTTTTCAAACACAGAATACATTTTTATATTTTAAAGCTAAGATTTGTGTGGGAAAAGTAAGCATTTTATCAGATGTAGAGTTAATGATGTACTGTGACAGATGCTCTCACCTGGGAATAACACATTTGCTTTATCCCCAGTTGGAAGGAAAAAAACCCACCACATGTCTAGTGCCTGAACCAAGAAATTGTGCCAAGACACAAGCCAAAGCATGCCAGGAAAAGCGAAGTGCAGCTGTACATGGTTTATGTCAGTCTCAGCCTGTTACGGTGGAAAAGAGGCTGCAAGAGGGACCTCTGGTGCTCAGGGAGGAGAAGCTGGGACTGTTTCTGTGGAAAGTGCAGTTTCTCACTGGTTATGGACTCGTTTCGCTACGTCCAGATCCTGCATGGTGGAGAGCCATGTGAGGTCTGCAAAAGGATCCTCCAAGGGGTCTGGGACACGTGCTTGCTGGGTCAACCTGTTCTCTACCAGCCAGACTGCTTAGAGGTCCAGGAATATGATCCTCTTGGGGATGGTGGCCTGTAACACAATGCACCAAAGTGCCTGCCGGGTGTCAGACTTGAGAGACTTAGTGTTTGGTGGTTTGTTGTTTTTTGTTTGGTTGGGTTTTTTTATATTAAAAAAAAAAAGGTGTCCCTCTTTCCACCACAGTCGTTGCCATGTGTTGCTCTGTGTGTAGTGGAATTTGTCCCAGCAACGTGTCTAAAGCTGGGGGTGTAGCCCTGGCAGAGCAGCACGAGAGCTGGTGTACACGTCCTGTCCTCCAGTCTGGTGTAGCTGCTCAGGACTCTTTATACTTACAGATCTAATAAATATCTTTGCTTGTTCTTGACCAAAACATTCCTACTTTATATCCATGACTGGTGGACAGTGCTGTGCAGCCCCCACAGGCTGTGCTTTCCCCCTGCCCTGGCGCAAGGCAGGGTTACACCAGATGGGGAGGCAGATGGAGGCTGCTGCTCTGCTGGAGGGGATGCAGCCGAGTGCTCGGTGCGGGATGAGCGGTGCCCCCGGACGGAGAGCGGGGAAGGATCCTGCAGCAGCCGCTGACGGAAGGAGTGGCTCTGTCCTCCCCTCTGCCAGGCAGTCGCCTGTTGGTGGGGCTTCAGCGTGTGCTTCAAAGCGTGCTGAGGGTTTTGTACTGCTGAGGGTTTTGTACTGGGGTTTTTCATCTTTGTGAACTGCATGAGTGATGAAGCAGCTGATTCACAGATGATGTGAGGTGGATTTTGAAAATTACCTAACATCAATAATTACTAATCTGTCTTTCCAACTGCAGTCCCCACCAAAACGCTGACCACCTTTTCCAGTGCAATGACTGAGGGTTTCACTGTCACAGAAGCTCTGAACTCCTAAAATCAACAACATTCAGATACTAGCGTCAGTTTTAGCAACTCCATGTGTTTGTTACTATGCTAAAATCTGTTCCTTTCAAAAAATGAAAAGCTGATGCTGTGTTCAGCTTCAACACCTGTATTTTTCTTCTTCCTTTAGGCATCTTGGAAAGCTTTTTTTTTTTTTTTTTTTTTTGGTGGCTTTCACAGCATATAGAAGGAGCCAGCACACTCTGACCTGATTAACTGTGGTGAGGCAGTACCTTAGGAAAGAGAGGAAGAGGCAAAGAGTGCGCTGGTTACAGTACTGTACTGCTGTCAGGTCAGTTCCTAAGTTAATGCTGCACTTTAAATCAGTGAAAAGAAGCAACCATAAAGATATCGGAGTGCCTTAGTGGAGTAAGGCTGCAATTTTCATCTCTTGTCAGTCTAGAAGTGAAAAATCAAGATTTAACCCTGGGAGTTACTGGAGGATTTTACCTGGTTTCCATGTTTTTCTAATTGCTTATCTCCAGCAAAAGCTTTTAAATGTGCTGTGACAACTCACCAGGGTGTGGGACCTCTGATGGCTGTGCTGCTGGTCGGGCTTGGTGTGCCAGTGTGCCTTTGGTCCAGGTGTTTGTGTACACAACCCCAGGCTTCATTGCCATTGTTGGAAATGGGGTGAAAGTCACATGGGTTTTCTTGATGGAAATGATTATATGGGTGTCTCTGCAGCACTGGAAAGTCTTGCTGAGCCCTCTGCTTGTTCATACCCACAGCGGCCAGCCTGTGTGGTCTTGCCAGGTGTTGCGCTACTTATTGAAGTAAGCTGGGATGATGTCCTGGAGCACTGAGCTCCTGCTGGGCCCTGGAGAGGCCGTAGGGCATGGGGCTGGTCTATGAGGTGGGCACCGGGACGCTTCGCTGCTGCTGGAAGTGCCATTGCTGAAGTGTGCCCGCTCCAGCGGTTTCACTGGGACACACGTGTGGCAGCCGAGGGCTGTGACACTTCTGTGGATTAACTGCTGGGGTGGGCGCCCCGCGGTCTTCACAGAGCTGCGCAAGTGTCCGTCCTGTCCCGCTCTCCTCTGCAGCCCCTTCCTGGCCCAGTCCATCCCTCCTCTGGGCTGGCCGTGGGTGTGCTGGAGCCCCATCTGCCACTGTTTCCATCTCCTTGTTCCCAAACTCCCTCTCTGTGTCTGTTCCTCCCTCACTTGTCCTGGGAGTTGTCCTTGTGGAGGGACAACTTCTTCTCAAGGGCAGCGCCTCTGGCCATGCCCACCTTCCTCTCATCTCTGTGAATTGCTCTTTTTCCTTTCAGGCTCAGAGAAAAGCTGTGCGCCAGCTGTGGAGAGCTGTGCCAGAAGGAAATCAGACTTAACTGGGCCAGGGACATTTTTGTTAGAAGACATTAAAACCTGCAGTCAACTTGTTCTTTTGATCTTAAAAGATCATGACACACTTGACTGAAGCTCAATGGCTGTTGCTAACTAGACTTAAGGACTTTGTATCACACCCATCTCTTCCCCCATAGGTCTCTGCAGCAGTCTTCTCCATTTTTCACCACCCAAAAAACCGCCAAATATAAATATTTCAGATTCACGGCATAGATCTCTCTTCATTCTTGGAACGTTCTCCTGGAAAACCTGGAGCCTTAAAATATGATACCTACCAAAGGTGGTGAGGGGATAGTGAACTGTTGAATGCTAGTCAGGAATTCTATTCTAAAAATTTGCAAAAAATAGCTATCAGATTACATTGTCTACCTCCAATAAAGAGAACGTATCTTTAACATAAGTGCTAAAAAGGAGGAAATTGAAAGGTCTAAAAGGCAGTTTGTAAGAATAGCAGAACTGCTAGCACAGAAAAGCTTACCATAATTCAGTGTACAAAGAAGTTGCAAAATAAGGAGGGAAAAATAATGCCTTTTGTCTACCCATTTATCCTTGTTTGATTATTTACTGTATGTGGATCTTGCAATCTTTAATGCATGGAGTTAAAAATAGCTTAATATTTGTCATACACTTGAGCTGTTTAAGAAACATGGAACACAAGCAATAGTGTTCTCTGACAGGAGTTCAAGCACTGAACATATGCTTTAGACAATGTCATGCCTAAACTGTATAGAAATCGATCGATACCGTGGCTAGAGTTCAAATGATTGTATTTCAACTTACATTGAAAATAAGCTGAAAACTGTGACAAATTTACTATGTCAAATCTCTTGTAATGAGATTCTGTGTGAATTTAAAATACATAACTACCCACCTTCATTAGCAGAAAGAACATTGATAACAGTAAAAAGAAAAAAGGGTATTTTACTGTTTCTAATTGCTCACTGAAATGAGATAATCTTAAATTGTGTTTTCTCTGCAAGCACCTTTTTAAAAAATTGCCTGAAAAATATTCTTAGTGTCTTCTGCTCTGTTTTATAAGGATCTCAAATTACAATGGAAGCCTTTAGGGAAAGGGCACTGGCCCTTTCCTTTACCTCCTACCCTTTGTTCCTTTGGCCTTTTTCAGCAGTTGGGAGCGGATGGTTCAGTTTTCCTTTTGCTGTTCCTGGCCAATCTCTTCTCATCTCGCTCCCCCAGGAGATAGTTCCGAAATGGGCCACCGGGAACTCCCCATAGGAAATACAATGAATAAGCCCTGATGGGCCTGATCCAAAGCCCAGGGTTATTGTTACAAAGGGATGGGAAGACCAAAACGGTGCGTTCTTGTCCACACCAGTATAGAAATGACGGGTGAGGACACCATTTCAGGAACATCTCTAGTAACTGTCCTCTTCTGAGCAGCTGTCTCTCTGCTTGTGCTTTTCACTGGTGATTAATGGACGGAAGGTCAAGTCCTTACTGCGTTAGGTCAGGCACGAAGCAGAGCACAAGCAAAGAAGCTGGCCTGGGCTTAGTTTATGCTTCACACTTAACGCTGCAGAAGGCAACAAAGAGGAGCCAGGACCAAGCACCTGAGTCAGCAGCTTCGTCCTGCTCGGGCTCTGCCACTGTCTGCCCTGCAGCGACTGCTGTCTTGGCACTGGCAGCATTGCGAGGAGGAGGAAAGCAAGAGCGGGTGAGGAGAAGGTGGCACCGTCAGCACTGGGATGGCAAGAGAGGACACTGCCAGTCATCCCGAGAACAGAGGTAAGGAGCGGAGGGGCAGTCCCATTAGAGAATTAGCTTTTTAATTACACTAATGCTCACTCTTTGGACACTTCTTATGTCTGAATGATGCTAAAATGTTCTGAGAAGTTCCATTATTACCTTCCTCATCAAAAAGGCACCCACTCAGATTAATATGAACTTTTCAATAGATTTATGGGCTACTATTTAATAGATTTCAGAGAGGTAGAAAGAAGCATGTCCCATTAGAGAATTAGCTTTTTAATTACACTAATGCTCACTCTTTGGACACTTCTTATGTCTGAATGATGCTAAAATGTTCTGAGAAGTTCCATTATTACCTTCCTCATCAAAAAGGCACCCACTCAGATTAATATGAACTTTTCAATAGATTTATGGGCTACTATTTAATAGATTTCAGAGAGGTAGAAAGAAGCATTTGGCGGGGGGGGGGGGGGGG
>NW_008794603.1:2396497-2403801 GCF_000699145.1 Aptenodytes forsteri | reverse complement strand
AAAGGATGGTGGGGGGGGGGGGGGGGGGGTGACTAAAGAATTGTAAAATGGTTCTTGGAACAGTTTGGGAGTTTTTTGACTCTTTTTCTAATTGCCATGGTCAACAATATAATGTTTTTGCAGAAATGTATCATTCTGATGGCAATTTTTGGAAGGTTTCATAGTGTTTCTGGATGAACAGAATGGGAGACAGACAGACTGCAAGACAGCTCCGTAGTTAGGACACTGAACTGGGACGTAGAGGACCAAGGTAAGTGGTAACTACTGACCTGCTGGCCATTCTGGGATGTCTACGTACTTCATTTTGTTTTGCTTGCACAAAGTTTCAATAGGTTAGTTTTGTCCTGATGTGGAGCAAAACAAATTACAAAACAAAATTCTTGTTTTCTAGCCAACCCTAGAAGTACTTCCAGTTGGCAAACGTTTTTATGGTGTTACCCATTTCCAAAGACTCTTAAATCCCCAGGATACGCTATTTCTGTCCTACTATGAACCATGCCATGCAAACATCTAACTTGGGAGCACGTTTGCCTCACAATAGCCTCAAAGTGTGGTGGGTTTTTTCCCCATTCCCTTGTTTTGTTGCTCTTTTGTTTTTCACTGGCATTTGGTGTGTCAAAGGCCTGATGAAAGATTAGAGGCAAAGCGTGAAAGATTGGTGATCTGGGGACCCAAGCCTGCAAATCACTGAATGCTCTAGAGACACAGTAAGATGTGAGTAACTGGCTCTCCTCCCCTCTTTGCCCTTAGTGTGCTTTTTTAGTGGTTCCTGAAGTGCTGGGCAGTTTCAACCTGTGGCCCATTAATACAGGCTTCTGCCTCAGCTCAGATGTTTTCAGCAGGAGCTGCTTCTAGCACCTGCACTAGCGAACCCTGACCGGTGACGTTGGGAGGTGGCAGGAGGAGGGAGGGCACTTGCTGCTTTTCATTCTTATTCTGTATTAATAAACAGAAACATAGAGAATTCTGCTTTTAAATTACAGCAGTTCAATTTAAATTCAGGTTATTGTATTTTCTACTCTTATTGCATCTCAAACAGTTCACCAAATTCATGGCTGTAGAGTTAAGCAACGTTGGTAATCTTTGAAAAACAAAAAAAGGCCAATGTTCAGAGCATGAGCTTTATGAAAAGGCATTTAAGCATATTTGCTTAAATAAATGCATATTTAAGGCATAAAAAGGCCAATGTTCAGAGCATGAGCTTTGTGAAAAGGCATTTAAGCATATGTGTTGTTGCTTTAGCAATGGGCTTCATTGCGTATTGTAGTGACCTTAGGCACTTCCTAAACAGTGGCTGAGGTTGAGGGCTAGAGCCAAACGGAGACAGAGAACGAATGGGTTCTGTGGTTTGGGGTGGGTTTTTTGGTTTTAAACTCAGTTTCACAACAATTTTAAAATGTAAGCAGCTTGTAATTCTGTATCAATAATAGTTTTAGTCATAATGACATTTATTTACATGAAACCTATTGAAGGTAGTGTCGTATAATACAAAATATAATAGCATATGAAGTGCCCAGACAATTAGTTTTTAATGGCCTAGGTGGAAACAAAAGGTCTCAAGTGTGTTTTGAAGACACACAGTATTATCAATATTAAATCATGCAAATGGGGCCTTGTTTAAAGTAGATAAGATTGACAGCATTGCCATGTGACGTATGAAAAAGCTGGATAAAGCATTTGACCTGATAGGTATGATAGAGCAATATGATTAGTATTCTGACATACTACTGTTCTTTCATAAATACAAATATAAATGAGGGGAGGGGGAACAGATAAACTTGTCAGATAATTAAATATACTGCCAATAGCCATATTCTAAGTGATATGGATTGATTTGTGTCAACAAGCCTTAAAATTTCTGTTTTATAATAGATGTGTATTGAGGTCCCAAATAAACTCCTCCAGCTTTGGCATGCAAGTTTCTACATCATTGCTTTTCATAAACAAGTCTTCAATCATTTGAATTATTCAGTTTATCAGTCCATTACCCTACTAGGATTTTGTAGAGCTTTCAAGAACTGAAATCCCATATGTAATCCCGAACGATGAGGAGACACTGAGTCATATATTTATACATAGGGCTTGTGTCTCCAAACTGGTAATTAGTTGGTGTTTGAACATTTGTTCAAAACCATAGAACAAATGCTGTCCAGAATAGCGGGGCAGGCTTGTGCCTGTCGCCAGCTTTAGAGAGGACTTTCCTACCCCTCTGTTCTCCTCGATGTCGCATCTGCCAGAGGATTAGGCGTCCTGTCCCAGACAAGATATTTTGGGCCAAAAGTACCAGTTATTTTCCAGTTATTGGATGTCAGGCATCTTTTCCTGAGCTCAGCAAATCTCTTCTAAAATGAAGCCATCTCTGCTAAACATTGACTGGATGCATCCATCCTTTGACAATGTGGTGGTCACTGTTCACTGGATGGTTTGAAATCCCTTAGGATGGGCTGGACTAATTAACAGGTGTGTCAATTTTGTCATGACACTTCTTCACTCCCAATATTCATGGTATGAATAAACCAAGAGTTTTCAAACTATATATGTATCTAAATTGTGTAAAATAGCATGTATAATGTAATATAATCTTTTGGTGGGGTTTGGATAGATGCAACATATGTTCCTACTTGTTCAAACTGGTGGATGCAACATTCAGATGGATAAATTCTCTTCAATTCTGCTTTAGTGGAACAAGATTTTAAGTATATATATTTCACTGAAACTTTCTTGCCTTAATGCATCATCAGTCATCTATCATAACTTCAACCAAAAAAAGACTGGTTGGTTTGCCAAAAAAAAACCAAACAAAAAACAACTATGTAATGTTTTAATAAGTTTTTTCATGTGATTTCTGTCAGCAGTGTATTAAAGGTAACTTACCGCCTCTTGTGCAGGGTTCCACAGCACTGATGTTATAGATGTTACCTTGGAACAAAGTTGGTATTGTGATAGAAGAGGAAATATAATTTCTAGTGAACAGTTTTCCTTGGCAAAATTTTAAACTTTTTGCATCCTTGATTGTAGTTAGCAATAACCCCAACTACGTGAGCTCTCTGAGCTCTGAGGCACTTGGAAACAAAATACTGTGCTCACTTAACATTCAGCAGGTTCTGAGCAAGGAGAAATACTGCTGGGGGTGAGGGGCAGAGGAGGGGGCCAGGGAAGGGGCTTCTCCTCAAACAGTTACACCCCCCATGCTCTTCCACAGAACCTGCTGCAGAGCAGCACGTAACGGATGGCATTGTGGGATGCATTTCTGTCCTTTGAGCTGCGTTGGTAGGGCGTGTCTGGGCTATTCATGTGTTTGCTTTTTTAAAAAAATATTGTTTGCAGGCCAAAAGGTTCCAATTTTCCTGTAAGTAGGATTTCTTATGCAAGCACTTCCTTTTCAAAATTATTTCAGTTTTAGTTATCGTCCACTTGTGTCTGCTGCTCCTGATGCAAATCTGCCCATCCAGGTCTTGTCAAGACGTGAAGAAAAAAATGTTCTGAAATGGAGTATGTTCAGGTGAGAGAGAATTTTCTGTGAATCTCCTCACCCTAAAAATGTTACATTGAACTGGGGATAGGAGATTGTTGGGGGAAAGGAAAAAAAAGTTGAGATGAGAACTGTCATAGAAAATGGGAAGCTTGGAGGCGGTAAGGGTTCAATTCACCTTCTTCAATTTTGGGCAAGCTTGTGCTGCTCAAGAATTGTGTCCTGTGTTCACTCTTCCATGAAATAACTGGGAGGATAGGATTATCCTGGTTAGGGATAAGGTTTCCGAAGTCAGAACAACTGTACTTGCATGCATTTACAGTTTTTCCTTCAGCTCTGCTGCCCTTTAGTTGTCTCATTGCAGCAGCAGCTACTGCTCCTGTGGCGACAAACCACAAACTAGTGTGATTTCCTCTGCTGGGTGCAAACAATCCCATGTGATCTCCATGTAGGCTACTGTCTCTGTACGGCAAGAGTACGAGGGTACACATTTAGAGATTCCCTGCAGGCTAGATACAAAGGGAATATTGCAAACAAGGATAAAAGTGGACTGGATTTAAAAACTGGCACTAGACAAAGATAGAGCATCACTCACACCAGCCTGTGCCCCCAAATCCCTGAGCAAACCTGAGAAATCCTTCTTCCACACACGAACAAGGTACTCTATGAGAATGAAGGTTCTGGCTTTTAAACTGACTTCTTGGGTTTATAATAGTGTGATTTTGAGTTAGTCATGTAGTTCCTCATCAGTAATAAACTATGCAACCATACTGTTTCATTGATGTGCATCATCTCAGCCTGACGTTTTTGGTTAGATTTGATCCAAACAAGAAATAAAGTTATTAATAGAGGTCGCCATCAGATTTATAAAGGAGAAGTCATGTAGAACTTGGCAGCTGAATAACATACCAAAACTCTGTGGTAATAAGCCACTTCATACCCTTATCTCTGTGACTAAGAGTGCCACAACCAAAAACACTGCCTGGTTGCAAATAACTTATAATAATATATATATTAAAAAAAAAAATATTTTCTGAGAGTTTCTAGGGTGCTCATTATATATACCTCTGCTTGAAAATGTATTCTAGAGCATCCCTCATTTTTTGGAAGGAGTAGATTTGATTAGACTTTTCTATCTAATAACATTAATTGTAGGTAGCGCTTCTTGGACTGGATCTGTTTAACTACAAGACGCCTCTTGGTATCAACGAGTAAAGATAAACTCATGCACATATGTTATTAGCGATGGTGGAGAAGGGAGGAATAGGAAGGAAGGGATTAAGTTTGCTACAATACATAATTAAAATGGCAGACATTGTGGGAGACTTTCATCATTTCAATGTTTATATATTCTGGATTCTCAAGAAAAAAAATGCAATTATGATAGTGGATGTGAGAGGGAAAGGAGATACTAAAAAAATCCCAACCTAAAAGCCAGGATGTAGAACAAAATAATGCTTGAAAAAACCCTCACTATCCTTATCATTCAAAGAATAACGTAGATGCAGCTAAAAAACTGTTATAATGGGGAAGGGGGGGTAGGAACAGAAAATTAGACTGACATCTTCATGAACTTTTAAATGGAAACTATGGTTCTGCATTGTCCTATTCAGATGATTTAGTAGGTGCTCTATATTTGTGTGATGGAAGTGCGAGGCTTAACAATACCAAATCTCTGACAGAAGTATGCCCAATACAAATCCATGTAATTTGTTGTAGATGGTACATACAAGACAAGTGGTTTTAGTTATTTATAACCTGAGCTCCCATTGACTTCAATGCAAGGTCAGGCACTTTGCCTTTCTGAAAATCAAACTAAAAACCACTAACATTTACAAATTTTACTTAATAAAAACCGTGGTACACTAAGGACAAACTAATTAGGACAAATGGCGTCTGATTTTGACATTGCTGATGAGAACATGGAGCATGGCTCTTTCATTGTGTGCTGTGCTTCAGAGAAATTATCAAAGTGAGCAACCCAGACTGTTAACAATGGGACAGAAACAAAAGAAGAGGGTAGTAGTAATTAGGAGCTGATAATTAGTGTTCCCTTTCTCCCTTCCAGGGCCATGCTCCTAGGATGGGAAAGAACAAGTACACGTGTTTTAGCCGTGCCAGGAAAGGCTGTAGGAGCCAGCGGGGGCTGCTGGCAAGTCCCTGTCCCTGAGGGAGATCTGGGGGATGCAGGAGGCACAGGGTCCTGCTGGCTGCGGGTCACAGGACACCCCCGGCTGGCAGAGCCGCAGCTCTTCCCCGGGCAAATCTAGGTGGTCCTTAGGCTTTGTGCACCAGTGTTGCTTAACAAATCCATTCCAGCTGGAGCCAGCAGTGTCGAGGACCTCCTGACTTACCCACACCTGCACCGACAAAGCCCGTTTGCTCTCTCTGTTCCTCTGTCTCTGGTTGAGACTTTGGCTTTTAGCGCTGATGCGGTTCTGTCACCTACTCTAACGTTGTTTCTGGGAATTGTATAAAGGGTGCAGGTGGTGCCGCCTACTTCCAGGGCATCCAGCACGTGGATGAACTGAGCTATGCTGCTCCAGAATAGAAAGTCTGATAAAACCACTCACTGTACGCAAGAACGTCAGTGGGCGATCGGACAGGTTTCCAAACAGAGTGAACTTGTACACCAGCAGTATCGGGGTCACACTGAAATATGTTGCTGAAATTATTGTCACCATTACACCTGGTCACGCTGAGTCTATATGTTTTTATAGATTTTATCAGTCCTCTCCAGCATTCAGGTACCAACTGTAATGTTCTCATCATTGGGGAAGAGATGAGTTTGGCTCTATCGCCTGCTTGAAAGTAAGTTTACACAATAGGTTCTGCAAAGGCTGTGAGATATAGAGAGCTTGAAAGTAAGTTTACACAATAGGTTCTCCAAAGGCTATGAGATATAGAGGAAGGATACATATAGAGAAAGGATATACAGTAAATCACTAGGCTCTGCTCCATTATTATACTGGAAAGGAGAAAGTGTGGAACATTCTTCCTGCTGGACCCCTTTAACACTTGTAATGAAAATGGAAAATTTTAGAACAAAAGCCTTTCCCTTTTATTTATGTAGTGAGATAAAAAGTACATTTGGGGATGCTATTAAAATAAATAGCTAACCATTTTTTTAATCAGAAATGTTTATTTAAAAACAGAATGGACATTTTATTAAGAACTATTTTTTGCAAGTATGTGTGCTGCAAACTTCTTTCTATGAACTTTGATTCTTGTTCTTGATAAGCACAGGTTATACTGTTTTCTTCATTACTTCCGTAAAATGTGAGCAAATGTGTTCTATAGATTTTTTTTTTTAAACTGAAGAATAACCTTAACTACGTTAATTACATAATTCATAATTCTATGTCTTCCTTCAAACAAAAAAGCAGAAGTAATAATTACATGCTATGAACCAGAGATGAGTCTGAATGAGATATATTTACACTTTCTACACTTGAGCAGATCATCTTGAGTGCCATCACTTGGCACGTACAAGACAACCAAGTGATCAGGCCCAGCCAGCACGGGTTCATGAGAGGCAGGTCCTGCTTGACCAACCTGATCTCCTTCTATGACCAGGTGACCCGCCTAGTGGATGAGGGAAAGGCTGTGGATGTTGTTTATCTGGACTTTAGTAAAGCCTTTGACACCATTTCCCACAGCATTCTCCTGAAGAAACTGGCTGCTGATGGCTTGGCTGGGCGTACTCTTTGCTGGGTAAAAAAAACTGGCCAGGTGGCCGGACCCAAAGGGTGGTGGTGAACGGAGTTAAATCCAGTTGGCGGCCGGTCACGAGCAGTGTTCCCCAGGGCTCAGTACTGGGGCCAGTTCTGTT